>NC_084516.1:12717554-13317554 GCF_024500385.1 Phyllopteryx taeniolatus | reverse complement strand
TTGAACATGGCATAAGTTCGATATAGCACCTATTAGAGTAACAACATTTTAACATCGAACTGCAAGTTTTTCCTAACAGTCTTTCAACAAATTTCACATAAATGTAGTCTACAACAAAAGGCATTTCAGTTGTGTGGTGTTTCAGTCTAAACACTAGGGCGTTCTAGGTAAAAGTACATGCATACATTAGATAAGAGACAAAGACAAAATAAGACGAGTGAAGTTGAGTCTGGTGGATCTAAGTGGCTATTAGGAATATGGATGCCATTTTATCTCTGCGTTAACTACAAAATAAAGTGAGTAAAAAGATAAACAATACTTCTTGAGAATACCACAACTTTAAACAAAATAAAACTGTGACAGGAAACTGAAGTGATACATTATCACATCATTGCTTACTTCGCTTGTACCGTGCTGCAGTGGCTTTGTGACAGGAGCGCGGCTAGCTCGGCCTGAGCCGGCGACAGGGCTCAAGAAACTTGGTGCTCGCCCGAGCAGAGTTCTTCCATTTTGAAGAGCATAATGTGCAGTCGGCTAACAAAGTGTTGCCATCCATGTTTACCTTAAAGTATTGGTGTTGTAGTATCATGTAAGTACAGTGTTAGCACCATATAGCCCTACAGAAAATTTCAGTACAATTCCACATTGGGTTTCTACTGTAGGTTCCAATAAATAAGTGATAAAATGGCAAAGTTGACATTTCATTCATTATGTATACTGTAAGATCTATCAGCAATACTGTAACATACAACTAAGTGTACTACATATGTATAATGTAACGTATGAAGCAGCTCAAAGGTTTCAGTTTCTCTTTCCTCTGGAGGTTAAAACACTAACACAAACAAACTTCTATACTTTATTAATGGATGTAAACGGGTGGGCTCATCAAGGGTGCCAAACCAACGTGTCACTCAAATATCTGATAAAAACAAGTTTTTTCGTTTAGCTTCTTCTGATTTCTTGTGTGACTTGCTAAACACAATGTGAGTTATCAAGTGTGTCGTTCCTGGATGTCTGTGAAGGCTCATGGCATGTTAGTTTTGTACAGTGCTGTCAAACATTCTACTTTAATATATTTATATTCACCCCTTAATACAATGTATTGTTCTCCAGCTTTATCATCACTGTAATCATTTCCCTGACTGGGTGTGCAAACGCAGAAATGTCCATTGTCTTAATTTCTAGATGAAGGACATTTGACAATGTAGGACTTACCTTGACCAACACATCAGATGCAAATACATCTTTAAGGTCTTTAATTGTAGCTCCAGCCTGGGCGTACTGCTGATCTCGGAACTTTGAAGACTCTCCTGCACCAGCCTCCACAACGACATTAAAGCCCTGCTTGATGAGTGCCTGGACACCACCAGGAGACAAAGCCACCCGTCGCTCGTTTTGGAAAATTTCTTTTGGGACGCCAACTGTGAGTTGCTTGTATGGAATTCCTGGAGAAGCAAAAGGACAAATGATACATTTTTCAATTAGTGCAGCCATTAATTCCCATTAACGTCAACAATAATTATTCTAATTATGTGCATTCATAAAACTTAACAACGATACTGTATGTATTACTATACATATTGCACACCCGACAACCTTTGCAGGCTCACTGACGAGTTGCCACAAAAAACTGTGACTCAGAAGCTGTGCTAGAAGCATATTAGCCTAAGCATATTACTACAGTAATCGCATATTTTAAGACAGAAATATGAGAAAGCAAATAAGAAGTATACAAGATAAAGTCTAAGAGACAACAAATAGCTTTTTTTTTTTTTTTTTACTATATTGCGCATTGTACAAAACAAAAGTCATTCAGGACTCTTGGTCAGGTGTGGCCTTCAAGTAGCAGTTACACCATGCTGGCTCCTATGGAAAACTCCAACTGCGTTTGCATTTAACTGGACATAAACACAAGTTGTCCTTCATCCTGCAGTGCTGACACGTTCTCTACTGCTGCAACACGAGAAACAAAAGATGGTGGCTAGCTTTTAATATTTGTTTTGCCTGTAAACAAAGCACTGCTAATTCATATTTATCTATGGCAGCCTAACAGCATCAAGATGTAACTAAACAACTTTTTATATTAGACTGCAAGAAATATTAGGGAAAGTCTTTTTTCCATATTTGATGTGCTAAGTTTGCTAGCTTGTGTGAACCAGCTATTAACTATTCACTACAGACAACACCCGCTGTTTGCGACAGGGCTCCGTCCCGATCCCCCGTGAACAGCATAAAAAAAATAATATCCGCATAATTGAAACCTCGCTTAAAACGAGTTGGAAAATAAGAGTAAATGCAAAAAGAGCACTTAAAATGGAGAAAACCATAAAGCATCAACTCCATGCATCTAGCACACGTGTCAAACTCAAGGCCCACGGGCCAAATCCGGCCCGCGAAAGCAAATCAGGTGCAACTTCCATGATTCTTGCTAAACTGTTCACCAAAATTTCAAGCACTTTTTGCTTACCAAACCACTCTTTACAGTAACTTGAACAATAGCTGAACAAACTATTATCCTTGAACTCTGATTTCAAAACTAGTTATCCATTAATTTGTTGTGTCTTTGTAATAATATGAGGCGGAGCTGAAACATTTATATGGTTTAATGAGAAACCGCAAAAACAATGTGGCCCGCAATAAAAATGTGTTTGACACCCTGATCTAGCATGTAGTATATGTACACAATGCATAGGGAGAATAGTGGAAACACTTTCAATGTCATATCTGCCTTACAGTCAAGCAGGCCAAGAGCAGCTGGTATAAACTCTTGCTCACCTGTGACTCAACTGAGGACAAGCACAATAGAAAATGGATGGATGGAGGGGATACTATGCCCAACACTAATCCTTACTTCAACTGTAAAATAGAGGTACTGTATGTTGTCTCACTACCGTCACTGATTGCTCCACAATTTGAGTCCAATTTGATACTAAAACATCAACCTGCGCACGACTCCATCAGTCTTCTGGCCAATCCCTGAAGGTTACATCAGAAGATACTCAACATACGCCATGCTGACTCAGAGCCTGCAAGATTATGTGTGTATGTTCAGAATATACGGGGCCAGTTGTTACAAGTGTCTGTCAGTGAAGGGGCATGGTGCCTACTTCAGTAAAAACCTGCCAACAATTGGCAATGGCTGCCCACACATACGCAAGCGCTCACGCACTCATGCATGCACACACAAAATCAATATTAGCAACACATCAAAGAAGGAGCCCTATACGCAAAACTTGATGCATAGCAACACGAATCAAGTAATGCCAGCATGGCAGCTCGGGTTATCCATAATTTTCTTCAAATTATGGGTCCTGTTGTCGTCGTAGTTTCGCTAGAAATAGCAACATGCAGCAATCCTGTTACGTAGAATAACTTACACCATATCTTGATCACATGATGCCAGTGTAGAACATCTTTGACTACAAATGTGTGCAAATTCTGTCCAATATTTCTTCTTCTGCAGCATATAACGCTCTATAATCAAGAATTTTATTTCCACATCATCATCAGAAACCCAATACCCACACATAAAGCATGCCATGTGATGTAAAGAAGCAAGATTGGCTTACAGTATCTACTCCTTTCATAATTTAATCATGTCACCAGCATTGTGATAAACCCTAAACAGCAGGGCCTGCCAGGCCTCTACTGCAACTGTCTTCAGTTCCTGCTTGTTCTTGGAAATTTTCCCTCCAGTATTTTCTTGAGCAAGTGAATTGCATGTTCAATCGGACTCAGACCAGGTAACTGACTTGGCCATTGCATAACAATCCACTTCTTCGCCTAAAAAAACCTCTGGTTGCTTTTACAGTATGCTTTAGGTCATTGTCCATCTGCACTGTGAAGCGCCATCAAATGAGTTCTGACGTCGTGACGTCACGCTCCGCAGCCAATGACGTCACAAATTGTATGAGTAGGGTCAACAGAACTGAACCCCCGAGACTGACTCACAGAACCCAGGTTAAAATCCACTGCGCCATACTGCGGGTTAATTGAGAGCAAAAACAACAAAGATACCTGCAATGTGTGACAAGCAAAGCCAATGAAATGTACACGGCACTGCATCAATTTCATTTATTTAAAAAAAAAAAAAAACCTTCATGTTGACTGAAGATTAAATTGTCCAGAGGTATGAATGGTTGTCTGTCTATGTGCCCTGCAATTGTGCAGTGACCAGTTCACAGTGTACCACACCCAATCCCACCTTTCTGTATTTCTATTTTTTAAATAAACAGAATCTTCTTTCACCACAACCATTTATGAAAATTCCTGCCCAAAAAGAGTGTTTATAACTTTTACGGTAATAATTTAACTTGAGCCCATAATGAACCCCTCCACAAATTTTTTGACCAATTGGTAATTTGTGTGTCATCCTATAAACTAACCACCAAACAGTGATGAAAATGTCCTTGGCAAGGGTAACATATGATTAAGCCTGGTATTTATTTACCCAACATTGCGTCACACACACAGGCGACAGGTGGAACAAGCTCCCATGCAACAATGAGCAATTCAACTTTGGATTGTCATCAACAGCTGGTTTGCAACCAGACTTTGGTTACAGTTTTAACAAAGTGTCAACAGCAGTACAATAAGTGGCAGTACAAACTTCCAGCTACTGCCTATTGGCACTTTGTCAAGTGCCTTTAGGGGTGAAGGGGGGCTGCTGTGAAATGAAAGAGGTCATGCAACTGCCTGCTATGTGTACAAAAAAAAATAAATATATATATATATATATATATATATATATATATATATATAGCTCTCCTATGTGGAAGTCTTGCTTGCATGAGTCAGAATGTGGCGCCTAAATATGAGTAGTTGCCATGTAAAATCTATTTTAAAAAAACTGGCCTAAACAGTAGCTGGATACAGTAGATTATGTACATGCAACCTCCGCTAACAAATATATGATGGGTAAATTATAAAATGCTTACTCTGCTTACCAGTAATTTAGATCACCAGTTTACGAGGGAACAATGCGTCACATATGTCCTAAAATAGAGTCCTCCACTGTAAGAGATGCCTTGCCTCAATTAACTGTCATAGGTATGGTCCACATGAATGGCAATACCCAACCTCAAACATACACTTCCTTTTATTCCCTGAGGTGAAGAAACCTCTACCCTTCAATGATTAACAGTGGCCATAATACATTCCAGAAAAATACATATTTTATTTATCATAATATCAAACATCTGTATTGCAAAACAATTTCTTACAAATTATATTCTTAAAAAAAATAATAAATTATAGTGGTGCCCTGATATATGAGCTTAATTTGTTCCGAAGACCTCCGTCGAAGTAAATGCCTTTTCCCTTATTTGTCACCAAGTTCTCTCTGCAGTTGCATAAATCAATGCCCAAACATCAACATTCTGAGGATTTATTATTATTTTTAATAATTGGTATTTAGAATATACTTTTGACTTTATTTTGGAACAACTAGTGTTCAGATTATTATTTGTATATAATACGTTTGTGGGGAAGCATGGTGCTCAAATGGTTAGCATGTCTGCCTTACAGTCAGGAGATCCATTTTCAAATCTGTCGGAGCGTCACTGTGTTGTGGAGTTTGCATGTTCTTTCCATGCTTGCGTGGGTTTTCTCCGGCTACTTCCCACACTCTATACAAATCCACTGTATGTTCATTGAAGACTCTAAATTGTCTATAGGTATAAACGTGAGTGTGACCGTGGCTGGTGGCCAGTCCAGGATGTACCCCACCTCTCGCCAAAAATCAAGTGAGATATGCTCCAGTTACCTGCAACCCTAATGAGCACAATACCTACAAGGTGTTTTACACTACCTGGACTGGCACATCTTCCGAGGGCATGATGGGTCCTGAAAAATCGTACGCATGTTGTTTTGATAGCCGGGGCACTCTGGAGTTTTAGACAGGACGCCCCGCTGAAGACAGGGGCCGAGCAGCCAGCCGCAATCACGCGTAGGAGGCTGGCCATGGTGCACACACACACACACACAGCAGCAGCAGGTCAGCAGGGCAGACAGCACTCTTCCTGGTGGAAACAGAAAGGTATTGCGGGTACACAAGGAGAGAGCATGTCAATATCGGCATCCTTTGAGTGATTTTCGCAAGACAAAGTTAATGTGGGTTAGTTAAATACACTGTGTAATTCTCTTTGTTTGATGTTAATTTTACATTATACTTCAACACGGAGAGGCAATAAACCACATGAAGCAAGCACCTCTTTTTTGAAGAATGGTTCACTATCTGCCAAACTGCTGTGTGTTGTGATGTTCACAGCCATCATCTATTGCTCATAACTCAAATTTTGGTCACAACTCAAGACAAGAAAATTGGCCGAGTGAGGCTCGTTATCGCAAACAACTCATTTGGATCACTCATAAGTGGAGGTACCACAGTAAAGCTTTTGTTATCCAACTATTTCTGAAAATGTGTCTGTGAGTGAGCCATTCTGATTGGCCACACAGCTTAGCTGGATGAAGATTCAGAGCCACTTGCAAGCAAAGGCAGCCAGACTACATGGTCTGAAATACTATTTCAAGGTCAAAAGGAAAACAGAACTGCAATAATTGACTGCTCGGTGAAGTCGCCAATGGGGTGCATTTGATTTTTGCAATATTTCCGCTGCATGTGCCACATAAACTGTGTAAGATTTTTTTCGAAATTCGCTATTACGTCTCCGACATGACATTATTAGTGTTGACATTTAAATGTCAAGTGTCCTTATTTGCAGCTCCCAAAACATTAACACTCATTTACACATTGAATAAGAGAGTTGGCTTAATGTTGTCACGTCATATTGGTCCACTTGACTGGAAATGAGCCAAAGTGTCAATGTTATCTGAATTGCACAATCAACACAGAATGTCAAATGCCGATGTGGTGTGGTATGGTATGGTTTGGTTAAATTATAAGTAAAGAAGTCGTCCATATTGGAAGGTTAGACGAATAGATAACATAAATACATAAAATTCGGTTGGATAGATAGATAGATAGATAGATAGATAGATAGATAGATAGATAGATAGATAGATAGATAGATAGATCGATAGAGTAGGTGAAGCTGCCAATCAGACTGTGCTGCGTTCAGGTACATGTAATAATTTTCGATGTCGTGATAAAACAAATGAAACTACCACGTCACCAACATGTCCACTGATTCACTAACTCGTGAAAGTTGCTTGTGCAGAGAATATCACACATTAAAAGTTCTGGAACGGTGTCAGTAAATTATTTCAGCACAGTGAATTAAGGGATTAACGCCTCAGTTTTTTAAAAATGATAGTAATATTTTATTTTATTAGTTCCATTCAATGGCTTGCAAACGCCACATTGTCAGTGTCATTGAAACGACCCGAGGAATTAGAATAATCAGTGGAAAAGACGTGTTTTCATTAAAACGTCCCCGCGGTAACTCGCCCATGCGAGCCACAATTATATAAAAAATATTAATATGTTTTCATTATTTTATTGTGTCCTCTCTCGCCGGGGGGACTAGCTAGCAGCAGTTAGCATGCTAGCCACTGACAAATGCACATCTGCCTCGCTCACGTAGGCTAAGCGTGAAATAAATGGGGGAAGAAAAACAAAAGGTACACGCGTCACACCACGACAAGAATGCACATTGGAAAGCGATCAAAGAGAAGGGAAATTGACGCCATATTAGTCAACTGACCTTTGCAGCGGTCCGGTGTCTTTTTTGTGGTGCAGCTCGGTCGAACTTTATGTCGACCCGGAAGATGACAGCCGGGCCGGGTATTGTTGGAGTGGTACTCCTCTAAATGTGCTAACACTCGCTTATTCATCTCTTTGTGTATCCCAACATATTATATATATTATAAACACGTTAGTTGACACGGTGGGAATTAATTTATATTTATAAATTTATTCATTTAGCCGACAAATAATCCATGTATTATTTTACAAACTGGAAGAAAATATATCCTATTGTTGCCTATTTATACAAGTCAATATCTTTACATATCATCTTGCACAAAAAAATAAAATATTGAGAACATTTAAAAATAACTTTAAAAATTAATTATGTCTCAAAATAGAAATCTGAAAATGAATTTCACCGTACTTCCACTTAGAGGTACTGTTTTACTGTTTAAAGCCAGCGATGGATCCAGTGTGGATTGCTCAAGCATTTAACTTGTTTTCAATTATTATCTATCCATCGATTTTCTGAACCGCTTATATTTTTTAAATTATGATTTAATGATATATTTTTATAATGGTTTTAAACAGTTATTTTTATTTGAACAATGGTTCCAACATGCATTTTGAATAATTGTATTACATAATTATTTTTTATGTTAATAATGATATGGTTTAATTGCCCTGTAGAGAAAAATAGTTTTCTGAATATATACTATATAATATATATAGACATACACTGTGTTTAGTTTGAATAGTTATTCAAAATTATTTAGGATTTATTTAAATTACTGAAATAATTTGTAAATTTTCTTGTTTTAATAATTACAGTTATTTAATAATTACAATTCTATATTGATATATAAATGGAAATAATAATTATGTATGTATACTTATATAAATATTGTATTTATATTTATACTTATATACATACTATATTTACTTTATACTGTATATAGCTACTAATAAGAATCACTGGTTATGAGGGCACATAAAATCAATATTTCAAAACAGATTCAGGCTTGCCCGGTTGCTGGTGAGAGCACAATATGTGTCTCATTAAAGAAGGGTTGAGCTTCATAATATGTTCTGAAATCTTTTATATATACAGTGCCATGAAAAAGTATTGGCCCTCTTCTCTAAATCTTATATTTTTTAGTTTCCCCCTTTAACGTTTAAGATCATCAAAGAAATGTGAATATCAGACAAATATAACCCAAGTGAATTTAAAATTCAGTTTTTAAATGGTGATTTCATTTATTAAGGAAAAAAAAAAAATCAGTTACCTGGCCCTGTGTAAAAAAGTAATGGCCCCCTTAAACCAAGTAACTGCTTGGGCTATCCTCAGCAGCAACAATTGAAATCAAGCGTTTTCTTTCGCTGGCAATGAGTCTTTCACATCCGTGTGGAAATATTTTGGCCCACTCTTCCTTGCAGAATTCAGCAAAAATGGAGGGTTTTCGATCATGAACAGCCTTTTGAAGGTCATGCCACTGCATTTTGAAGAAGAAGAATCATCTTTTATTGTCATGAACTTGCATGCATGCACACGAAATTTGTTCTCTGCATTTCAATCGGATTCAAGTCTGAACTTTAACTAGGTCACCCCAAAACCTTCATTTTGGTTTTTTTTAAGACATTCAGAAGTGCTGTGTGTATATATATATATATATATATATATAATTATAACATAATAAACATGCATGCTAGGTTAATTGAAGACTCTAAATTGCCCGTAGGTGTGAATGTAAGTGCGAATGGTTGTTTGTTTGTATGTGCCCTGTGATTGGCTGGCAACCAGTTCAGGGTGTACCCCGCCTCCTGCCCGATGATAGCTGGGATAGGCTCCAGCACAGCCGCAACCCTGGTGAGGAGAAGCGGCTCAGAAAATGGATGGATGGATGGATGGATATATATATATGGAAATTTCCAAAAGTCACTGTAATTTAAATACACATTTTCTACAATTGAAGTCACTGATGGTGTAGTGGTACACCTGCCTGACTTTGGTGCAGGCAGCGTGGGTTCAGTTCCCACTCAGTGATGGTGTGAAAGTGGGTGTGAATGGTTGTGCGTGTCTATATGTACCCTGCGACTGACTGGCGACCAGTTTAGGGTGTTGTCTGCCTTTCGCCCGAAGTCAGCTGGGATAGGGTCCAGCGCCACGCGAGCCTCACCAGGATAAGCGGTGTTGAAAATGGATGGATGTATTTTCTCCAATCAATGTAATGAATTACAACTACATACATTTTGTAATTAAATTACATAATCTCATTACATGTAATTAGTTACTCCTCAAAACTGGATACAATATAGAGGTCAGAGTGAGTACAGACTCTCTTCCCAGCACTAATCATCTGGACCTGCTTATGTGGCTTAGAGTGAGGAATGTACTCACGATGCCTGTTTCTTGTTTGAACATTTCTTCCCACAGCCATCTGCAAATCCATGGGACAGTTATGTTTTTCCACACCATCCATTCTCACTCCCTGCTTTTCTTCATTCATTCAGCTGTATCCTGCACTTTATTTTAATGTCACAATGTTGAAATTCAATTTACTGTTCGCTATTTAAACATTTTATTAAAAAACATCAAAATGTAAATCACCACACATAAACTGTATGCTGTCTGTTTGCTTTTCATTTATGACCCGTTTATTTTTTACTCTTAGAAAAGATTTTAACAGAATTACTTGGCAACTATTCTTTCTTTTAATAATAATAATAATAATAATGATAATAATAATAACAATAATAAGAATTATTATTATATTATTAGAATAAAATACACTTTTTTATTATTATTATTATTGATAATAATAATAATAATAATAATTGTTAGTATTATTATTATTAGTAGTAGTATTAGTAGTAGTCATAGTCGTAGTCGTAGTCGTAGTAGTATTTAATTTAGAGACTATATATGTTGAACAACTTCGTGTGAGGTTCTGTCAGATTTTACAAGGCTTGTAATAATTCTGCACTTTGTTATTCCTGTTTTTTGAGAGTATGGTAGAGATTGGCCATTGTCTACTCCATTTACAGCCCTGAAAGGTTAATTATGACATGTTGACTCCCGCGGAACTAATGGTATGGGTCCAGAAGCCAAGCAAGCTGTGCAAATGTTTAGGTAGGGTAAGTGTATTGCATGAAAATAAAAGGTGTTTGTGCAATAACAGCAGGGAAACCCTTTCGCTGTGCGTAACACCCACATGCCCCCACAGGTGCACTTGAAATTGAGGCATTTTTTGCTCTCCCCCATCTCTGTTTTAATTTTGGACCCTGTTTGACATTTGACATACAGCATGTAAATAATGCAAATATGCTGGTCATAGTACCAGTGCTGTCAATTTACACTTTGCTACGAAGTGTTATACTGTAGCCTACAGTGAACACTTAACATGCAAACACAATGTTTTCACAAACAAATTTACTCAATTGTTATTGTTTAAATACTGTATAATTCCATTATTTTAGTTGGCAGAATAAAAATATTTTTTCCCACAGTGATATCTTCATATCAACAATAATCATCCATTCATCCATCCATCCATCATTTTTGATGCCACTTATCCTTCAACAAGAATCATTTTTATTAAAGCTATTGTTTTTTAATACTATTTAACATGTAACAATTTGCATTGACGTTCTCTTCTTTTGACAGTGAACTAAGTAGAACTGAACAGCGCCTGATGTGCAATTGATTTCGCCTCAGTTACTTCAAGATACAATTTTTTTTCTTCTTTTTTGTCCGGCTGTTCGGTCAAGCAGAAAGGAAGATCTGTACCCCTTTTATGACAGAACGGTTTTACTGTGTCACAGTAGACTTTTTAAGCTGCCACTGTGGTTTCTTTGTATTCTGATGGATATTTATTGAGAATTACAGTTGTTCAGTCGAACAGAACAAAGTTTTTAAAGGGGAGTGAAATAAAAAACAAAAGGAGAGAGAGTGAATAGGTAACTAAATAATATAAGAAAAGAAGACAACAAAAGACAAAGCACTAGCTGTAAACAAGAGGAGGAAAGTAAAGCATTCTATAACTAGTACAATGACACATTCAAGTGTTGTATGAGTCAGTAGTGCTACACCCTGTGAGGGAAGGACAGGACAATATAGGACAGAACTAGACAGGACAGGGACAGGAGGGGAAGGATGCAGGACAAGGGTCGTGGGCCCGACTGTACAACTGAAGTGTGGTGGAAGTGGCTATGTAAATGATAAACATCTATAGGACCAGAGTGTAAGTGAGGGAATACTCAAGAAATTCGCTTAGGTATAAATTATTTGTCACAATGAGTGAGTGGCCCCACCACCCTGCCGCTCGGTGTGCGGCAGGCTTAATAAAAAAATGAATTCCATGCACGCAGTCAATAGAATACTTAACCATCAATTAATCTAATTGACTACAACTTTTTTTTTGTTTAAAAAAACACTGCTGCTATAATTGTCAAAGGTACGGAATATTAATGCGATGTGATTATTCAAATACAATACATTTTACTTGCAATTATATAGGGAAATGGCTTCCTGTAGATGAGGTCTATCATTGCTGTGCAACAGTACAACAATAACAATAGTTTTTTTAAAGTTGGTATAGATGTTTTTTATGATTGTCAAGGTTTGTAAAAGATAAAGGGAACACATGTTCACTTTAGGTCCCCCCACTTGTAGTGCGTGAAGTGCATGCGTGCGTGCGTGTATCAGGCACTAAAGTCTTGAAAGAAAATTCCAGCCATGTTAACAAGCCTGGGCTCTAATGCAAACCAGGAATGTGTATATGTGTGTGTGTGTGTGCGTGTGTGTGTGTGTGTGTGTGTGTGTGGAGAAGGAGAGAGAGGAAGGTCTCCCCTCCTCACTCTGTCTACGTCAGGTCTTTTTTTGTACTTTAGCATTCTTATTCCCCAAAATTTCCCACCTTAATGAGGACTATTACAACCTTTGCATATATATTTTTGACCTGGATTCAAATAATGTTTTGCCTGTTTTAACGTAACGTTTCACAGCTTGTTCTGTTCATGTATTTTTGAGAATTTTCTGAGCCAACTGACAAACCAGCGAGGATGTTTTGTTGCTTTTACACACACTGGCTTCTATTTGCCGCTTTGTGGAGCCTCAGTCACCCAAGCTCGCTGGCTGCACGGCCGAACGTCCCTTTCAGCAAGTCCAAGATTAAGCTGGACCCCAATGTGAAGGACTGGGGAGACTATTCGGACCTCCCCTCAGGAATGGAACTGGGACTGGGCTTGCCTGAAGACAGACAACACGGACATAACCGAGAGGGTGGAGGGTCGTCATCGAGCCTCCCTCCTGCGTTAGATTTTCTCTCCGACTTTGCAGGCAAGCGAAATGAACGAATCAGTTGAAGTGGATGCATGTTTGGTAGGTTGTGTTTTTGTTGTAACATTTCTTTTTGCCCTGTTAAATCATGTTCAATTTGTAAGGCACATGCAGCTGAGTATGTGAGGAAAATAAATATTTGATTCCCTAAAATTCAGGCAGAATTGTGTCTCCCACAGATTGGCTGGTGCCCATGTGGGTTGTAAATGGGTCTTCCAGCATAACAGTTATCCAAAACATCCTGCCAAGAAGAAATGTGTTTTATAAGGTCATGGAATGGCCTAGTCAGTCAATGTGCAACAGCCCCAGCGTTGTTTAACTGAAGTCTTACCAGTAACAAAGATGACAAAGAACATACTTTCAAAATTGACTCCTTAATCTGGTCACACATTGCGGTGGGATGGCCTTCCACTCATCAACCAGGAGTTCTTGCCAGCGGTTGTGTTGTTTACAAACAGCATGCCAAAGCTGATCCCACCAGTGTTCACACTATCGACTCCATTGTTTCTCTTCCCAAAAGATAATGTCTGATGAACACCACTCTGTGGGGTTGGTGAGTGTTGTCGTCTTGGAGGATGGCGTTTCGTTCCAGATTGTGGAGTTTACGGCATTGCCATTGGTCCTCTCAAGATCTCTCTCCATTCAGATTGCCTCCAGCGATGGCAATCCTTGTTTTCAAGTGGTGCTGATCCAACAAATACGTGGTCCTTACAAATATGGCATCATTTAAAAAGGAAGTTGAAAAAAAGGCTTTCTAGTAAAGGCAAATGTAATTGCAAGAAGCACTGTTACAACAGAGAAATAATCTAACCTACACATATTTACAAATCTTTTTTTTTATTTGTGTATATGTGCCTGTACAAGTCTTTTTATCCCCCTGCAGGTAAAAAGCGATTGTGGGTAATAACAGCTCCCTCACACAATGACCACTACCTACGTATGATGGAAAAACAGCTGGAAGACATGGATCAGGTCATTTAGTCATAAAAATGGAATGTGCTATATGCACTTAAAAAGTGTCATGTGCTGAAATGTTTTTTTTGTGTGCGTGCGTCTGTGTGTGTGTCTTCTTCAGAAATCTCTAAACTGCCGTCTAGCAGAAAGAGACACTTTCATTGTCACCATCATCCAAAACGCCATGATGGAAGGGAGGATCCAGAAGACGACCATACAAGGGCAAGCCACAGTGGAGAGCCTGGACCCTGACACCGTCACCAAGCTGCTGCACTACCTTGAGCTCACCCAGGTAAACGCTCACTGACAATCATGACCACACAATGAGGAGCACAGCCAATTGAAGAGCTGTATGAAAAAAAATCTGCCTTTGATTGATATTGTCAGAGAATATGTTTATTATTGTGGTTCTAGTTTGCAGTGGTGTAGAACTACACACACATACAGAAACCTTTAAAAATATAGGCTCTATATACGTGAACGTTAAATTGTCAGAATATTATACAGTATACTGTATATATGAAAGGGATTTTTTTCAAAATTTTTTTAAAATTTTTCATTTACTAATGTGTGAATATTCACAACATTTGTGCTAGATGGGATATTTTTTCAACACTTTCCAATAATTTCAGTTAATGAATATTCATGGTAAATTCATACAAATGCATTATTTTTTACTTTTTCACTGACTCATGAATGAATATTCATTTCAAAATGTGTTTTATTGAGTTAATAATGCACGAATATTTAAAATACAAATTATTACAGGTACTTTTTTAATTTCCTTCATTTTTCAGTTAAAAATAAAATAATATTATAGACATGAATTAATGCTAGCTCAGTGTTTTTATTTCCACAATTCTCTTATTTTTTCAGTAAATGTGTGACTTTTAATAACAATCCATCATGCATGGGTATGGATTTTGTAGGTATCTCGTTGGTGATAATTTAACATTTATATAATCAGTACATATTATATCGTATTTTAGCTATATGAGACAAAAGTAGACACCTCTCAGTAATTAATATTTTTTTTCTATCTGGCTCAGACTTGCTAGTTTGTGCTGTGCTGTTACATTCATGCGTTTATGTGACCAATATCATACAAAGTTTAAAACACCTCTTATGCAAACTAACATTTTAAAACATGTCTTATGCAAACTATATATTTTTATTGGATTCAGGACCAAGCGTTCAACATGTTGGTGCTGAAAAAAAACCTAAGAGTCAGTGAGCGGTTCCCTTATCCGGTTCAGATCGAGGCAATCTTGGAGGTCATTGATCAGTTGCCAATGAGGAAGTTGGAGAAGATCACCAGAAAAGGAGCCAACCTGAGGTTCTGCTTTTCCACTTTGTCCTGCTTTGTACTATTATAAAACAGAACATGCAGCTTTAAGTGGTCATGTGTTAATATCACAATTAGCACAAGTACTACTAGACCTTTTTGTTAACATCGTTTCACAATTTCCCAGGTGTAAAAGCACTAAAAAGAAGGTTGTGGTGAAAAGGAAAAAAATGAAGAAGAGGATAATTTTGAGTCCTCAGAGGCAAAGCAACAGGACCTCTGTGGTGACGCTGCAAAAAAAAAACCCGTTGGACAAAAAGGCCGCCCTTAAGAGTAAGGTCCAGGACATACTGAGCGGCAGGTCCAGGTTTGTCATTCGGAAGGTGCCAGCTGTGAGGAGAAAGGAGTCCAGTGGTGGTGGTGGCAAACAGGAAGAGGAAAAGGAGAAAACGCATCGTGCTCCTGATGTGTCAACAAGAAAAGAGGAAGTGAAGAAAGAAAGGTGATTTCATTTCAGATTTGTTTTAAATGTACAGTCAAATGCAGAAATTGTAACCGAAACTGACTTGGAACTTTGATTTGCTGTTGGTTTGTTTGTTGTGCTTTCATGCCTGCTTGCCATTTATCATTACAACCATGATTGCTTATGATAGATAAATATTTGCCCAAGGTTACATTTTGTCAAAATTCTACTTTATGTGAGCTATTTAATTTGATTAAATTTGCCTCAAAGCACAGGTGCAATTTAACATGGGAAATTAATGCATTAACATGTTTGGATGCGTCGGCACGGTGAATGACTGGTTGGCACATCTGCCTCACAGTTCTGGGGACCAGGGTTCAAATCCCGGACCCGCCTGTGTGGAGTTTGCATGTTCTCCCCGTGCCTGGGTGGGTTTTCTCTGGGCACTCCAGTTTCCTCCCACATCCCAAAAACATGCGTGGTAGGTTGATTGTGGACTCTAAATTGCCCGTAGGTGTGAATGTGAGTGCGGACGGTTTTTTGTTTCTATGTACCCTGTGATTGGCTGGCAACTGGTTCAGAGTGTAGCCCGCCTCCCGCTGGGATAGGCTCCAGCAGCCCGCGACCCGAGTGAGGAGAAGCCGTAAAGAAAATGGATGGATGGATGTTTGTTTTTATCTCATTAATATACAGTATCTTATAAGTGCAATGCTTGAATATAATTGTATTATTTTGTTCCCTTAGATCCTGAAGAAATATCAGATTTGTACAGTTTTTATGCCTTTTAGTTAAAATCCCAGATTTTAGCCATTCTCTTACTGAATCAGAAGGCGAGTAGGAGGAGTCATATTATACTTTTTTTTCACTTGATAGTATCTTGATAACATGTGCCTTCTTTTTATCGAAATACCTCAAGGACAAAAAAAAAAAAAAAAAAAAAAAGTAAAATAGGGTACACTTTATTTCTTGTCTTGCTGAAATTAGCCCCATCTCGGGCGAGTAAGCCAGCCCTCATTCTGCCTCACATACTGCTGAGCCAGTGACGAGTACGGCTTATGTTACCATTACGCCTAGAGTGCATCCAACTCACAGCTTTGCTTACCCTTTGGCTTTGTTGTGTTGCACCTCTGCACGTCCAGACCGCCAATGAATGCTGCTTGCGTATAGTCACCACTACCTAATCTAACCATAACCCCAGTCCCCATTTGTACATGGGCACTTAAAAAGTACATTTTCCATAATATGTACCCTTTAAGCCTCCTATTGTTTTGCAGGCCTGACGCTACATGGGATGAAGGGCCAAAAAAACCTACTGAGGAGAGTAAAGAGGAAAAGGAAGGAAAAGAATACTCCAAGAAAAAGGGTAAAGGGAAAAAAGGAAAGAAAGGGAAAGGAAGAGGCAAGAAGTCTCACAAAGTAGCAAGTAAGAAGGACAAAACTGCCTTGAAAGACTTTCTGGATCATTTAAAGGGGAAGAGAAGGTTGATGGTAAGAATCCCTTAATCATGTTACAGCATACAGTCCTTGATCATAGTGACGTTTTGTGTGTGTGTGCCTGGAAGCTGATGTCAACCCCCAGCAGAGACGCAACGCTGTACGTGCAGCAGAGCACCGAGAACGAGAGGCAGCACTGCGAGCTGGCCGTCAGGAAGGTCACCGTGGCGACCATCGTGGGCAAAGGCAACGACGCCACCCTCACGTTGCAACACCACCAACTCGGTAGGGAACGATGGCACGCAAAATGATACTTGTGTATCCATATTTATTACAGATAAAACTACAAGGAAATTATTCATCCATTATACTTGGAATTCCGCACTCATATTTAGTAGGAAATTGTACAAAACCCTAATGGCTTCCCTTGGCTCCCATGGGAATTGGACATACTAATCAATTGATGGACTTAATTGATCGTTAGGAGATCTGACTGTTGTGTGGAATTGATTGTTGATAAAGCAAGGTAGTGAAGAAGTCATTGAGGCTCAATGGAGTGCAGTGTTCTTTCCTACAAACAGCAGAGGCGCTGTTGATACAGTCTCAACTATTTAGCTGAAAAGACCAACATGACGTCTGTGTTGTGGCAAACTTTTTCGATAGTACAGTAACAAACACTAGAAAACACCGGAAGCTCTATTTTTAGTTTAAATCTTGCAGAAGATGCAAAACTGTAAAGAACAAAAGCACTGAGTGAAGTATATGAGTAAATCTGGTCACATATTTAGTACGGGAAGTTGTGGGCAGCATTATTCTGGTATATTGATTTTTTTTACTTTTCAATGACAATAAAGTTTTTACTTTTTATGTACAGTACATTTAAGTACACGTTAGATGCTCAGTTAACCTTTTATAACCATCTTTTTCTTGGTTCTACGCAGTAAACAAAAGTTGATATACAATATAACAGTTGAACAGAATATGAGATTATCCTACCCTAATTGGGATATTTTTTAAAAAGCAATTAAGCCACTTAGTTGGCATGAAATGATTTTTCTATTAAGAAAGTTTAGCCAAATATAATCTGTTTATTTAGTCTTGTTTTTAAATGCAGTTGTTTTCAAGCTCTATATAAAAAAATATATGGATGATAAATATTGCAAGTATACCTAAAGAAGTGTCCAGTCAGTGATTGAATTGTATATTATGTGCACCGAAGAGTCAGAACCTCCATTCAGTGAGCTACCAGAGCAGCTGTCTGATTCGGGTCTGATCTTGCTGTTACGATCCCAGTTGGGTTTGTCATCACCTGACCTTTTTTCCATGACCGTCACCGACTACGACATCAGGCCCAACGTAAGACAGTCCCTCTCAAACTAGGATTTGGTGAAAACTCCTATTTTAAATCATCTTTGAAGGCACTAATTATGTTCTTGGGTTTATTGTTGCATCCTGTTTTGATTTCTTCCCCTAGAGAGTGTTTGAGGCGCCGCCATCAAGCCTCGCTATGTTCGAATACATCGACAACTTTCCCTCAAGGCGTCCCGAGAAAGAAAAAGAAAAAAAAAATCCCCCAGCATGTGGAGCTGACAAGCAACAATCTGAAGCTGAGAATTCCCTCCTCAGGTTAAGTGGAGTACACACACGCCCACGCGCCTGCACACACGCACACAGTGTAATTTATTGGAAATGTATCTTGTGGAGAAAAAAATAAATCTATCCCTGGTGGATCAAAAGAGAGGTGATGTCCTCGCAGAAAAGTTATAAGACCACCTTTGACTGTTCTCAGGCTCAGGGTTTACGTTTTTGCATCAGTTGGACTTAAAAACCCAAATATTTCATTTTCTCTGGACCAATAAGAGTGAAACTAAGCAATTTTCGAATGCATTTTGATATTGTGTAAGGTATGTTAAAACTGCATTGAGCTTTTTGGTCTTTTGACATACTTTGAGAAGTAAGTCGCCTACTTTATTCCCCGTAAGGATACATTACAGATCAGTTCATATGCTGTATCTTCTGTCTAATTTTTAAGATATTAAGAAGTTAAAGCAAACAAAGCCATTTGTATTATTTCATTCCATCACTCAAAAAGAATCGATAAGAGACTCGATAAGGAATCGGATCAGTATGCAGTATCGATAATTGAATCAGACTAGCTAAATTCTTATCAGCTCCCATCCCTAATCCTGACTGCCAGAAAATACAAAGGAGAAGAAAGCGTAGTAGTAGAGACAAAAACATAAGAAGCAAGGCTAACTGTTATCTTATCTGGTAACTACAAGTACATTGCAGTTGTGAATTATTCTCCTTGTCATTTATTTTTATTGTGGTATATAACTAGTGTTGGAGGCACATTAAACCAGTGTTTCTGACTGTGGTCCTTCCCTAGTGGTCCGTGGTGTTATTGCAAGGTGTCCGTGAAAATCAAATACCTTTTTAAAAAAAGATCCTATAACATTTATAGAAATAGGATGATTTTACTCAAATGTGACTGAGACTTTATCTATCCAAACTCCAGCAGGTACAGGACTTATTTTTCTTTAATTCGATCTGTTTCACAAGTGTAATTCATGACATTTTAATAAATTGTCTTTGCCCCCATTTGCAATGTTGAAGTCAGGGGGTCCTCAGTGTTAATCCAAAGTTTGCAGGGGGTCCCGCACCCTAAAAAGGGTGAGAGCCACTGCGTTACATAAACACTGAACACAACCAGTTGGGTCCTCCATTTGTGTCTAGCAACCGGGTCAGCGTCAACAAGTTCCCTCACTAGCGATCGCTCCTTTTCACCTCACAATAGGAATTGCAATCGTAAATACTGACGTGTGATATTTACAGTTGTGGACCCAACCTTCTTCCGTGCAGATCGAGAGGAAAATTCACTCTTAACACATCATATACAGTCTTCTTCTTTTCCTTTCGGCTTGTCCCGTTAGGGGTCGCCACAGCGCGTCATCCTTTTCCATGAGAGCCTATCTCCTGCATCCTCCTCTCGAACACCAACTGCCATCATGTCTTCCCTCACGACATCCATCAACCTTCTCTTTGGTCTTCCTCTAGCTCTCTTGCCTGGCAGCTCCATCCTCATCATCCTTCTACCAATATACTCACTCTCTCTCCTCTGGACGTGTCCAAACCATTGAAGTCTGCTCTCGCTAACTTTGTCTCCAAAACATCGAACCTTGGCTGTCCCTCTGATGAGCTCATTTCTAATTTTATCCAACCTGGTCACTCCGAGAGCGAACCCCAACATCTTCATTTCCGCCACCTCCAGCTCTGCTTCCTGTTTTCTCTTCAGTGCCACTGTCTCTAATCCATACATCATGGCTGGCCTCACCACTGTTTTATAAACTTTGCCCTTCATCCTAGCAGAGACTCTTCTGTCACATAACACACCTGACACCTTCCTCCACCCTTTCCAACCTGCTTGGACCCGTTTCTTCACTTCCTGACCACACTCACCATTGCTCTGGACGGTTGACCCAAGTATTTAAAGTCCTCTACCCTTGCCATCTCTTCTCCCTGTAGCCTCATTCTTCCCCCACCACCCCTCTCATTCATGCACATATATTCTGTTTTACTTCGGCTAATCTTCATTCCTCTTCTTTCCAGTGCATGCCTCCATCTTTCTAACTGTTCCTCCAGCTGCTCCCTGCTTTCACTGCAGATCACAATGTCATCTGCAAACATCATGGTCCACGGGGATTCCAGTCTAACCTCAACTGTCAGCCTATCCATCACCACTGCAAAAAGGAAGGGGCTCAGGGCTGATCCCTGATGCAGTCCCACGTCCACCTTAAATTCTTCTGTCACACCGACAGCACACCTCACCGCTGTTCTGCTGCCCTCGTACATGTCCTGTATTATTCTAACATACTTCTCTGCCACTCCAGACTTCTGCATGCAGTACCACAGTTCCTCTCTGGGTACTCTGTCATAGGCTTTCTCTAGATCTACAAAGACACAATGTAGCTCCTTCTGACCTTCTCTGTACTTTTCCATCAACATCCTCAAGGCAAATAATGCATCTGTGGTACTCTTTTTAGGCATGAAACCATACTGTTGCTCGCAAATACTCACTTCTGTCCTGAGTCTAGCCTCCACTACTCCTTCCCATAACTTCATTGTGTGGCTCATCAACTTTATTCCTCTATAGTTGCCACAGCTCTGCACATCACCTTTGTTCTTAAAAATGGGCACCAGTACACTTTTCCTCCATTCCTCAGGCATCTTCTCACGCACTAGAATTCTATTGAACAAGCTGGTCTAAAACTCCACAGCCACCTCTCCTAGATGCTTCCATACCTCCACAGGAATGTCATCAGGACCAACTACCTTTCCATTTTTCATTCTCTTTAATGCCTTTCTAACTTCCCCCTTACTAATCATTGCCACTTCCTGGTCCACCACACTTGCCTCTTCTACTCTCCCTTCTCTATCATTTTCCTCATTCATCAACTCCTCGAAGTATTCTTTCCATCTACCTAGCACACTGCTGGCACCAGTCAACATATTTCCATCTCTATCCTTAATCACCCTAACCTGCTGCACATCCTTCCCATCTCTATCCCTCTGTCTGGCCAGCCTGTATAGATCCTTTTCTCCTTCTTTAGTGTCCAACCTGCCATACATGTCATCATATGCCTCTTGTTTTGCCTTTGCCACCTCTACCTTTGCCCTGTGTCGCATCTCAATGTATTCCTTTCGCCTCTCCTCGGTCCTCTCAGTGTCCCACTTCTTCTTAGCTAACCGTTTTCCTTGTATGATTTCCTGTACTGTGAGGTTCCACCACCAAGTCTCCTTCTCTCCTTTCCTGCCAGAAGATACACCAAGTACTCTCCTGCCTGCTTCTCTGATCACCTTGGCTGCAGTGGTCCAGTCTTCTGGAAGCTCTTACTGTCCACCGAGAGCCTGTATCACCTCTTCCTGAAAAGCTGCACAACACTCGTCCTGTCTCAGCTTCCACCACATGGTTCTCTTCTCTGCCTTTGTCTTCCTAATTTTCCTCCCCACCACCAGAGTCATCTTACACACCACCATCCTATGCTGTCTAGCCACACTCTCCCCTACCACTACCTTACAGTTGGTAACCTCCTTCAGATTACATCGTCTGCACAAGATGTAATCCACCTGTGTGCTTCTACCTCCGCTCTTGTAGGTCACCCTATGTTCGTGCCTCTTCTGGAAAAAAGTGTTCACTACAGCCATTTGCATCCTTGTTGCAAAGTCTACCACCATCTGTCCCTCCAAGTTCCTTTCCTGGATGCCGTACTTACCCATCACTTCTTCATCACCCCTATTACCTTCACCAACATGTCCATTACAATCTGCACCAATTACGACTCTCTCTCTGTCTGGGATGCTCAGAACTACATCATCTAGCTCCTTCCAGAATTTCTCTTTCACCTCTAGGTCACATCCTACCTGTGGGGCATAGCCACTAATCACATTACACATAACACCCTCAATTTCAAATTTCAGCCTCATCACTCGATCTGATACTCTTTTCACCTCCAAGACATTCTTAGCCAACTCTTCTTTTAAAATAACCCCGACTCCATTTCTCTTCCCATCTACACCATGGTAAAATAATTTAAACCCTGCCCCTAAACTTCTAGCCTTACTGCCTTTCCACCTGGTCTCCTGGACACACAATATATCAACCTTTCTCCTAATCATCATGTCAACCAACTCCCGAGATTTTACTGTCATAGTCCCAACATTCGAAGTCCCCACATTCAGTTCTCGGCTCTGTGTTTTCCTCTTCTCTTTCTGCCGAAGAACCCGCTTTCCACCTCTTCTTCTTCTTCTTTGACTTCGACCCACAGTAGCTGAATTTCCAACAGCGCCCTGCAGGTTGACGGCGCCGGTGGCGGACGTTGTTAACCCGGGCCACGACCGATCCGGTATGGAATTCTTCGGATCATATACAGTACCACAGGCTAATCACTCAGTATAATCTTTGAGAGACATCCATTCAAATTAGGCCCGATTATCGGCCTGCGTGTATCCCGCTTTAGCGAACGACAGCTAAATGTTACAAAACATTATCCTCATTAAAAATGACCCATCATTGTAGGTTCATGTCAAAGAGGAGACTGCTGATTGTCTCTGCTCCAGCTGAGGATGATTATTCTTTTCAACAGCAGCTGTCTGCTCTCAATGGGCAAGAGTGTCATCTTGGTCAGTGTTACACCACACTCACAATTAGGTGCACATGCATAATTTAACAACTCATATTGTACAACAGTTGCAGCCAAAATTCTATCTTTACAAAGATAATGCTGAGTTTTGATCGACACTATCAGACGGATTTTCATTTAACAATGAATTGTGGTTGTAGTACATAATAATAATAAAATTTTGATATTTAAATCTTTAAATTCCATGTTTCAAATACAAGCCCTGATATTAAAAAAAAAGTTAAAAAAGATGTAGAAGCCCTTCCATCTAGTTTCTACAGAGCATTATTATTATTATTATTATTATTATTAGATATTAATTTATTAGGGTTGCAATTGAACTGGAGCCTATCTGTTATTGCTGGAAAAAAACATGAGGAGCCAAGGGAAGCAGAAGACCGCTTTCAGCAGTTTATTTAACAGTTTATCAACTGTTTCAGCAAAAAAAAATAAAGTTGAACCAAGGAAGGCAGGAGAAACTATCAACAAATGAAGGTGGCAAAAGGGCAAGCCAGCCACACTGATTAGCACTGGGCAGCAGGTAGCTAAAACTGAGAAGGACGAAAAAACCAACAACCTCATGCTGAAATTAATGCAGATAAATTAGCAGCTGCAGCTCCATGAATGTAGGTTAGTCACGCCCCCTGCCTCGTGCAAGCAGTAAGAAAAAAAGCAAAACACAATCAAAATCACAATAAGACCTGTCACCTAATATGACCAAAACTGAAGTACCAAAATAAACCAAGAAAAACCCAGACTGTACACTATCCCAGCTGACTTTAGTCCATAGATATGAATGTGACAAGGGTGTTTGTGTATATGTGACCTGCGATTGGCTGTTGACCAGTCTAGGGTGTACCCCGCCTCTCGCCCAAAGTCAGCTGGGATAGGCTCCAGCTTATCTACGACGAAACAGTATGAAAAATGAATAGATGGATGGGCTTCCTTTATGCTATGGATGGACTCAAATAGAGATGAATTTAAGACCACCTGTAGATTCCATTGTCTACGGTCTCTCAGGTATTCGTCACTTTGCCATGTTGAAGCTAACTGGGGTTGGAGACAAAGCCTCAGGGACTGTGGAGCTATTTCCTCTCAATGGTGAGTCCATTCCGTTTTTTGGTCATCATCGCATTTTTCTGTTTGGTTTGCTTTGTGGACTCATTTGGAATATAATATCATGAATTACCATATTTTTCTCAAAAGGATTAGTCCATTTTGGATTTTCCTTTCAAGAGGTTCCACCGTCTTCATATTACTGTACTTCTTACGTCCGTCACCATGCCTCCAGGTCGCAGTCAGAGTGAAGTGGAGCAGTTGTCCCGCGATGTGGTCAACAACCTGCGCGACCAGCTGAAGATCAGCAAGGACTACTTCAGCATGCTGGTGGTGGGCAAGGATGGTGACATCAAGGCGTGGTTCCCCTCGCCCATGTGGTCTCTGGATAACATCTACGACGTGGTGGACTCCATGGAGCTACGTCTGCAGGAGGAGAAACTGCAGAGACTGCTCGGGATCCACTGCCCGGAGGAGCATGGGAGAGGAGGGCGGGTGGGGGAAGGTTACCATGGTTACGGAGAAGATCATTACAGCTCACAATGAATCGATAACCATAGATAAGATGCATTAGAAAACCAAACATTTCACAATTTTTCTCAATAAATGCTGACTCTGCAGTGAGAGCTAATTGTGAATGAATCCATTCAAACAAATGCCTCCCCTTACAAATTCGGAAAAATATCATGAGAAATGACAGCACGGTGAATGACTGGTTAGAGCTTCTGCCTCACAGTTCTGAGGACTGGGGTTCAATCCCCAGCCCCACCTATGTGAAGTTTGCATGTGCTCCCCGTGCCTGTGTGGGTTTTCTCTCTTCTCCGTATATATGTAACTTTTCAACAAAGAAAAAAAAAAAATACGGGATACATACTTTTTTGCAAAATCATCTTGTTTTAATAATGTGCAGCCATCTTTTTTTCTTTTTTTTCTTTTTTTTTACCCACCGCAACAGCCTACTTTATTGTTCGACAGATGTGACGTCATTAAGAGAGCGCCGTGTAGTGTCCGAAAGCTCACATCGTGCAACCCTACATGGGGAATAGGAAGTAGTGAGTGAACGATTTTGGACACAGCACACGAGTGGCCCAACACTGCGTCCGTCGGCAATAAATGTCCATGTGAAACATTGGTCTGGCGGTGCAAACATGATTCCAGGCTGAACCTTTTTTTTTTTTTTTTTTTTTTGGGTCCCGGTGGAGCTTTGGGGAAGAGATTTTGCGTCAACCTATTTTTGAAGTCGAAAAGTGGCCCTTCCACAAATAAGGTATCTCATTTTCAGCAACTTCATCAACAAAGAGACATTTTGTATTTATTCTTTCCCTTTGCCAAAACCTCTTCTAATACATCTATGCTGTAATGTTTATACAAAGAATAAAATATGTCACACAGAATTTGAAATGAGACAAAAATAAACCCTTTTCAAAGAGCGTGCTCATGGTGGTAACACTCATGATTTTTTTTTTTTATTGTTGGAGTGCTTTAAACAGGACATTGGAACTTTTTTTAAACTAAATATGTCAACTAATTTTATTTAGAAATCTGAATCATAAGGAACGCATTGAGGAGTTTCTAAAATCTACCTGTGATGAAAGAAAAATCAGACATCCCTGCCAACTGTTGATGGTGGAACTACATCTGTGATCGATAATTACAATAATAGTGTGTGTGGAATGTGAAGGACATTAGACTTTGACCAGCCAGAGCGTTTTTACAAGGCGGAACTCTTACACCGAGAAGACATTTGGCAATACAAAAATCAAATACAGCGTAATAAAGGCTTAAATACCTAAAATAGGAGATCACTTGTTAGCATCTGTCAGTAGGACCTATTAAAGCTACATGGAAGTCAATAGCTTACAAAACATAGAATGCCCTTCTGGACTTTTAGTTGTCCATCTATCCATTTCATGTATTACTTGTCCTTATTAGGGTCCCGGGTGAGCTGGAGCTTATCTCTGCTGACTTTGGACGATATAGGCAGGTACACCCTGGACTAGTCTCCAACCAGTCATAGGGCATATATAGAGAATCAAGCATTCACACACATCTTTGGAAAATTTAAACTAGAGTCTTAAATGAATTTAACATGCATATTTTTGGAATGTAGGAGGAAGCCCCAAACCAATGCAAACATGGCAAGAACATGCAAACTCCACACGGGAGAGCCTGAACTGAGATTGGAACTCAGATAGATATGGAGATATATTGTATATATATATATATATATATATATATATATATATATATATATATATATATAGCAGCTCCCCTGAAGTTTTATTAGTTATAAGTTAGAACTGCAAGGCAGACCAGACTCCAGGCCACATAAGGCCCACGGGCCATAGGTTGCCCTTCCTTGATTGAAGGGAACACTTTTTTAGTTTTACCAAGTACCTCATACCAAGTTGCTGAACATAGGCGAGAAACAGAGTTGACAGCGACAACCAAATCCACGAGATCAGCACACAGAGATAACAGTGTATGTGAGACACACACACACACACACACACACACACAGCACAGGAGAGCAGACTGCGGGAGAGGAAGTATTTGACACACTACCCACAGAAGTTCACACTCACACACTCAATGCTTTATCACTCTTTGACGTACACTAAGTCTCAGCAGACTATAGGTATCTCTCTCTTGGCCAGGTACATACACCAACACGCAAACGCACACACACACGCTAAAGCTACTTCATCAGACACAGCAGAGGCCGGCGGGACTCCTATCCTCAACATGGTGAGTACGCTACCTCATACTACATTTATAAAAAAAAAAAAAAAAAAAAAAAAAAAAAAAAAAAAAAAAAAAGAGATCTGCAGGATAACTAACTTATTATCATTAACAAATAAGCAGCTACTTTTACTCTTTACTCACGAGTGACAAATGTGTAATTAGACAGGACTTATATGAGTATGTACAGACTTTAAGGGTCAATGAGAGGATATTATTTATTCATTGGATATTCAACTCGATAGAAAAATTGAGCCACTTTGTTTCACTTTTGTATCTCTTGCTTGTGCAACTTTGGCCGCCACCTTTTGATAAAGTGGAAAGAGAAATGTTTGCTTCCTCTTTGTTTTGACCAGAGGACATCGCTCCTATCTTTATATAGCACGTACAGCTACTTTTAAAAACTGGGTTATGAACTATACATTTCTGTGCAGTAATTTGTCATCTTGAGTATTGAACCAATGGGCCTACAATGACCATAAACCTCCTCTATGCATGAATATGCTCGTTCTGTTGCTGTGTGCAAATCTGAAAAACAATAGAAAATTTGGAAAAGGTGTTTATTGTCTTACTGAGGCTATAGTTTGTGTTAAAGTGTGTTGCATTAGTCTGAAAGGCACTTGCAACTTTGTGGAGCAACACATGTTGGGTAATTTTAGCTTTTTTTTTCTGGTTGAGAAACAGACACATGACAAAGGGTATTTTTCTACTGATTGTTTTTTCCAGCTTGTCATGGTGATGATGCTGGTAGAATTTTTGCATTCGGGGCAGGTGGGTGCTGTGCACCGCCTCTTCCACATTCAGCTGTCAACTTGTCTCATATTCCTCATTATACAAACTCCACTGCAAACTTCAGCTTTACAGATGCCACGTCAATACTGGTGGTGTGCCCCAAGTTATGTTTTTGTTTGTTTCATATCACTTGAAAAACGTGAATTAAAGTAAATTATTTGCTACAGTCACATTTTCACATTTTCCACAATAATGAAGGTATCATCATCATGTAATGACAGTCACAAAAGGAGGCATTTATTTGAGGTACGGTGTTTATTTTTGCAATTGGACGCTGCACTGGGGCGATATCGTGATGGCGCCTACCAGTGTGGTCGCCTCGGTAACGCGCTCTCTAGTATTGTCTTTGTTTTTGTGTTTTTCGTCCGTCTTTGGAGACCTTACACGACTCACTTACACAAGGGGAGACCTGCTAACCATCAAGGAGTCTACTCCGTACTTTCTGTCACCAACTTTCGAATATCCGCTCAGTTTTTTCCCCGAGTTACTCACCGGAGCGGCGTCCGCGGTTTTCGGCGCATGGAGACGGAAGCGGCGCCACAGAGGGAAGCGAGCCGGCATTCAGGTGAAACTCCGCAAGAGAGGACACAGATTGGCGTTCCCGTCGATCCACCTCGCGAATGTACGCTCCCTACCCAACAAAATGGACGAGCTTCATCTTCTGTTAAAGACCAGGAAAGACTTCGGACGTTCCGCGGCCATGTGCTTCACGGAGACCTGGCTTTGCGACGCTGTACACGATGGAGCTGAGAACAATAGCACACTAGCTAACGACTTGAATACCTTCTACTGCAGATTTGAAAAGGACAGTTTCACACCACACACCCACCCGGCCGCACCCGCGACCACAATCACACCTCTGACCTCTGCGTTAACCATCCATGAACAGGATGTGAGACGCATCTTCAAACAACAAAAGATTAACAAAGCGGCAGGCCCGGACCACGTGTCCCCATCCTGCCTCAAAGTCTGCGCGGACCAGCTCGCTCCAGTCTTCACTCAGATCTTCAACAGATCTCTGGAAATGTGCGAAGTTCCATCCTGTTTCAAACGCTCCACCATCATTCCAGTCCCCAAGAAACCTGCAATCTCGGGTCTGAATGACTACAGGCCTGTCGCTTTGACATCTGTGGTCATGAAGTCCTTTGAACGTCTCGTGCTGGACCACCTCAAGAGTGTCACAGGTCCCCTGCTGGACCCCCTGCAGTTTGCCTACCAAGCGAACAGATCTGCGGATGATGCAGTCAACATGGGACTGCACTTCATCCGAGAACACCTCGACAGTGCAGGGACCTACGCGAGGATGCTGTTCGTGGACTTCAGCTCAGCGTTCAACACCATCATCCCTGAACTCCTTTCATCCAAGCTTCTCCAGCTCAGCGTCTCACCTGCCATCTGCCAGTGGATTTACAGCTTTCTGACGGGCAGGACACAGCAGGTCAGGCTGGGGGAGGCCACCTCATCCACACGCAGCATCAGCACTGGGGCGCCCCAAGGTTGTGTCCTCTCTCCGCTGCTCTTCTCTCTCTACACGAACGACTGGACCTCAGCGAACCCGACTGTCAAACTCCTGAAGTTTGCAGATGACACCACTGTCATCGGCCTCATCAAGGACGGTGACGAGTCCGCATATCGACAGGAAGCGGAGCGGCTGGAGCTGTGGTGCGGCCGACACAACCTGGAGCTGAACACGCTCAAGACTGTAGAGATGATCGTGGACTTCAGGAGGCATCCTTCACCACAGCTGCCCCTCACGTTGTCCAGCTGCCTTGTGTCAACCGTCGAGACCTTCAAGTTCCTGGGAATTACAATTTCCCAGGACCTGAAGTGGGCGACCAACATCAACTCTGTCCTCAAAAAGGCCCAGCAGAGGATGTACTTCCTGCGGCTTCTGAGAAAGCAGGGCCTGCCACCGGAGCTGCTGAGACAGTTCTACACAGCGGTCATCAAATCAGTCCTGTGTTCTTCCATCACAATCTGGTTTGGTGCTGCTACAAAAAAGGACAAACTCCGACTGCAACGGACAATCAAAACTGCTGAAAGGATTGTCGGTACCCCCCTACCCACCCTTGAGGACTTGCACGCTGCCAGAACTAAGACAAGGGCGTGCAAAATCCTCTCGGACCCTCCCCACCCGGTCACCAGCTCTTTCAGCTCCTTCCCTCAGGTAGGCGCTACCGATCAATGCAAACTAGAACTAGTAGACATTCCAACAGCTTCTTCCCTCTTGCAATCAACTTCTTAAACAGCTAACCTATAATTCCATTACAAGCTGGCAATTTTTTGACTTGAGTTCGTTGTCACATTTCTGTGGGGCCAATTATGTATTACTCCTGCACTCGCTGTAGTTGTCTCGCCATGCTGCACTATTTGCATATACTGGCCACTCATGCTGAGTAGCATCTGCTCCATTTGCACACTGATTGAGGAGTATCCGTAACATTTGCACAGCCATTGTCCCAGATTATCGCACTACTCGTCACTTTAAACCGCATACACTCCTTGAAGTCTCAGCACCCTTTGCACAACGGTCATTGCACCGGACTATTGCGATATTAGTCATTCGAACTGCTCTAAGTGCTAGAGGACTCTGCATCTTTTTGCACAATTGTTTTTTGTCAATGTCTTTATGTCTCCAAAGTGTTCTGTAAATTGACTGTCTGTTGTACTAGAGCGGCTCCAACTACCGGAGACAAATTCCTTGTGTGTTTTGGACATACTTGGCAAATAAAGATGATTCTGATTCTGATTCTGATATATGTATATGTATAGTATATTTCCTCACCATCAAAAAGTGTCAAGGTTTTATTTAGGGTAAGGCATTTATCACTTGTACAAATGTGTCTGATATAGTCAATAAATGAAATATTAAATGCCGTTCTGTCTGTGAACCCATATGAATGTATGATCGCCTCATATTATTGCCTACACACAAATTGATGGATAACTACTTTTGCAATCAGAAGCCAGTAAAAACTGTTCAACTACAGTATTATTCAAGTTGTTTGAAAGGGGGAATTGGTAACCAAAAAAATGCTTGCAATATCTCAATTTTTTTTAAAGTGAAGACAATTTGCAATCTTAGTATTTTTAGCAAGAACCACAAAGTCAATGCACAATGATTTAATCATTGCGGGCCAGATAAAAAATGCGAGGTGACCAGGAAAAAGAACGCAAGCAGTGATTGTTCATTTGGTATACCTGCTAGCTGGTTGAAGTGGTAAAAAATAAAACTATATTCATTTATGTCGACTTTTTTTTCTGGCTAAATTAATCACTGTATGTGCTTAAGTTTATTGTTTGGGCAACAAATAATATAAACCTTGTGTAAAAAAACAACTACATTAATAATAATAACAAGCAAATGATTCATATTTTCTTTTTTTCTCCATAATACATGTAACTATTTTTCAACTACTACACTAGTACTGTATTTCAGTAATTACAACTGACTTGATAATTACTCCAACATTTGTAACTTTACTGAGTTACAGAAAAGATATTGATATTGACTGATTGAGTGTATGCAGAAGTAAGAGTTCATTTGATGTCATTGTTTTGCACTGACATTGTTGCCATAGTAACAGCTTATGTCCTCGACTCTTATCTGCACTTCCTTGTACTGTGTTGTATGGTTGTCCCTCCGACTCTGCAACCAAAGTGTCGCCGCTTCTCTAAATCGTCCAGAAGTGCCAACGTGAGTGTGGCTGTTTGTCTCTGTGTGCCCTGTGACTGGCATGGCGACCATTCCAGGGTGTACCCTGCCTGTCGCTCGGATGGGATCCATCTGCCCACAACCCAGGATAGGCAGTACACAAAATAAATGAATGGATGGATGGATGGAACGCCAAATTGTATGACTTTTGGGCATGCGCCTGCAGTTGTATTATTTCATTCATTCATTTCCCGTACCGCTTATCCTTACGAGGGTCACAGGCATGCTGGAGCCGATCCCAGCTAACTGTGGGCGAGAGGCGGGGTACACCCTGAACTGGTCGCCAGCCAATCGTAGGGCCCATAGAAACAAACATCCTTTCGCACTCACATTCACATCTACGGGCAACTTAGAATCTTTAATGCATGTTTTTGGGATGTGGGAGGAAACCTCAGTACCCGAAGAAACCCCACGCAGGCACGGGGAGAACATGCAAACTCAACACAGGCAAGGCCAGATTTGAACCCGGGTCCCCAGAACTGTGAGGCAGATGTGCTAACCAGTCGCCCACTGTGCCACCTCGTATTATTTGGGGATCATTATTAACTCCATATCTATTCTTTTTCCCATTGGTTCCAGGAAAACAAGGCTGATGTCAAGGCCATCATGGCTCGTTTTCAGGCCAACACTGGGAGCGCTGATGAGAGCTCCTCGCCGTCACCAAGACACAAAGCGCCCCTCAACCTCACCCTCTCATCTGGTCCCGTCATGCCATCCAAAAAACCAGTCTTGGAGAGTTTCTCGGGCAGCACTTTAAATCTACCGCCCAAACCCTCCTCCTACCTTAAAAACACAGTTTCTGCTAAAAGTGACACAGAGGTCCTCGGAGCAAACAAAACTAAAGCGCTGGCTAGCAAATTTAGCAACACCCTGGATGATACCATAAATAAAGAGCCTTTATTTGACAGAGGGCAGACACCTCTGAAGCCCCTGGAAGCAAAGTCTCCTGAAGTAAAGAGTCCCGTACTGAAGCCCACCCTCAAGCCTCCTTTCAGCACAACACTTTCTCATCCCAAACCTCCTGGTCCTAAACCACCCCCGGCAGGATCCAAGCCCAGCTGGGTGAAAGAAGAGTGCCCACCTCCCGACCCCACGCCTCCGAAAGTGCCTCCTTTGCACCGAAAACCCAACAGCAGCATTGTCAAGTTATGGCAGCAGAATGAAACCAACACGGACAAACCTTCCCCTCCCACAAGCTTCATGGCAGCCCAAGAGGCTTTCAACAAGGAGAAAGACAAGCCAGAGTCAGACCTCAGCATGGAGGCGGACTCCAAACGGCCTCTTGGTGCCAATCCCGCTGCCCCCCCTCCGAAACCCCCGGCCAGTAAAAAGCCCAGCTTGAGAAATCCACCCAATGCTTCTATTCGGAACGGCAGCACTAATGATGGCTCCACTTCGGACCCAAAACGGAACCCACTCCCAAACATGTTCACATTGGGCCCTGCTCCTGCTAAGCCAAAACGACCCCCCAAAGTAGACCTGGACGACTTCAGACGAGCTGCCGGGATCTTTACGGGTAAGTTGGAATACTTGCTTATTCAAGTGGAAGCTCTAAGGTCACTTTGTTTGAATTTGAAGACATTTTTTCCATAGAACATAACTTTCAAGGAATTACTGCACAAATAATTTCTTCCTGGGTCAAAAACTGTCCCCATTTTAAACCCCACAGAGGAAGGCCAGAACTCCGACCCTCAGAACTGTGAGGCAGACGTGCTATACTAGTGCCACTTATCCACCATTTTTCTATAGGGTTTGTCCTCTTTAGGGTTCCCAGGTGAGCTGGAGCCTATCCCCGCTGACTTGGGCAAGAGGCCCATTCACACCTACAGACAATTTAGTCTTCAATTAACCTCATTTGAAGGTGTTTGGACTGTGCCAGAGTGTTATCATCCATACGTCCATCCATCTTGGTTGTGGCTTTACTGGACCCTAATTCTGGTTTTACTGCCAACATGTGAAGTCATAAATGCTGGAAACACTTTATAAATGAGTGACCTAACAGTTATTCAAAGGTTTTCACTAAAGTCACATATTGACTTCCTCTATTTCACTGTCCATTTTCTCTCTTGGCCCCGCCCCCATGTGTTAACTTTGTGTTGCCTTAAGGGGAAGTTGTGTAGAAGGAAGCAGGGAGAGTTTCGAGCGAGAGCTATGCTGTTTATAGGCAGATGAGATAATGGCTAATGTAATCACACCTTACTCTCCTGTCATGTTTTAAAACCACACTGTAAGCCATGTTCATTTTTAGTCACCCATAAGTAAGATGACACGCAACATGCAATTTATTGCAGAATATGGATGAAATCAGAGCAATCGGATAGTAAGCTCAGGGTGTACTTTAAGGCAATGCCATGACATTGCTTTTTATGATATCGATATCGGAATGTTCTGTAATCGGTATGTGAAAGTAGTTCTTGCTGGTCCAAAACGAGCCGCAAGTTTGAATTAGTTTATTGGAAATATTGATATCACAATGTATCGTTACTGCTCATTCGAAGGTAAACATAAACTAACTTAACACTGATATCGTGCATAAATGATCCTTATCTCTCACAACAAAGTATTAACAAACCAACAATAAATACAAATTTATCATTATTTCTTATTATACAGTGTCAGTGCAACAGCATCGCAGTTCAATATCAAGATGTACAGTGAGCTCTCATGATACAGTATCAATACACTGACATCAAATTTCAATACTATTGTCTACTATAGTAATACTAAGTGCTAGAGGACTCTGCTACTTTTTGCACAATTGTCACAAAAAAAAAAATATTATAATATTGTACCGGCATTACCAGATAACTAGCAACCCTTTATTGCTCAGTGACTCTTTTTTTTTTTTTTTTGTCAATGTCTTTATCTCTCAAAAATGTTCTCTGCCAATTGACTGTCTGTTGTCGTACTAGAGCGACTCCAACTACCAGAGACAAATTCCTTGTGTGTTTTTTGGACACACTTGGCAAATAAAGATGATTCTGATTCTGATCTTGTATGATACAGTATTAATACACGTGCATCAAATTTCAATGTAGCTTTATCTCTCATTATACAGTATCAATACGTCAGCATCAGAAATCAATATCACAATACATTGTTACTGCTCATGATATGCTATTATTGCACCAACATCAAATATGAATACTGTATAATTACCGGTCCTCAGAACTGATGAGGCAGACGCTCTAACCAGTCGTCCACCAAGCCGCTTAATTACCGCTCACGATAAGATATTGATACTCTGGCATTAAGTCATTATCCCTCTATACAGTCACCGATATACTGCGACATCGAAGATGGTGGGTTAGAGTTTGAGTTTGGGTTAGAGATAAATTGATATACAAGCATTAAATATCGATATCATGATGTATCGTGACCATTAACGATACACCAGCACCCAAATATCATAATCTGGGATCATACACCATTGATACACTTGCAATGAATATTTATATCACAATCTATCACTATCTCTCACAATATGGTATCACTACATAAGTATCAATTGTAATTATCTATTAAACGTGCTTTAGTTAAATAGTATTTTTTTTTTAAGGAAGAAGTCTGTGTTTTTCCCCTTTTTTAATTATAAAGATATTGCCAGTATGAAATATTGTCTCATACGATTGCTATCGTTGGCAAAATATTGCGATAACTGTTAGACATGAAAAAAACAAGTGGAGTAACAGCAATCATTTTGATTAATTCAGAAAACAAAGCTATTTTACGCACAAAATTGTTCGACCTTCACCAAGAGTGAGGTCATAATTCATCGATATTAAAGGAAAACATTAACCACATCAAGTCATATCTCATATTAAAGGCCTTGATGAGGTCTTCCCACATCTGCAATATTTTCGCCAATGTATCATTACCTGACCACACAATATGTATATGGAATAGCAATTGACTTGACAAGGCATTTTGGGAAAATTTTAGTCACCTATGAGTGATGTTACTTGTCTATTAATGAATCAATATACCCATGGTGTATACCTGTTTTTGTTACAGGAAATACCATTTACAACAAAACATTGCCTCTGACTCCCTCAGCCGCTGGTAACCATGGCAACAACACAAGCCGGCCTCAGCCGCCTCAAAGTGCACTTCCAAGTTTGCCTCCGCGACCTTTGGGAACCATGTAATGCACACACGCGCACACACACACACACGACTAACAAGCTCAAACTTAAACTTGTACCTTGCAGTGTGCACCAGGAAGAATCCTATGACGATGTTGACGCCGTGAATATCAGCTCTCCTTCTCCTCCTCCTCTTCCTCCGACCACAGGTTCAGTCAACTCTTGATGGTATCAAATGTGTCAGGATGTGTTACAAAGCAGTCATATTTGAGTGCAAGTAAATCACAGTCGGACCAAGTTTGGCACACACTTATGACAATTTATGGGAATTAACTGGTAATTTGAGTTACTGTTTGTGAGGGATGCACAGTGCAACTGAAAAAAAATGAAATCTCTTGATTTTATTTGAACCATAATTATAATGCAAGATATTTTTACTCACTACATTTCAATTCCTATCACAGAAACCTGTAATTTTGCAGCGTTTCAGTTTATACTGCTTCATTTCCATGAATAATTTACTACTTTTTTGTGGCCCTACGCTTGAAAGCATTTACATTACATACGCCACTATAGTCAATGTCTTCATAACAAGGCAGTTGCAAATCTTTGAGATTATTTTAAAACAGTCTTTCTTTTTTGACTTCCTTTAGGTCATCCAAGCCTACGGCCCAAGGTGACACATGCTCAATTTCCACTTTCACAACAATGCTAATTCATCACGTTACTCAGCCAACCTAATTAAAAAAAAAATTTTTATTATTTTATTTTTATTTATTTGTTTTTTTGGGGGGTGGGGTTGGTTTGTGTCCTCTCTGCTCAGGAAGAACAAGACGATGACAGTGGCGATATGTATGAGCCTCTTGATGAAACATGGTAAGAGAATGTTTTAGACGAGGGTATTAAGTTACTGGGCTAGTTGGAGTTACAGTATTCAAGTTAATAAGCGTTTATCTTCTGCCCGTTGCCTATGCGTTTGTGGTCACTTGTCAAAAGGGACGAACAAGAGAAGAGGAAAGAGAAGGAGGAGAAACGACAACTTGAGGCCGAGAAGAAGGAGCAGAAGGGGCGAGAGAAGAAAGAACAAGAAGCTAGAAAGAAATTCAAAGTAAAATCCAACTTTTTAACACTTTTGTGGACAAGTTTAAATGCTTTTTTTTTTTTTTTTTTTTTTTTAAATTGTTCTTACCCTTTTGCATGTCAGCTTGTCGGCCCTGTGGAGGTGATCCACCGAGGCAAAGCTCGTGTGGACTACAAAGGCAGTAAGACAGAACTAGCGCTGAAGCGAGGCGACTGTCTGGACATTGTTCGAGTTCAAGGCAACCCAGAGGGAAAATGGTTGGGACGAAAACAGGATGGATCCAGTAAGTTTTCTTTCTTACACACTGTCTATGACTCCAAATTATAGTCATTGCAATTTTTTGGGTCGAAAAATAAAAAATAAAAAGCTACCATACAGTATATTTGACTGTAGAAAAATATTCTAAACATTCTCATAAAATCTTGACATTATTTTTCTCAAGCAATAGAAGGCTCTATTCTCATAAGATTAGAATATATTGCATGTAAGAGTAGAACGTGTTCCTAAATAAATTATAACTATTCAGGTAAATTAAATGTTGCCTTTTAAAAAAAATAAAATAAATACAATTAAAATTAAAAATCACTTGAATCAGGGCTTTTACCTAACAAAATAAAAGACAAATATTCAGGTGAATTACATTTTTTTAATTGCAAAATTAAGGCTTTTTTGTACTTGTTCAAATTTTCACTCCTCCCCAAAAAAATCAATTTTAAATTCTTCTGAAAATGTGGACGTCTCCCAAAAAAAAAAAAAATAATTGACTTTATTTGGTAAAATAACTTTGATTGCATGTTGAGTCCAACTTGCTTGTTTCTTTGTCAGTTGGCTATGTGAAGACCACCTCAGTGGAGATTGACTTTAACACTCTGAAGAATCATCCAGCTCAGCAGAGCTCCAAGTATGACGTCTACGATGACGTGGACGTGGCCTCATCAGACAGCAGGTGGCAAGCACGTTCCAAATTATTCACGTATTTCCAAAAGATTTTAAATTAATCTTTTTAACTGGTTCCATACACTTACCTTTTGTCAGTTTAAGACAAAAAAATATGACTTAATATTCAAACAATAATTAATTCAAGTAAGGGCAGCACGGTGGACCGGGGTTCAATCCCCAGCCCCGCCTGTGTGGAGTTCGCATGTTCTTCCCGTGCCTGCGTGGGTTTTCTCCGGGTACTCCGGTTTCCTCCCACATCCCAAAAACATGCATGAATTGGAGACTCTAAATTGCCCGTAGGTGTGAATGTGAGTGCAAATGGTTGTTTGTTATTATGTGCCCTGCGATTGGCTGGCGACCAGTTCAGGGTGTACCCGGCCTCCTGCCCGAAGATAGCTGGGATATGCTCCGCCCTTGAGATCATGTCAAAGTGTCCTTGAGCAAGATATTGAACCCCAAGCGGCTTCTGATGCTGCGTGATTAGTAGGTGAATGAGAAAAGAGTGTTAAAGCGCTTTGAGTACCTGGAAGCTAGAAAAGCGCTATATAAGTGAACTTATAAGTCCACTGAATTTCATGTCAGTGAGTGAAACTGGACTTGGGGAATTTTTTATTTATTTTTTTTCGCGCGGCGCTATTCTATTGAGTGAATTTTAGAGCATCGTATTACATTTTCACCAAGATACAGTACATGCACACATAATGAACAATGACTGTAAGAGGGCCTTTGCATAGCATAATAATAATAATAATCAATACAAAGAGTACATGGCTTTATACCACTGTTTTTTTTTTTTTGGGGGGGGGGGGGGGGGGTATAGCATAAATAATTTTGCTTGCGTGTAATGTTCCAACCTGTTTTCTGTCCACAGTGGGATCAGTGGACAAGGAGGTAACATGACTCAACATTTTACATTCACTTTAATTTTCTCTACCCATCATAATCATCCAAAATGCAGCATGTCATGATACACCCAGTTCCCATGCTTAAACATTGTATTTGTTTCTTTCCTGCAGTGGTTTTACCACCTCCCCCAGATGAGGACGAGGAACTATATAATGATGTCATTGATCCAGACTTGGATGTGCGGTGAGTAATGCTAAACAGTGACACTATAAAGTGAGAAGTTGTTAAATATACAATATATATAAATATTTGACTCTTTAGTCGCCGCCAGCCCAGGTCGTCTGTTATAAAGCCGCTCGGCCTCCTGAAGATGTTTGAGCGAAACAGACGTCCAGTCAGCGCTAAAGTGTAAAAATACACTCAGTAGTAAGGCCGGTTCTCCCACGTTAATCCCGTTAATTCATCAGTCGTCACCGTAATCTCCATTGCCATCATCGAAGGCCAACAGAAGAAGGAGATGATGCCTTCTTGTGTTGAATTGTCTCATTCTCTTTGTAAACAATTAATGACGTCAATAATATCGCATGATTCTTTCTGTCTAAAATTTACATTTCTCTACAACCAATTAATTGTGTTTGCTCTCACTAATCCTGTGATCATGTTTGTGTTACTGCTGCATGATGCTGTTCAATTTGAAATTGAGACATCAACTGCAAGAGATCAACCCAATTGACGTGACGATCTTTCGGCATGGATGCGTGATCAGACATATTTTACAATATGTAATGTATTCTCATTTCTTGTGGTGTGCCAGACTTCCTCCACCCAGCCAGTTTACAGCTGAGGAAAATCCAGGTATTTTAAAGCAATAAAAAAAGGAGAAAGGAAATAACGATAATTGATGGATTTTTGTTGCATTTTATTTGAAAAATAAGGATGATTTAAGTATTTTATTTATCCATCCATCCATTTTTTTATCCTGCTTATCCTGTTCAGGGTTTCGGGGGAAGTTTATTTATACCTGGATTTAATCAAAAAGGATAGTTCATAATTTAAAAAGGCAAAATTAAAATAATAATGTTACAAATAAAATAATCCAGTCTTGTTTTTGCTTGATAATATAAAAATAATAAAAAGGATATTTTTTGTACATTTAATTAAATGTAGATTTAAGGGATAATGCTGATATCTACTGTTATTTACTACATTGTATTAGATTGTAAGTGTAAAACTAAAATATCACCAAGCTAATGGATTTGTTTTATGTGATTTAAGTTGATGAAGAGATCTACTACGACGTTGACGCCCAAACCCAGCCTCCACCTCCACCCATCAGCAGGTACAATAATAATACTCAGTTATTTTTTTTCTAGCAGCATGAGCAGCCTTTTCAAGTTCTGCTGCTTTCTGCATTCCAACCCTGAGAAGCAGAGTAAAGGTAGAAGAGACCGACCCAAAGAAGACGAAAAAGTTTGAGAAAGAAGAGAAAGACTTCAGGAAAAAGTTTAAAGTTTGTATCTCTCGTCCATTTAGACAAACGGATATTAGGGCCACACTCAAAAGTCCTAATTAGACCTAAACAACAATTCAGAGTGTTCATACTGCTGATGGATGTCATAAAACTATTTTGACTATTTTGGACTGAAGTCCAACTTGTTACTAAAATCAAATGTGCTTTCAGTATGACGGCGAGATCCAGGTGCTGTATCAGGTGAGCATCAGCCCCGCTCTGGGGAACAAAAAGTGGGGCGGCAAAGAACTGGCGGTCAAAGCCGGGGAGAAACTCGACGTGATCGTCAAGCCTGCGGACAAGAAAATGATCTGTCGGAACGAGGAGGGCAAATGTGAGTGGACAAAAGTATCGGGACACATGCCCATGCACATTACACCAACAGGACGTGTCCCGTTATTTTTTTTTCCCCGTACTGTACTCACACTGCTGATGATGTATTCTGATCTGTGTGTTTGTCCCTCCCAGTTGGTTATGTTTCAACCAGCCATATTTCCATGGAGTGAGTACCACAAACATTTTATACACGTTGCAAACCAGGAAGGCACAAGTAAATATATGAAAGTGTTGATCAGGAAACAAACAGCTGACTTCTTTTTGGTTTGTTTACAGCGACGGCGAAATTTATGATGATATCGGCGATGGTATGTTTTTTGAATGAATCTAATACTAAAATTCAAAATCAATGGATCTTTAAATCATGATTGCATCTCTCTCCCCAGATTGCATCTATGACAATGACTAAGGAACAACCTGCATCTTGTGTGTGTGTGTGTGTATATATATATATATATATATATATATATATATATATATATATATATAAATATATATATATAAATATATATATATATATAAATATATATATATATAAATATATATATATATATATATATATATATATATAAGTCCTCCAATATTTAAATGTTATTTAATTGTGTGTAGAAATCATCAGTCAGCCTAAAGTCTTTGAGATACATTTTTTGAAAACATAAAAAAAAAACAAGCAGTATTTACACCCATTCATTTTAAATTATGTGAGGGATTTGTTTTAAAATGTTTTCACCTTTGTGTATGCTTAATATTTTTGTAACTTTCCCTGCAAGATGACGTCACAAGTTTAAATTTGTTACGGCCTTTAAAATAATGTACATAGACTTACCTGACATATATAATGGGAAAGTTTATAAAGTAGTTTTTTCTACATTTCAATAATGAATATAACAAAAACTGTATCCGTGTATTTATATGAGTTATTATAAAATGTATTACCTAACTATTTTATGTGGCCTAAATAAACTCTTTTGATGAAATTTTGACCCCAAAAAACATTTTTTTATATTTTCATTTTATTTTTTCTTTAACGGTGGCACATGTTGAGTGGTTAGCCTCAACGGTTCTCAGGTCTGGGGTTTGAATCCTGGCCACGGCCTTCCTGTGTGGAGTTTGTTTCCCCGTGCTTGTGTCAGTGTGATTGGTTGTCTATATGCTGTGTGAGTCCAGGGTGTACCCTGCTTTTCACCCAAAGACAGCTGGATGGATGTTTCCTTAACCTATAGATAACCTATAGAAATTGTTCACCTCTTATAAAGACCCCCAGCCCCTAAATTTGCATTTTGTTTTAATAATCACTAAACGTTTTATTTTTTTCAGCATATGCTATACTTCCCTAATGTTTCAACATTTTGGCTGTGCTTTTTGTAAATACAATTCATTTCACGTGGTCCAATTGTAGTAGTTGCACTACCGTTTTGAGACTGAGACGGTGGTGGGGGCGCTGTGTCCACTTTGATAGAGCATAAACGAAGAAGAAAAAGGCGGAAGTGATCGTCGTCCTTGTCTTCACTATGGCCCCCCCTGTTGCGGTGTCGCCGCTCATTAAGGTAAAAATAAACGGATTATATCAGATGGTTTTAACGCTAGTCGTCTTGTTTTGTTGCAATAATATTTAATATAGGTCGTATTATGAAACGTCTAGTTGTCAGTTTCCCCCTGTATTAGTGGGCTAGTTCAATCTGTCCTCAGTATTGCAATGACATTGCGGTGTTTTACGGGTAAAGCTATGCAAAACCACGCGGAAAATATCTGTATAATATCTGACATATTTAGTCGTTAAGTACTTTAAGAATTTCTGTATATGTGTTCTTGTGGTCATTTGTTCTTAGTTTTAAACTCAGCCGGAAGGTCAGTGTGGCCTTCGCCCTATCTTTACAAGCGCGGGTGGTTTTACGTACTTTGGAGTACTAATAATAATTTTTTAAAAAGTCAATTTTTTGTGTTATTTCTATTAACACAATGGCGTGGGTGTCATTTTTCAGACGGCCCGGTGGTCTGCCCTGTTCCTCGGCGTCTTGTATGGCAAACAGAGGTTTGGTAAGTCTAGCGACCACTTCTCTTGCACTCAAATAGTGATTCAATGAAAATGTATTGCACGTAAAAGTTAAATAAAAAATGCACTCAAATAAAAGTTTGAAAAATACTTCTTAAAGATTGAATGCAAATGTACTACAAAGTTAAATACAACTGAACTGTGATTAGGCAGGGAGTCTTTAGCACTAAAGAGAGCCTGAATACTACTAGTGGTACTAGTAGCAAAGTGAGAATCACTGCTCTATAAAATGATATAGATGACTGCTCAATTTTGATCAACACGTTCACTCAGCTATTTATTTACCATTAAAGGGTTGCTTTACGACTAACTACATACGATGTTGCAAGGTTACCAATGGCGTGTAAAGAACGAGTTTGTGCAATAAGAATACTTGGTCACATGGCACAAGGAGACGCATTGTTATCTACTTGCTGTTTTTTGTTTTTTAAATTTATGGCCTAGAGGTGTTTTTAATTTCAGTATTTACTGTGATTATGACTACTACTGCGTTAAGTGATGGACCAACTGCTAACTTGCGTACAAATTTGGGTTACGTCAAAAACCAAGGACCGATAGGTATGTTTAGTATTGTGCTTGTGGTTTGCAGTGGTGTACGTACCATGAAACCAGAATTTCCTTGTTTTTGAAGAAGTGAATTAGGTGTTACAATTATTTGATCAATCGACAACTTTTCACAATTTCCAAGGTTTCATTTGTTTTCAAACTGGCATGGCGGCCCAGATGAAATGCTTTCACAGACCGTAGATTCGCCACCACTGCTCTATAACCAAATGTTACTTGTTGTGAGATAATAACCGGTAACGTTGTTGTTAATATTCAGATTACCTGAAGCCCATCGCAGAGGAGGAACGGAAGTTGGAGGAAGCTGAAAAGAAGGCCCGAGAGGAGCAGGAGCGCATTGCCAAACAATTGGCTGAAGGTAGCGCACAATGATGACATCATCACTTGGCACATGCCCGTCAAATGGCTTTATTTATGATCTTACCTTTCCCCCCCTCTTTGTGTCTCCACAGCTAATTCAGACACCATCCTCAAGTGAGCTATCACTTACCTTCTGTTATGTTCCAAATTGAATAAAAGCAGATTATTTTTCATATGTTGGAGTGTTCATTGTGATGTGTGTGTCCTTCACTTAAAGGGCGGTTGTAATCCCCGGCCTCGTTTAGCAGCAATAATCCCCAGGATTGGGGTCAGCCGCCAGTCGTAGAAAGTGCAGTGTGGACAGAAGCGCTCCTCTCTAAAGGCTCCAACGCCTTGTGTCATTATGCAACCGTCACTAGGAATTCTATTCTCGTGTTGTGACATTATTCAACACACACAAAATATATTTGCTTTATTTGGATCATTGTTTGTGTTCGACATGGAGCATGTACAGAAGCAAAGCTTTGAGAGTAGTCTAGAAAAAAATTGTCATCACCTTATGGTACATTTATTTGCTATGAATTAGTTTTCTCTGAATAACTTCATTGAATATCTGCCGTCACAAGCAGCTTCACTCACCAGTCGCCATTTTAAGGGAGCGCCAAAAAAAGAGTATTCAAGTCACACTAAATTTTAATGTTATGGGAATAGTCAATGAGAATAGGATTGTTTTACTAGCAAAAAAAATGAAATTTGAGATAAAGAATGATAGAATAAGTTCTATTTTTAAAAAATGAAGAAAAATTATGTAACATGATTTTCTCAACGGTGTTAAACAGTTTAAATTACGACCATTCAAAAAAAATATATTGTAAAATTCTGAAAATTATGGCTTTATTCTTATGACATTGCAACTTTATTTTTGCAAAACAGGCTATTTTTTGTAATGAGATTGCAACTATTGTAAAAAAAATGAGACTAAATAAGCAAATTAGGGCTTTTTTCCCTCATGACTTTCACATAAAAGTACAGTTTATTATTGTGAAATCTTTAACACTTTCTTGCAAAAGTTTGACTCAACGCTAAAACAGCTATTCGCATACAAAAAACATTTTAAGAGACCGTATCTCATCTTATTTTAGTAATTATACTTAAATGTACCCTCATCTACTCTGACTCATACAATGTATACAGTATAAAGGCATCATGACTGAGCAGCTAGCAATTTGTTGGCTCATATCGTATAGGCGGATCTTAAGAAGTCAGAATAGAAATGTTCATATATTTAAAGAAGTAAAGCAGATTCAGAAGGCCAATCCCTACCAATTTTTTATATTAAAGATCATTTTGATAATTTTTTTTGTATAATGTAGTTTCTTGATGGTAAATTGGGGGTTTGCATTTGCTATAAAGTATAATCCTCAAAATTCTAAAATATCAAATGTTTTTTCTTTTGGTGTTCAGTGAATCTACACGATATGAATTTCACTTTTTAAATTGAAACAAATTTAATTCCACAATATTCTAATTAATTGAGATGCACCTGTATATCACTATTGCATCAGATTTGTGAAAAGCAACTGTGCTGAACGCTACTTTTTGCTCTCTCTCTCAACTGAGGTAAACAAACTTCTGTGACAGGAAGGAGTAAACATTTGTTTTTCAACCAAAGACAAAGTATTTTGGTCATTCTTAGCCTAAAGATGTTCCTTGTAATTGGCTGGCGACCAGTTCAGGGCGTACCCCAGCTCTTGCCCGAAGTCACCTGGCATACGCTCCAGCTGACCCTAATGAGGGTAAGTAAATGAACGGATGTATTGATGTCCTCAAAATTGACTTTTTTTTGTGTAAATAAAAAAACAGTAATCTGTGCTTTTCACAACGATGGTGTATTTACAAGTTCACTTTTATGCTAGTTTTGACTGGCCAACCAAAAGTCATCTGTACAATTGGGAAACATACACACATACCGTATATACAAATACACTTACACCGTCCAAATATGTAAATATTCCGTTAAGACTACAAGATACTTCTCTTGCTTCCGATTCTCTCTCTGCTTCTTCCTCATAAGCACCAATCTTGCCGCAGAAATATTAGGAGACCAAGATTGCACACACATGTCCAGCTCCCTTTATCTTTTTTTTTTTTCCTCCTTGGCAGTGACTACAGCGATCATCTTTCAGCATACCGAGCAGGTCTTGGAGCCTCCACCGCTGGCATTATCAGCTGATGGAGGAAGAAAATGTCACTAAGAAACATGTATCGCATCACCAAAATACGACCATTAATGAGTCATTTGAATCTTTGAGTAGCACCTTTAGTGGCTGCGGCCGCCTGTTGAGCAGCCTTCTGGTCCTCGATGACTTTGAGCGTCGCCTCGTACTCTTCTTTTTTGGCGTTCCACTCCTTCCTGTTGTTGAGGATTCCGTCGAGCATGGGTTGGATTTGTGGGTGGAAGCGGGAGAACTCCTGTGAAACAAAGTAAAGTTCGTCATTCATTCACGTTACAGAGTCCTGCACTGTACAGTATGGTTTATTTAATCAGTCAAATAAAGCATCACCTTGTAGACAAATGTGCAGACAAAGTCGATGAAACCGCATTGGAGCTTGGGGAGCTCTGCTGCTTTGTTTCTGTCCATCATGGGCTGATGGACGCAAAAGAAAACAATAATAACTGGAAATGCATGCATGGAAACGACTATGGTGTAGTCAATTGAGCATCCTCCATTGTTAATAATATATTATGTACATGTACCATGCACCACTTTGTTTCTGTATTAGGCAGACGACGTGTATATTCTGCTTTATGCCAAAGTGCAGTAACGCATGATGATTGTAAACACCCACAATACAAGCCAGGGGACATCCTCAAATTGTTTATGATCTAATTTGCACATACATAAAATTAAGTGCAGTGTTTCTGTTGAGCAGCTCAGGTTATGTTTTCAGTTTTTCAAGTGCACAGGATGTGTCACAAAAGATATAGTTCAAAACCAAACTCCAAACTATTGAGTTTTTTTTTGTTTTCCTTGAGTGTGGCGCAGATGACCAATCAGCACGTCTACAATGAGATCCTTTGGCGTCTGTTCTGTTCAGTGCACGAGAAGAGGCAAGAGATTTGGCGGTACAACTTGTAGCTGCTTCACCATGACAACGCGTCTGCTCACAGTGTCCTGAGCACCTGACAGTTCCCGGCCAAGAAGAACATGACCCCGCTGACTCACCTGACCTGGCTCCTTGTGATTTTTTTTCTCTTTCGTGGACAACATAAAGATGGGTGTGACGACAGAGCTGTTTTGGATCTGTCTCGAAGTGCATTAAAGGGTGGCAGAGAAGGCTGAGAGAGTGTGTTTGACTCCGGGGAGATACAGCAACTTCCAAGGGAAAAAGTTTTATTTTGTCGTTTGGATTTGAACTACAGTATATCTTTTGTAACGCCAGTTCTGGATCTTGTCCAATACACCTCATATGGTGTACTGTATAATAAATGAGATGCTTGTATATGTGTGAAACTATAAATTCATGGTTATTTATGATCATAATGCAACCCTGTTGGAATTCTTCAATTTCTTATATGTAAGTACAGTGTTTCTGTTTGTGTTGGCCAAATTGAGTATGTTTTCTTTTTTTAAAGGGGGTTAAGGTGTATCACATCTCGCTGGAATATGGGCAAAACAAGAAATTCATGGTTGTAGATGACCACAATGCAACCCCACCAGACATCCTCCAGTTGTTTGTGATATTTTGCAGTTATACCACTTAAGTAATGATGTTTCTGTGTTAGGCAAATGGGTTATTTTTGTAGTTTTAATGATGCTGGGGTATGGGTGAAACTAGTAAATCATGGTTGTACGTGACCACAATATATCCCACAGGACATCCTCCAATTTTTTATGATTTTTGTATCATGTACATGTACTGTAAACATTTAAAAATTGCAAAATTGCGAAGACACAGTATATCATTGCTTGGAGAACTGGCAATGCTATTACACGTTGCTAAGTCATTTCGCATTTAGTCTTATTTGCCTGTGCTCAGCAATCAAATAACAAAACTCTTACAATAGGTTGTTGTTCCAGTACTGTCCTTTCCAGGTCACCTTGCTCCCAAAACTCTGCCGCCACAGACAAGGCAACCTGTATGATGCAAACGTACAGTGAGTACTGCATGCGTATGACGTATTTACGCATACCTCTTACCTTGCTTTGCACCTCCCAAGGCTTGGTAATGGCGGACAAGTCGCAAGCAGTCATCATCATGGCCCTGCAGTGAAAAATTTAGTACAAGGCTAAAGACGTGGCAGAAAGAAGTAAAACATTTTTGTGTGTGTTGTGTGTACTCACATGACTATCTCTTTCCTGGTTGTTTCTAGAGACATGAAATCAACCCACTTCTTTTCGTCCTCATACGTGTGCGAAAGGTCCACAATCTTCTGGAACATGGTCCTCTTTCTAGCATGCAAGGAGAGGTATTACCATTTATTAGTTGTAGTAATCTACTCATATGAGAATAGAGTAAGCATAACGAGAGCTAACTTGAAATAAAGAGCGAGATCAGTGGCGATGATGGCTATGTCTGTGAGGTGAATGACGTGGTCCACCTGTCGCCGGTTGAGGTTCTGGTAGATGTTCAGTGACTATTGGTGAGGAAAGAAAGGGCAGGAAGTATTCTACATTGTGTTTTCATGCTCAAAACATGCATGTTTATTTCATTTTTGCCAATACACCAAAGAAGAATTTGAATCATACTATGGCTGCATGATATTTTGCTTAAGCATCGCCATCGCGATGTGCGTGTTCGCAATAGTCACATCGCGCGGTCTGCTGCGGTGTTGGTGTACTGTAATGTACAGTGAATAACTGTAATATTAAAAGTGACCAGCAGAGGAAAAGATTAAAAGATTGTACACCTGCTGCATTCCTACTTCACTCTTCAGAATGAAACTAGGCAGAGCTGCGAGGAATGCAAAGTTATCAATGTCCTTTCACTATCATGCCTGGCATATTGTGTTGCCCAAAAAAGTACTATATCCTGAAATATTCTCAGGTTTGGCCTTTCCCTGTGGATTTTATGTTTTCCCTGTGCTTGCGCTTTGTTTCGCTTTTCCCCCTGGGTACACCCTTTGGAATTTCTTAAATTTCTGCATAATTAATCGCAAGAAACCATCTGCTTGTCGAACTAATACCACACAAACAATTATATTGTATATACGTTTGTATAGAACATAATGTAAACATTCACAGGACAGGAAGAAAAAAGTAAGCAAACCGTTAGATTGAATAACTGGTTGACCCTCCTTTGGCAACAATAACATCAACCAAACATTTCCTGTAGTTGCAGATCAGACCAAATAGCTTGATAAACTTGGGAATTCATTTTCCATTTTTACATTGATGTTAGCAAGCAGTCCAGGCCTCGAGGTTGAAAAGCATTACCCCCATACCATGCTCCCTCCACTATGTTTTACAGTTGGGGTAAGGTTTTTATGTTGGTGTTCTGTGCCATTTTTCCTCCACACACGGTGTTGTGTGTTCATTCCAAACAATTCAACTTTATTTCATCTGTCCACAGACTATTTTGGTAGTAGTGCTGTGGAACGTCCATGTGCTCTTTAAGTAACTTCAAACATGGAGCAATGTTTTTTTTAAGACAGCAGTCCTTGGTGTTCTCGGATGAAGCCCATTCTTGTTTAATGTTTGCTGTATGGTAGATTTGTCAAAAGAGATGGGCTGTGCCAGTGATTTCTGTAAGTCTTCAGCTGAGGTTTCTCCTTTACTTCAGGATGACCGCTCCTTGGAAGAGTAGCTACAGTGCTGAAGTTTCTCCATTAATGAACATCAAGACTTATAGAGATACTTTTATAACCTTTTCCAGCTTTATTCAAGTCAACACACAATTCTTTATCATAGGTCTTTTGAGAGCTCTTTTGAGCGAGGCATCGTACACATCAGGCAATGATTCTTGACAGGAGACAATTCTAACCTGGTGTGTCTTTTCTAGTGGTCAGAGTAGCTTTAAGTCACACCTCCAATCTTCGCTCATTGATTTGACTCCAGGTTGGCTCAGTTTGGCTCACACCTGACTCTGAATAACTCTTGGAGAACCTCCATCCATCCATCCATTTTCTGAGCCGCTTCTCCTCACTAGGGTCGCGGGCGTGCTGGAGCCTATCCCAGCTGTCATCGGGCAGGAGGCGGGGTACACCCTGAACTGGTTGCCAGCCAATCGCAGGGCACATACAAACAAACAACCATTCGCACTCACAGTCATGCCTACGGGCAATTTAGAGTCACCAATTAATGCATGTTTTTGGGATGTGGGAGGAAACCGGAGTGCCCGGAGAAAACCCACGCAGGCACGGGGAGAACATGCAAACTCCACACAGGGGGGACGGGGATTGAACCCCGCACCTCAGACCAGTGAGGCTGACGCTCTAACCAGTCGGCCACCGTGCCGCCTCTTGGAGAACCTGTAGCCAAAAAGTTCATGTTTTCCTCTCTGTCCTGTGAATGTTATTTTCAATAAAAACACGGACAAAAACATACATTTGTTTGTGTGGTATTAGTTAAGGCAGACTCTGTTTGTTTATTCTTGTGATTTAAATGAAGGTGAGACCACATTTTAGGACCGTGAATGTGACTGTAAATGGTTGCTTGTCTATATGTCCCCTGCATTTGACTGTCCAGGGTGTATCCCGCCTCTTGCCCAAGTAAGCTCACCCATGAAATTGAGGTTGCCATGCAACTGATGCTTATCTTCATGCCCATGGGCTATGTAACACCTGTTCAGAACTTCTGGTCATTAGTTACACAGAAAGTCTCCCCTGTTTTGAACTGCAGGATTCTATTATCTCCTAATTTTGGCGGTGATCTAAAATTAATTGACCTCCCAAATAAATATTCCAAACCCAGCCATCAATCCATTTTCTACACCGCTTATCCTCACTAGGGCCACGGGTATGCTGGAGCCTATCCCAGCGAACAACGGGCAGGAGGCGAGGTACACCCTGAACTGGTTGCCAGCCTATCGCAGAGCACATACAAACAAACAACCATTTGCACTCTCATTCATACCTATGGGCAATTTAGAGTCTTCAATTAATAAACTGTGTATGTTTTTGGGATGTGGGAGGAAACCAGAGTACCCCGAGAAAACTCACGCAGGCACGGGGAGAATATGTAAACGCCACAGAGGCGAGGCCGGATTTGAACCCGTGTCCTCAGAACTGTGAGGTGGATGCCGCCATATTCCAAACCGATACCGAAACAATACGGTTAACTGAAAAGATAAAAAAAAAAAAAAAGTGACCAATACCAACCCATTGCTAAATCTTGTAACATAAAATGTAACACTAAATACAATTTCAGCTAAACATAATAACCAACTGGATAACTCTGTAAAAAACCTCTCTCCTGTCATCAAAATGGTGAACCTAGATCCTTGATTCCTTATCTGCTAGTGAAAGAATATCATCTCGAAATGTAATGTAACTACATGCCCAAAGTCAGCTGGGATAACTTCCCAAATCCTTGACCCAAATGAGGACAAGAGCTATAGAAAATGGATGGATGGATTATGACACTCCATTATATTTGATTTTTTTTTTTTTTTTGGAGAGACAGCTGCAGTTTAGTCCTGCTTCTGCAATATAACAAAAGTACCTATTACATGTTAAGGTACTGTAACTTCAGATGGTGCTGTTAAATCAGGCTCAACAAAAAAGTCAGTTTGTTGTTTTTTGGATTTAAAATAGGAGGGATCGACAAATCTTGGAGATGCATACTTCTCATTAGACATTTTTACCTCATCAGACAGGAGAAATTTTCCAAACTCTAGATGGTGTCGTTCCAAGATGGAAGATCCATGCAGCTTGGCTAGTGGGTTGCCTGACCTGTTCACATTAAAACTGCAATTAAAACACCTTAAAATGATGTCATCTCATCTGTACTACACATCAAATAGCAACGGAGTTTTCACAATGCCAGTGGACAGTTGACAGTTGACCAGTCAGTCTGATGTCAAATATGTCTAGTAAATTAAGCTAGCAGCACTTACTTGACCTGGTACAAGTTGTTGGTTCCTCTGTGGTCAATGTCATGAAGGAAGCCTGCTGTAATCATGGCCATGACCTCTAAGTCGGTATAGTACCTCTTTAGCATTCCCGTCTGGCCCAAAAACATACATTACTCATGAATCCTGCTTGCTTTTTAAGCTGAATATGCACATAAATATATACCGTCAAGAGAGTGAACATGGTCTGTCCCACGTTGAAGCCGTGGCGCCAGTTGTGGTAAGTGATTCTCCTGTAGCCTTTACTGACAGAGTACATGAAACGAACCAGCACCTGAGGAGAACCAATAGAACCACAATGCTTAGAAGCGCCGCATGCTGTTTCATGATACAAAGTTTGTGAGTGCACAATCACCTCCTGTGGGATTTGGAACTTCTTGACTACACCGACTTCATAGTACATCTGTATTCCGCACTTGACCAGTTCCAGCTCTGTACATTTGAAATCCGAAAAACGGAACTCGTAGATCTCAAATTTCTTTATCAGAGGAGGAAGGTCTTTTTTCTACAAATGGAAAAGTCAATGACACACTGCATTCAACACACTCAACATTCCATTCTTAAACATTTTACCAAGATATCAAGAAGCTCGTCTTCTTCACACTCCCATGGTTCGCAGTCATAGACCTCTGTTGTGTTCTGAGAGTGGATACAAAAGCCAAAGTTTGTACTTGCCCTAGCCAAGTCCACACACAAAGAAAATCAAAAGGCCCCCACAATAGAAAGGTTGTACTGAACTTAATGTGTTTGTACTGCTAACCCTAACCCCTGCTTTAGGGCTATGGCTGCAAAACAAACTAACCATTACCACTAACAACAACCGTAACCCTGAACCTCTTACTAAAACCATAACCGTAACACTTGAACTAAAACCCTAACCTCTAAAGGATGAGGTTTGCACCATCACCTATCATCTGCTTACAACAATGTCCTGACAACTCTCGCCCTAAAGATTGTCTCATTCCACTGGAAGAGTGGCCGCTATCGATTTGTTTTGCCACCAGGCAGGTAAACGACTGGTTGGTGTTCAGGATGGTTGTTCACCAGCCACGCCTGGCAACAACAACCCTATCAGGACCACCCTCATGAAACACACCTAGCAAAGACATAAACGGATGCTCCACTCATAAAATGTAGAACTGAAGAAGCCTTTTGGATTAAAGATGATCTGCAGCAAACAAAAAGAGCTCAGTTGCCTTGATTCCAACTTTGCAGAACATGGAAAAAGTACTGACCAGGATATTTTGAATTTCATCGTTCCGACATTTAACATGGTAGAGCACCATGTCCTGGGCGATGCCTTTGCGGTTCTCGAGCTTGTTTATCTTGTCGTATGTGTCCGTGTTCAAAGCCGACCAGCCCAAGAACTGGGTCAAAGCCTGGGAAATAAGCAGCACCAGAATATCAGGACTAATACAAGAGGTTCAGTAGAATATGTGGTGGAGTTATGAATGTACCATACCTCCATGAGCTGCTCATCTTGATCGTCAAATGGCTTTCCATCTTTTCTGTTGTAAAAGGTGGCCACGCCGACTATCTCTTCCTTTTTGTTTACGATTGGGAGGGAGAGAACATTCTTTATGGTCCATCCACTGCTGTCCAGTGCCTCAGTCTGGATCATCGAAACAAGCCAACAAAACATTGTGTTCATTGATTGCCATGTTTACTTTTCTTTCACCACGTTTGAGCTCTTACTTGGAACTGAAATGTCTCATCCGCCCCTGCATTCATGATATTGCAAATCTAAGGAACACAAAACCAAAAAATTGCTTACGTCATGGTTACAAAAACACAGATTGATGCACATTGTTGTAATGACATCAAATGGAACTCACAAAGCCACTTTCAGCAACGTAAGTAGGCAGGCCACTACTCAAGGCCCAATGATCTGCTGGTGGATTACTGCATGACAAATAAAGTTAGCCCGATCTACTTCACAGACATGACATTACATGCATTTTTAAGGTACCTTAGCATACACTCGCCCAGATCATGTGTTTATTGTGTGCCAACGATATTTGCTTAAGTTGGGATGCTAAAGGCGCTTAAACACCGCACTGAGTTTGCGCGGCATCTTCCATGAGGCACAGGATGGCCCAAGCTAGCCCGTACTGTATTTGGCACTGACTGTGCAGCTACCAAACAGGAAGTAACCTGGTGCCTGCTGGTTTGGATATAAAGTAGGCCACAGTTTCAGCAAGAAGTATTTGTCAGGAGGAAGAGGAGCGGAAAGAAGGGTATGGGTTCGCCAGATTCAAATGGCATGGCAGGATGTGGGGAGTCTAAGCTTGTTCAAAAGCTACATCTCAATGTGGAGTTTATATGTTCTCCCCCGTGTCTGCGTGGGTTTTCTTCCTCCCACATTCCAAAAACATGCATGGTAGGTTAATTGAAGACTCTAAATTGCCCGTAGGTGTGAATGTGAGTGTGAATGGTTGTTAGTTTATATGTGCCCTGCGATTGGCTGGCGACCAGTTCAGGGTGTAACCCCAGAGTCAGCTGGGATAGGCTCCAGCATACCCGTTTGTAGTGATATTATATATTAAATAAGAACTCCAAATCAAAATAGGTTTACTTACGGTATTACTTTGATGTCTTCCTTCCCATGTAATATATAATCAATTACTTTGTAGAAATGTACTTCCTTGAAAAAAAGCGAAATATTATGAATATTATCGCTTCATCGAATAATTTTAATTTGACTTAAAAGTATTCTGAAAAATAGATGAGTACCCTTCCATCAGGAGTTACAGGCCCAGAGTAAGGTGGCTGCTCTCCCATTAACACCGGCCACACGTCAAAGAACTCCTGAAAGGCAGAAACAGAATTATGTTCAGGTAAAATAAATCAATAAATAAATGAGCCCAAGTTAACACGCGATGGAAAAGAGAAACAAAAGGAAAAAAAAAACTCACCTTCTCCTTGGTCATGTCAAGTAAGCCGACAGAATATCGGTCACAGTTGAGGTAGGCTCGCACGGTGTACAAGGCCTTGTGGAACTGTCGCTCGATGTCAGTCAGCTCTTCAAACACTTTGTTGGCTGACCACAGCAGCAGCTGGCATGCACACACAGTGACAACAACCAACCACTCTGTTTATAAAACAAATGAAATCAATTCTATGGAATGCTGACTTCTTGGCCACAACATTAGGTACACCTGATGATCAGCTCTATCAAATATCTTTTAAATATATAATTTTTGAAATGTATATATCAAATGCCATCTCATACCATCTTTACCAAGATGATAATGCTCAATTTTGGTCACAGTCGAATCAAACAAAAATTACATTCATTACGATGCTTAAATAGTTCACTTACATTGTTTAGCTACATGGCGACTTAGCTCTCGCCACTCAATGGCACTGTTTTTCCTTACTTTTTTTTATGTTTAATACAGACCTGTGAGACGATTATGGAATTATTTTGTCTAAATAAACTTATTTTATATTTTTGGTGTATTTCTACTAGTAGTTGTTTGTCATTCAAATAGCATTTTTTAAAATTAGTTCATTCATTCATTTTCCATACCGCGGGCGTGCTGGAGCCTATACCAGCTACTTTTGGGCGCACGGTGAGGTACACCGCGAACTAGTCGGCAGCCAATCGCAGGGCACACATAAACAAACAACCATTCACACTCACATTCTCACTTACAGACAATTTAGTCTTCAATTAACCAACCACGCATGTTTTGGGGATGTGAGAGGAAAACGGAGTACCCGGAGAAAACTCACGCAGGCACGGGGAGAACATGCAAACTCCACACAAGAGGGGGCGGATATGAACTCCTGTGAGGCAGATGTGGTAACCATTCGTCCACCGTGCCGCCAAAACACAAAATATTAATTGAAAATATATCCATCCATTTTCAACATCACTTATTCTGGTTTGGGTCACGGGGCGCTGGAGCCTATCCCAGCTGGCTTCGGGCGAAAGGCGGACTACACCCTGAACTGGTCGCCAGTCAGTCGCAGGGCACATATACACACGGACAACCATTCGCACTCACATTCACACCATCACTGCACCAGTCAGGCGAGTGTACCACTACACCACCAGTGACTCATTGAAAATATATGTCAAATGTTTTTTTATTGGAGCAGTACAGTGTGGTTAGCATCACAGAACTGTGAGGCAGATGTGCTAACCAGTCGGCTACCGTGCTGCCTTTTTTTTTTAGTTGTTATTTTTTTTGTACTGCAGGAATTCTGCCAAACAACAACAAACCGGGAAAACGTTTAATGTGACCAGGAAAAACAATGAATTCTGTCATTTTGAGTTGCAGCATCGGCGAGACAGTTAACTTGTTATTCATATTAGAACCATTATGATTAAAAGGCAAATTGGGGCATTGAGTCAGCTCCAGTAAGTGAACCACTATACTACCAAAGAACTGTAGTTTTTTCTAGTATGTACAGTAGCCTAGCAAAGTGGTTTGCGTGCGGGTATTTCCTTTTATTTTTTCCATGTAAAATATCAGGAGCTGCTTGAGAGGGGCAAACAACCATCAATATAATGCAACACAGTTTTCACACAATGGCAAATAACCACAGTCATGAACACAATAATTCATACCTATGTGACAATGGCAGTCAAAACTGAGGCCGAATATGGCAGAATTCTTGGATGAAGTGTGTATAATAAAGTCCGACGGTGACTTTCGGGAGTGTAATGTGCTTCACCTGTCCTTTCCGTGTCTCACAGTTGTGGAGGTAACTCAGGTGGTAGATCTTCAAGTTCAAAGTGGCAATTTTCAGATACTTTAAAAAGAGCTGCAAAAGAACAAAGATGCATGAATAAAACTATTCTACTGTACAAACACATTTTTATTTGTCTACCCCATAGGTGACAAACTCAAGGCCTGGGAGCCACATCCGGCCCATCACATCATTTTATGTGGTTTGTGAAATAAAATCAAGTGTGTCAACTGCCATGATTCTTGCTAAAATGTGTACCCAAATTCTAAATTGTCATTCACAACAAATAATAACATTGCCTTTTTTTGTTTTTCTTTGTTTGTATGTTTGTTACCAAACATCTTTTAACAGTAAATTGAACAATCACTGAACAAACTATTATCCTTGATTTCTGGTTTAAAAAACAGTTATCCATCAATTGGCTATGTATATGTAGTACTATGATGAGGCGATTAAACATTTTTATAGTTTCAGAGTCGTAACGACCCTCTAAAGCACAGGTGTCAAACTGGTGGCCCGGGGGCCAGATCCAGCCCACAACATCATTTTATGTGGCCCGCGAAAGCAAATCGTGTGTGTCGACTTCATGTTTCTTGTGAAAATACCAAAATTGGTGTCTTTGCTTGTATAATGTTGAGATATTGCAAACATTTTATGTTACCAATAACCTTTTTGAAATAAATGTAACAATAGTTGAACAGTTTTAATTGGCTTCTGATTTTAAAACTAGTTATCCATCATTTTGTTGTGTATGTCATTATATGGGACAATATTTTATATGAGGGAAGTCATACCTATAATGTGGCCTACGACAAAAATGAGTTTGACACCCCTGCTCTAAAGGAAACCGTAACTACAATGTGGCCCATCAAAAAAGAGTTTGACACTCTTGTCTGTTAGTTAGTTGGACGTGGGACTCACATCTTCATCCTCATTCGTGAAATGCGGCCCGGTGGTCTTGTTGAGGGCCATGATCACGGCCACCATGTCTTTGCCGTTGAGAATGGGCGTGGCCAGAACGTTCCTGGTCTCATAATCCGTGAGCTCGTCTCCGAATGAGCTGAAGTGCTGGTTCTGAAACACAGCAAAAACACAATATTAATGTAGTGTAATATGACAACATGAAGTAACACTTTTCTTGTCTTATCGTGATTTGACGATGGTTCCAAACAGCTATTTTAGCATCAGCAATTACATACTTACCGGTAAATACCGCCATTATGCTTTGTTAATTTCAATTAAGGTTAAACACAATGGGATATTCACTTTAATACAAATATTAACTTTCCACATAATTCTTAGGACTGTAATCTGTTGTTTTACACATACGAGCACATATTGAAACACATTTATGATATCTTATTCACAACAGCTAAACAATAAAGCTACAATGTATTGCATTGTAATTAGTATTCCCAAATGTGACTTTTTGCAACAACAGCAAAGCAGTTCTTAATGTTTGGGATCAAATGTAAAAAAAATAAATAATAATAAGTGCATTATTTCCACTTTATATCAACAAAATCTAAATCCAATTTCAACACAAATAATCATTACAAGAAACATTTACTACTTTGGCAGTAACCCCACTATTACCAGCCAACAAAAATCATGTATAGCATCGCAGAATATCGTCTTTTTTAAATCCAATAAGATAACACAAATATTGTGTTGAAAAGAAAATCTGTTTCGGATAAATACATACACACTATATATATATATATATATATATATATATATATATATATATATATATATATGTATATTCTTTTTTTTAAAACTACACTGTATTATATTTAGAGATCAATGTTTTTGGATGGACAGCACCGCAACAAATTTTAAGAAACGAACATGTTCTTGGCACATTGGATTTTAGCACCAATATTTACTTATTTAAGACCGTACACATTGTAGTTTTTGAGATGCTGCAAATGATTAATGATGTATGCCGACACTAAACTACACCAGTTGTCCATTACTGCTGACTAAATGCAAGGACGGTGTAATCCACTCCAGTGGAGCTGCAAATAAATGGATTATGTCTGCCAAGGTGATTCCACCTTCACATGGTCAATTGTAGCTGCGTGGTTGCATTCACGCACTAGTGGCTTGTCTGCACCTAAAAGGGTTACCAAAGTGATGACCAGTGTGTAACACCTTTAGTTATCTCTTCTTTGCCTTTTTGTCTTCTACACCTACTTCATCTTTTGCTTTCTTTCTTCTTTTTTAATCTAGTTATTTGCTTTTTTTTTTTCTTTACCTAGTTCTCCTTTGCCTTTCTTTCCTGTACTTGTTCTTTGCGGTTTTCTTTACCTATTTCTTTCTTTTTTTCTTTCTTTTTCTTATTTACCTAGCTTTCCTTTGCCTCTTTACTTCTTTTTCTAGTTTTTCTGTGGCTTTCTTCTCTTCTTTGCATTGTTCTTCTTCACTAGTTTTTCTTTGCCTCTTTTCTATTTAACCTATAGTTTTTCTTGATCAAATATCGCTTTGCTTTTCTTGACTCCTTCCTTTGCACAGTTTTTTTTCCACTTAGTTTTTTGCCTCTTTTCTTCTTTACATAGTTATTTTCAATTATTTTGTCCTTTGACTAGTTCTGCCTTTTTTTTTTTTTACCTTGTTCTTGCCTTTCTTCATCTTTCATAGTGCTTCTGTGCCTCCCTTTTCTTCTTAACCTAGTTCTCTGCTGTCATTACCGTTAATCCCACTGGAGAGAGCATGTTTATGTTGTTGCAATGCTTCAGAGGGATGCGTGAGCTGAGTGCCAGGATGAGGCAGCCATTTTGCATTCACGCAATAGACAGCAAAATAAATGGTGTTACTTCTAGGACCTGAATGGATATGTCCACATTTTTGAAAGTGTCGCAACTACTGCATGTCTTTACCCTTATTACAATTGTATAACAACAAGAGTGTACTGTGTTTAATGAGTTTGAAGGGCAACACGTAAATTGTACTATTTATGTCTTTACCTTGATGCACTTTTGTCTTTACTGTTACAAAAAGAAGTGTATTTCAATGGGACCCCACCATTTCCTCTGTCAATGAGGATTGCTCTTACCATAAAGGCCTAAAATTTTAAATCATCAATAACTTTTTGAAAATAGGACATAGAATTTGAGGTCGCTTTGTGGGGATTTGCTGCTACCTGCTGATAGTGCTATGAACTACAGGCATTTGTAGTTTTTGAGTTGTAGTAGCTGTACCTCTTACCTCTTTGACATCCTTCACATTCACCGTCTTCTTGGTCTGGGCTACGTGACCGACTATCCCCAAGTCCAGTGGGTAGACGATCTCGGAATCGGGCGGCACGATGCACTCGTCCAGCTCGGACTGGGTGTTGACGTTGAAGAGTCTGGTGGCCAATTCGCCTATGCCGTTCCTCTGACGGTACATGAACAAGCTGCAGCGGTCGGCGTGGATCAACGCGCTGATTCTCTTGAGGATCTTAAAGACCACTTTTTCCATGTTGATGTTCTCCTGCATGTCTGTGATCAAGTCGTACATGATTCGACTCTCCTCTACCTGGGGAAAAAAGGCAGAAGAATGTTTCAGATATGGCTTTGGGTGTGTGTCTTTTGGTAGAATAATATGATTACCTGGCTGAGTTCCTGAAATTGGCTGAAGTCCACCTGTTTTTCCAGTAGTCCTGACACCTCAGATATGGTGCTTTGGTTCATCTTCTTGGCAAAATACTCCTTAGCAAAAGCCGGGTTCCCTTTGAGGAACTGTTCCACATCCTCCTTTTGTACTCCCATCCTTCCCTCTGTGTCCTCTTCACTCAAATGATGGCAGCCTCTCCCTCTTCAAGGCAAGAACAGAGCTCTGGCTTTGGCCTTAGCCTGCTGTCACTGTGCTACCTCCCAATATTAACAGACAAAACCTGACAAAAATCAAACAAACGCTGTTGCGGGATCCAGTTTTGACCTCTGTTGTAATCCAAGAAGGGGGAAAAAAAAAACTGAAATATAAAGTGCAGGTTAGCAGTAATAATAATCCCCCGTGTGTACTAGTGGGATGAGAGCCCTGAAGAGAAGGCAGAGGGCTGAATGCAAACAATCCTTTTGCCCTCAGCAGATAGTTCTGAAGGTTAGCAGGGGATCTTCCTCGTCAGGTGATCATCTCCTAGCCCACATGGGGCCCCGGTGATCCCAGTCAGCACATACGGTGTGAATCACACACAAAGCAACCACTAACTAGAATGGCACATGGTTGAGACTTCCGCCAAGGCTCAAAAGGCCTAATATGGATCCCAATCATATTATACACCTTACGCACCTCCTGCATATGTTGTTGAATTCTTGAGGTACTTAATGAACGGTGAAAGAAAATGTTAGCAGCAAGCACATTTTTACTTAAACCCCCAAAGCCCTTAATGTGGCAAATGTGTTCAGACTAACACAAATAATTACAAGTTATCAGTGAAATCTCAAATGTCAAACAAAACACAACAACAGGAGCTGTTGATCTCCGCTTTGTTCAATTTTTGTATCAAAAGTTTCCCATGTATTCATGGAAAAAGAAACAAACTGTAACTATAACTATTCTAAAACCTTTATAAACCTTGCTGGCAATGTTTGATGTAGCATTTTAACATTCTTAACTGTCATACAAGTGGACAAAAAAAAAAATTGCAGAAAAATATGGAAATATTTCATTTCAAGGATAAATGTGTAATGAAATATTTCAATATTTGTGTCATGCAAAGATGATTCACCTGTTTAACACTTAATCAAGTGTAAAAAGAAGTTAAGCACCAGGGGGTACTTTTTCCTGACATTATTGGTCAAATTTTGAATTGCGACATAAAGCCCGTTTACCAGTTACCAATATTTATATTTTTTCCTTGCGAATTAAAGTATGTTTATTTTGGGTTCACTCCCATCACTTCTATTTCCAGTTTTGTTAAGTAAAATCTTTCATAAATATATAAATCTGCCCACGTACTAACTCAAAACAAAGGAAACATACCTGTATAACGATGTAAACACGACTTTATATTTGCGGATTTTGTACTGTAGTCTTATTCATTTCTTCTTTTCACACCTGCAGGCCTGCCTGTGCAAGCTTATTAAACAAGACCTCCTCGAGCTTAAGCCCTATTTAGTTAGGACATCGGCTGATTATCTCGGGCCTACAACTACAGCTGCGTTCTTTTAAATGCCAACCTACCTCTGTTGCTGTTCACTCCTTCGCACCATAAGGCACTGATGATGGATTGTGTAAGCAAGTTTCCATAAGCACCTTAGAAAAGGTCACATTAATAATCTGTTTGCACTATAATAAATGACAACAATACAACAAGGCGCAGGCAAGGAGGATGCCAATGCCCATCCAAACCCGTTTGGATGCCTCTCGGGATAGATAGTTATAGATACATAATTATGATATACAACGTAGCAGCAATAGTTGCTGTTAAAATAATGACCACCAGGTGACATAAAAGTCCAAATTTTAGTGCCTAGTTTTCCTGCCTTTGGTCCCTGATTAGTCCTTCTTCCTCGGCTTCTTGGGAAATCTTAATGATGCATATAGGGCATGAAAAAAGAAGAGGAAAAAAAAAAAACATAAAAACATTGATTGTTGAATCGCAGAATTGCAAATCTTGACTGGCATTAACCCTATTCGCCAGTAGATACGAGGTGTGTCATAAAGGTTTCAGGACTGCTGTCACAAAAGATATATTTCAAACCCAAACTACAAACTAGGATCTTTCCCCTTCATTGTTGGCCAGACGGATCAAGCAGCACGTGACGTCCACAAAGACATCCGGTGACATTAGCTTTGTTCAGTGTGCGAGAAGAGGCCAGAGTTGTGGCAGGACATCCCGCTCCTGCTCACCGTGCCCTGAGCATCTGACAGTTGCTGGACCAAAAGAACATCCCTGTGCCAGAGCAACTTCCCTACTTACCTGGCTCGGTGTGATTTCAAAAATGTAATAATTATTTTTTTTTTTTTTTTTAAACTCTTTCCCTAGCTCAAGGGGAACCGTTTTGAAGACATTGATGACATGAAGATGGCCATAAAGACAGAGCTGCAGAGGATCCCAGAAGAATCCCTCCTGGAGTAGGGAAAGTGCGTTAGACTCCAGGGGATTTGTTGAAGGAGAAAACCAATAGTTTCGATTTGAAAGATATCTGTTGTGACACCAGTCTTGGAACTTTAATGTAATGTCCAGTAATTATTTTAAAAAATGTCTAAGGTGAGATGTACACCAACAAAGTTTGGGAAGGGTTTATCATCCATCTATCCCATTTTCTATGCTGCATATGAAATCCTCTTTGGGGTTGAGGGTAAATGGCGCCTGTACCAGCTGACTTTGGGTGAGAGGCGTGGTCTACCCTGGACTAGTTGCCACTCAACCGCAGGGCAAATATAGACAAACAACCATTCACACTCACTTTAATGGCAAAAAAAACCAATTTAGTCTTCAACTAAGCTGAACATGCATGTTTTTGGAGGAAGCTGGAGTATTCATAGAAAAGACCAATTATAAAATGAACACAAATAATTCAAAATATTGAACACGATCATTTCCTGTTTTACTTTTAAATGACGCAACTATAATTATGTATTTCATAAATCATGTTTGATATTTCTTGACTTAATATACAGTTTTACATTACAGTAGCTACAACAGATCTTTTTTAATATGTGCAGTTGTACAGTGAATTTGTGTCCATGAGCCATTTCAGGCCACACAAAACAGGATTAGAGCCAAGAGGAGAAAATAGATCGTCTGACTTGATTGGCTTGTGTTCCGTCTGTCGCGCTGAGGAAACTGTTTACTATGTTTACGTGAACTAAGTGTTCTTTAATCGGGTAAAAGAGCCACTCACGCACGGAAGCAGACAGGCAGAAGACATTTTTGGAAGGTTATATTGTCATGCTGTTACATTATGAAATCAGTAATCTCAGGTGACCGAGGTTAATCCGGGAAGTTCACTAGTTCACAGGAGGGAGGAGTTTGTTCGTGTGCTGTACAATCGATCTACTAAGTACAAAAATGTGAGGGCCGTTGTAAGAAGCTCATTAAGGAGAGGACAACAAAATATTAGTATTTTTGAAAAGTTTCATGTAAATATTATAAACTAAACAATTCTCCCTGTTGACATAGAATTGCAAAAGAAGAAAAAACAACTGTGAAATCAAATACATTATAATGGCTACACGGAACAATATAAAAAAAAAAAAACGCGACCGATCGTTTGTCTTCTTTTTAGGAACCAAACGATGAAACAGCAACAGTTTGAAAAGTGTGAATTATTATGCTACTTGTATTTTATTATTGTTTTTCCCCATCTGAAGAGCTAGAACTTCGCTTGCCATGACATCTGCTAGCCAGAAGCTGAGCTGCACTGTGTTTGTTTATGGACTAGGCAAGTGCCTCGAGCACAAGGCACTCCTTGTCCCTCACCTACTGTACTATGTTCTGCATGGGGAGCCTAATAATTGGCCCACCATATTACATAAATTACCCTGCATGTGATTCTTATCATTTTTATGGTAGATAAATAATTTTGAACAGAAGTTAAGGAAAATTTGTGGCAAACCTTCCCGAGCCACAAAAAAAAAGATACAGATCTGGCAGACGGATCTTGAGTTTGACCAGCTGTTTGTCCATAAGGCTCTTATCCCAAACTGTCTTTTGAAATTTGCATTTGTGAGCTCAAAAACTGATTCATCTCAAGATGCAGTTGCAGTGTAGTAAATGTACGCTTTGCTGCAGACATCTTAACAAAGTCCTTATTTTGAGCAACACAATCAACAGCAACAGCGCTGACATTTCCACATTTCAGAAAGTTCAATTTTGAGATCTGGTTTTGAATGTTTGCATTTGCAGGCTCCAAAACGATGTTGTTGTGTAAACTGTGGAGCAAAACAAAAGGTTTCTTTCGATGTTTTAAGTGTTGCCTTATGTGTTTTGGGCCCCTGAATCGGCACTGAACAGTGCAACATGAGCGCAATAGCAAAATGGGGTTGGACTGAAAGCCTTTCTGTGTGGAGTTTGTGTGGGGTCTCTCCGATTACTCCTGCCTTGCTTCAATGGTTAAAAAACACACGTGTGGCTTGCAGCTATAGTCAGTTACATAAAAGTTGTTTTTATGGTAAATCTTTGCCAGGTTTGAACACAAAAGCCAGCTTAAGGTGAGCATTTATAGCCAACGAGATTACCTCTAGATTTAAGCACCTTATTTAGTTCCCGGCAATGAAAATCAGTCGTAAGCTCGTCTTCGTTTGGCTGTATATAAAGCAAGCAGCGGCAGACACCAGACCCAATCTGATGTTTGGCCATATACACAAACAACTTGCTCATACTTTGAACTAAAAGGTAAGACAAAGACTATTTATTTATTTATTTATTTTTTACATGTAAAGTGTTCCAGCAAAGATACCAGTTAGTCTGATTGTGAAGAAAAAGCGAATAATTATCAAACTATTTATGATTTAACCTACAATGTTTCTGGGGGTCAAACAGAGTGCAAGAAAGAAGACTTTAACCCTTAAAAATATGTTGATATTTAGGGATTGTTTGACCCAAACAAACACTTCTCTTCCCAAAATGGAATTGTTGTAACCTTGCGTATTTTCTCCCAGAATGGCATCCACCAAGCTGGCCCTCCTGCTGGTCGTGCTGTCCTGCATCGAGAGCTGTCTGTCCACCTCGTGCGTGGTCGACAGCTTCACCGTCAAACAGGACTTTGACCCAAAGAGGGTGAGTACATCTTAAAGTCGTCACTGACATTAAAAAAACAAAAAACAAAATCAGAAGCAAGTCTGACATCTTTAACTGATTGATCTGCGTTCAGTACTCCGGGAAGTGGTACGCTCTGCAGAAGAAAGACCCGGAGGGCTTGTTCCTGCAGGACAACATCTCCGCGGAGTACACCATTGACGATGACGGCAGCATGACGGCTTCCTCCAAAGGACGCGTCACACTTTTTGGGTTAGTCAGACACCCGAGTTCTCAGAATTATCTTACGGAAAGCAAAACCAGGAGGTCCTTTGTCCATTCAATCATTTAATAGCATTTTGAACTTACAATATTACCTTAAAAAGAATGGTCGATAGATGATTTGGATTTGAAACACTCACCAGAAGTGTGGGTGTACGTGCACATGCGCCCAAGACTCTCTGTAACTTCCTCTAACAACACAATCTAAATTTAGCTCCTTGCCGAAATACTAGACTTGTCTCCTAGTTGGCGTGTCCCTTCAACATACTTACTCCAAACTTTCCCATGTGTGTGAATTCGTGACTAGTGACCACTAATATGCGGGGGATTACTGTACTGACAGGAGCAGGTCTTTCTCAGAATTATTTCCCAGATTGTAAAGCATTAAGAAAGCGTGGAGAAGTTGCTTTCAACATAGGAATTTTCCATGTTTTCACATCGTAGCTTCTGGGTCGTATGCGCCGACATGGCCGCCCAGTACACCGTCCCTGACCCCGCCACCCCCGGCAAGATGTTCATGAACTACCAGGGACTGGCCAGTTACCTGTCCAGCGGAGGTGAGTGTCAATGAATATCCCTTTTTACTTTCCCTCGCTCTTTCCTAATAGTTTGAACATCCTAACTCGCTTTAGGCGACAACTACTGGGTGATCGACACCGACTACGACAACTACGCCATCACCTACGCCTGCCGCACCGTCAAGGAAGACGGCAGCTGCGACGACGGCTATTCCCTGGTCTTCTCCAGGAACCCCCGTGGCCTGCCCCCCGCCATCCAGCGCATCGTGCGCCAGAAGCAGGAGGACATCTGCATGGTCGGAGAGTTCCAGCCCGTGCTGCAGTCCGGAGCTTGCTAAGGAGGAGGGGAAATGAGAGTGGGGAAGCGAGTGGTGACACCTGGTTGCAGTTTTTGTGGCTTGAAAGCGAGAGTGATGTGGATTCTGTGGAACTGAGTGTTTGCCTGGACTGATGTAATAAAAGCATAGAAGAGTGACCACCTTACATGCCCCTATACCTGGAGTCCAAGTTTATGAAGTTGCTCTCTTCTGTGGTCTTCGAATGAATGTAACATAAAATAAAACGTTTTTTTTCTAAAACCACATCTCTGTCTTTGTTTTGTGAATGCATGAAAACCTGCACCGTGAGGCTTGAAAACATACTGAGCTGCTGATCCCTCCTGATACACCGTAAGAACCCGCAGACAAACCCCACAAGTGAAACACAGAGTGAGGGGCTTACTAGTGGTCTGATGTTTACAGACTTTAGCCCTGTTATGCCAATTCTACTGGAGGCCAGAGGGCAAGGATCATGGTGGTGCTTTTGAATACAGCAGTGAGGGGGGGGGGGGGACATTCAGTGCGGACTTACCTGATTTAATCAACCTCTTAATATAAAAAAATATATATTTTTTTAAATTGTCAACTATAAAGAATGAGACTTTAAAATCGTGAAAAATTAAGCCCTAGCTTGTCGGCTGTATGCGCTGAAACCCCGGCCCGCTTAATCAAACCCATGCCTACAACCTGAAAGAATGCATAGCAAGGATTTCAAATAAATGGCCAAATGGCCTGCCATAACACTCGTTTCTCCAACCATATCACATATTTTATTATCTGATGGATGCCGTGCCGCTGTGTTAAAGCGGGCACAGCTACGCGAAAAGTGCTTTGGCTGGATTAAGCCTAAATCACGCAAGCCGGATCTTATGTTATGGCTCCGATGCTGCAGTTTTACGGGATCTCTGTTTGAAAGAACTTAATGCGATTGCTACAGGGTCGTAGGGGCTGTATGTAAAAGGGGCTATTGTGAGCGATTGCTTGGCGAGACATTGTGTAATAGGCATCATGCCAGAGTTGTAATACTTTAACTGAGCACTGATGGGATCGACTTTATGAATTTGCAGTAACTCACTTTCATTCTGAGTCCAAAACAATACAAATGAATATTAAAATAGCAATTGGCTTGTATTCTGGAATTGTTTTTCTCATGATTATATATATTTTTTCAACATTGTGGGAATTCTGGGTGGGGATGTGATCTGCTTCATGCTTAAAATGCAGAGGAGGAGTTGTTTTGAAACATCACCAGACCACTTAATCCATGTAATCTATGATGTTACGCCCTCTTAAATCTCCAACGTCTGACTTCCGTCTGTGCAAGAAAACCAAACGATGAGAAAAAAACAAGTAGAGTAATGTCACCATGACTGACACTACTTTGCTCATGGCCCTTTTTTAAATGCTTATTATTATTATTATTATTATTTCATGTCAAATTTATAACTTTATTTGCCTTTATGTATTCAAATGTAATTGTGTGTATAAATTAAAATAATTGCTGTATGAAATTAACTCACTGTTATAGTTACTTAGTGACACTTTTCTTCAAATGTAGTATTCTTCTTTCTTTCACTTTCTTTACTTCAGTTTACGCTTGTTGTAGCAAGCCATTAAGATGACCATGATGCCTATTTTCAGCCATTTTTTATTCGGACCAATTTGAGTTTATTTTTGAGCTGGTATTACCACACACACAAAACAAAAACAAAAAAAACTGAGCCATAATCTCAAACCATGTTCCAACCAGATCTGATCTAGTTTGCATTTACACTTGGCAATAATTTGAATTCAACATTGAAAAATCTTACATCATACTTGAAATAATTATGCTATGCACTAGCCACATCATCAAGAGTAAGTGAACATTTATTGAGCAAAATACAAAGACAGGATGATTAAACATTATCCTTGCGCTTGTCCTAGGTGCACTACGGTAAACTTTGATACCCTAAGAAATAAATATTTCCTCGAGGTACAGTATTCTTTTGTAAAACGCTTCGTCAGCTGCCCTTTTCACCAACAAATCTAATAATATAAGCATAGTACAGCATGCACAGCTATGTTAGATTACATTTCAAAAGGCAGAATGTTGAGAGCCAAATAACGCCACCAGTAATGAATCATATTTCTCACATACTTTTTTTGCTTTTGTTATTAATGGATCCCACATGCTACCTCCTATTTCTTGGTCTCCTCGATTTGCTCCACCTCGCTGGATTCGTCCACCACCTTGCCGTTGACCATAGTCTGCGTCACCACCTTCACGATCTTCCTGGTGCGAACGTCGGGCTCTTCTGCACACGCAATCATAAGACAATGGCACACAAGTGAGCGAGTATGTTGAAATAATTAACACTAATTTATATGCGTTGAAGACTTAGTCTCTCTCGACAAGACGGTCTCATCCTGACATTAGAATCGGGCATAGGTTTGAACTATTACATACTAATGTTAAAGAACATTTTCTACTGTTTCAACTCTAGTTAAGCTCTACCTCCCTAAAAACATTCTCCACACATTGTTAAGTTCTTTCAAAATTGGCTACATAAGTCTATTAGAAGCATTCTGGTTGAAATTATATTCCATGTTATGAGATTTAAGTTGTACTTTGAATGAATGAATGAAATATTCACAGGGATGTTCAAGGACAAAGTTTTCTGTGGAAAAAAAAAAACTGTGAACATTACCAGAATAAAGTCATAATGTTATAAGAATATTATTTTTTTATATATCAAGGAAATGTATAAATGAGGTGAATAAGGTCATAATGTTAAAAGCCCATTTTTTTTCAAGACAAAGTAGTGAAACCAGTCATAATGTTACAAGAATAAAGTTGTACTTTTTTCAAGAAAGTGTTAAAAAATGATGAGAATGAAGTTGTGATTTTATAAGTGTTTTTTTAATGTTTAAATTTGAGAGTGAAGTCGTAATATCAAGGGAATGAGTTGGTGTTTTTCGAGACAAAATTGAGCTATTATGAGAATAATGTCCCACTGTTACAAGATTAAAGTCATCTTTTTTCAACAAAGTTTAAATAATATGAAAATTAAGTTGCAATGTAACGATAATTATTTGTTTTTAAAGTTAAAACATTGCATGAATAAAGTCGTAATCTTACAACAATAAAATTGTATTTTAACAAATCAATGTAAGAATTCCAAATCAAATGTAAGCACATTGTCATCATAACTTTATTATGACTATCTTTTTTTTTTAATCAGAAAACTAAACTTCTTTCTTAAAAAATTAATTCAAACTTTTGATTTGACAATAATAATGATGACCTTTTCATTTTTATTTCACTTAATCTATTGTTACAGTATTTAATTTTTTTTGTGTGTAATGGTCGTTCATAATACAGTATAGTACAATCTTTGTTACACGTTACAAAAAAATGTTGGCACTTTGTTTTATAGGTGAATGATCAAAAGTACTCACTTTTTGGTGGAGGTGGAACTTCCTTAATGCTAAAACACAAACAAAAACAAATACTCACTTAAGCGGTAGCTAGACAAGCTAACTGTACTAAAAGTTGTAATCGTCTACATTTTGACCTCCAGCAAAAACTCCTCGACTACATGTTACGAACAGTAAACAGATGTCACCTCATGAATATAAACACTTTGATTTAAATAACATTATCAACAAATACCATGGAATAATAACTGCCTTATTGTTGAGGACTGATGTTAGCTAACATCAAAGAACACGCTAACCAAAATGTGAGCTTTTTAGCCACTTCCACTACGAGCTAAAGTTTAATTGATTGTATTTTAAAGTAGCAGTAATCTTCCTTGAATACCATTTTTGGCTACTCAACCCACCGCTAGTTGTAACCCTCCCTGATAGCCCTATTAACATTGTAATGAGTGAAGAAATGCAATTTCTGCCTGCTTTTTACCTTTCCTCTCCCTCCAGCAGGCGCCTGTAGGTGGCGATCTCCATCTCCAGGTTCTGTTTGATGCGCAGCAGCTGCTCGTAGTCGGTCTTGGTGCGCTGCATGTCCAGCCGGAGCTGCGAGAGGTCTTCTTCCAGCTGATTCAGGGTGACCTGCAGACGCTCCATCTCGGCGGAGTACTTGTGACCCGCCTCACCCAAGTTACCCTCCAGGGCTGCAACCTGAGGGTAGAAACCATCAAAGTAACGCAGTCAGGATGGGAATGGTTAAACCCCTGTTCTTTTGTGTGTTCCTATTGTGGGGTGTGTAGGCAGGATGGCGACATCACCATTTGAGAAGCATAAAACCAAATAAAAAAAACCTGACTAAGCTGACTACTGTTATTTACTTATCCGACTGCAAAAGTTTCTCTCCGTCTGCCAGTCGACCTCAAACCTCAAGAATGTCAGCCTGATCCTCCGACGACTTCACGGGCCATTACCAACAATCGCTGTGAACAGACAAGACCTTGCACTCCAAAGCAAACACTGCCTGGCGAGACACATTCAGCCGACTCGTCATTGGGAATCAACCCTGACTCAACAGTGGGTTGCTGTCGCTGCAGAAATGTGTTTACTGTCAACATAAGATCGGCCAAACAAACGGAGGATTTCTCAAGGTCCCGCTATGCGACAGTAAAATGAAGGTAGACACCAAAACTGGGTCCTGTTGCAATACAAATGCCTTCAACCACCTGCTACCTACTGGCAACAACCAACAACAATGCCTGAATATTAATACAGACTACCTTCTTCCTTATTCCTTCTAGGACCTACAGTATTACCAGATACTATACCAGCTTCCAAATACTAAATCATTCAAAAAATCCAACCTAATTCACTGTGTTTGTGAGCTTATGGTATGCTTTTTGTTTTATGTATCACTTTGCAGTGCAGCCAATCACCTGCTTGTGCAAACTCTCCAGCTCCACCTCGAGTGTTTGAAGGAAGCGCTGCCTCTCGACCAACTCGCTCTGCGCACCTCTCAGGGCCTCATTGCTCTCCTTCACATCATTCTGCACCGTCTCCAGCTGCAACAGGAGAAGGAAAAACTTTACTTCAACTTGTTTTTTGTACAAATATTTACAGTACAGTGCTATGAAACAACATGCCATGGACATCAGTAGACAGCTGGATGCTTGTGTACCTTCTTGCGGTACCAGTGCTCGGCATGTTCCTTGTTTTTCTTGACAATGCCCTCGTACTGGATCCGCAGCTCAGACAGGATGGCTCCCAGCTCTGGTCCCTGGGCCGAGTCCACCTCCACGTTCACCTCATCTCGGGCTATTCGAGACTTCATCTGCTCGAGTTCCTACAGGAGAAGAGATGTTGCTTTATGAATTAATATCATAAAAGTCTCTTTTACACCATTGAAATATATTTCACGCTGATACATGCACATGTGGAAGAGGTGCCCATTTAATGAAAATGTGAGGGCTTGTACGTTATTCAAATTTTGCACATTAATAGTTGATGAAGTAAAGCTCAGCTTACAGTTGACCCTTTGAACAAAGTAGTGGGACGATGCTTCCATCTCTAATTAGTTGAATAAAAAGATATAGTAGATCTCCATCTTTGGTTTTGTCATTTAGTTGCAGGGAAAACACTGTGCGGTCTAGTTCTAATGTTCCTTATAGCTTTATGTTGAAACTATCATTCCATGTAGATAAGGGCAGTTTTGTCCTAGTAGTACGTTTCCTGGCTATATTATACGTCACATGAGTTGAGTGGACAGAAGCGGCTGGTCTAGTGTAATAAGATCTACCAGCTCTTTGTGTCTGCTGTAACCAAAGGACCCCCAAAGACCACTTTCAGCCACCAAATTGGGTCAGTCAAATGTATACTGCCCTCTTGCTGTTTAAGTGGGAGTGAAAAATGACCCAAAATTCAACTTTAAAATAAAAACTAAGATAATGTTGACTAAAAAAAACAAAAAAAAAACAGACTCCATTTTAGGCAGTACTAGTATTAAAATAATCATAATAATATATTAAAATAATGTATTTCAATGCAATTGAATGACTACAATTGCTACATGTACTAATCTGAATATTAAGCGAATGAATCCAGTGTATTAATTTTGTTTTTCTTAAACTAAGAGATAATGTTTGATTTTTGTAACTTGACTTGACTTTCTAATTAAAAAAAAAAAAAAAACGTTTTTATCTCTTTAAAATGTATCACTTTTATAGGGCTCTCTTTAAAATACTTGAAAATTCAACAGTAGACAGGTTTACATAAATTCTTAATATTTGTATTACATTATTTATATACATTACATATTTTATGTATTCTATAAAGATAATATATAAAGATAATATGTCATACAATACAATTCATCGATACAAAAGAATGTTTCATGATTCTTTCTGTCTAAGAGGGAAGAAAGTGCAGTCCATTTTGAAAAATATACTTGCTGTCAAATAAAAAGCATGTACCCTATGTCCAAATTTGGTTAATTTAAAACTTTGAAGTAAAAAAAAAAAATTAATAATAAGATTATTATCATTTTAAATTTAAGATAATCTCATATTTGGGGGGGGGGGGGGGGTAAAATTAAAATAACAACATTGACAATGTGGGCATACATGTTTTCTTTTGTATGGTGATAATATGGTTCCAATATAGGGCTAAGACTGTTTTTGCATAAGGATGACTGAAGAGGAAATTAAAAAGATGAGCCCAGGGGGAGATGAGGTGCCCAGACTACCTCCTCGTGGTTCTTCCTAAGGAAGTAAAGTTCCTCTTTTAGGCTGTCCAGGTCGCCCCTGAGGGAGGCAATAATCTGCTCGTGGTCACTCTTGGCCTTCTTCAGCGCCATGCAGTCTCGCTCCACCGACTGACACATCACCAGCTCAGTCTCCCATCTAGTTTGACAGAAGATGGCATAAGTTTCTGTTTTAATCGCTTGTTCTTGGTTGTTAGTCAGCTGTATTAGTCAAAAACTTTCTAGCCAACTGTGGAGGAGTGGCAGATGTGTCGAGGAAGTACATTTCGGAGTTATCATTAACTACTCACTTGATCCTGAAGTCATCGGCAGCCAGTCTGGCGTTATCAATTTCCAACATGAGACGAGCATTTTCCAAGGTCTTCTTCCTCACCTAATAAACATTAACAGGAGGTGAATGTGTCAAGAGGGGCGATCGGAGACTAACACACACAGTCAGTTGCATGGCAGCTTCATCCTTCCATTTCCTGGGCCTGTCCCAGCTGACTTTGGTCCCCAGCCAATCACAGGGCACATATAGACAAACCACCATTCACACTCACATATGGTCACACATATGGACAATGGAGAGCACAGGTGTCAACTCAAGGCCTGAGGGCCAGATCCGGCCCACCACATAATTTTGTATGGCCCGCTATAGAGCAAATAAAGTGGATCTACTATTTGCTAATTGGATCTGTTATTTTCGTTTCGGCAGAAAATCTCTACCAACATTGCACATTTTCTTCATTTTTACAGCTATTACAAGCATTTTTCCATCCAAGTCCCCTTTTAACATAAATTCAACAATGGTTGCAAACTTAAATATATGGTTGTTGTTACTATTTTCTATGGCTCTCTGATTTCAAATTCAATTTGTTGTCAAAAACATTCAGTATATTATAATAAATGCAGTGGCAATGGTGGACACGTAATAATATAATTGGGTGATTATATTTTTATATGATTATTACAGTCATAATGACCCTCTGAGAGTAATCAGAACTACAGTGTGGCCCACAATGAAAATGAGTTTGACACCCCTGATTTAGAGTCTTATGAACCCAACAGGCATGTTTGTGGAAAGTGGGAGGAAGTCAGTAATGTGGGATTGGAATCCTGAACATCAGAAGTGTGAGGCAGATGTGCTGACCACAACTCCACGTGGTGCTCAATTTAAGTGCATGTATGTGGTGACTTGACTGACAAGTGCACAGCGTTTTCTGAGTTACAAGGCCTCACTCAGTCGAGTTTCTGCTTTTTTTGTTGAAAGTCAAAATTTTGAAGTACGATGGAGGTTGATGGCGGCAGCGAACGCTACAGAATCTGCCCTACACTCAATAATTTGAAATAACAGTAAACTGAGATACAAGCTCAATCATGGAATGAATTCAATTTGTAAGTCAAAGAACTATTGTGCAGTATTTGTAAAATGAAACTACAGTGGCAACTATAACTTTGAATGCCCAAAAGTTAGACAATCTTCTTCATGGTGACGAAAGCCATGCTCGACACCGATTCAACAATACAGCAGGTGGGGTTAGCTGTCACTCATTTTCTGGCATCATTACTGGCAATGAAGGCTTTATGATGGTGACAGAATTATTCCAAATATAGAAGTGAGTTTTTTGTTTTAAAAATTTAAATTTGGCCAGCTCAGTAGAATGTATTGTGTTATGAATGTAATGTATTAAAAAGTACCCACCTTTCTCCCCCCAAAAGTCATAACACACCGCAGGATTTCTAAAGTGTAACTATTTTGGTTCAGTCAAAGCAGGTAGCATAATATTAACTAGGGTGCTGGACTTTCTTGTGTGTCTTGACTACCTCCTGCTCGATCGCATGAGCCTGGGCCATCATGGAGTCCATGTCGTGACCTTTGGGAATGCGTTCAATCATCACTTGCTTGATCTTCATCTCCAGGTCGGCATTGGAGCGTTCCAGCGAGTGCACCTGCGAGGACAAAAAGAGCTCGCACGATGAAAGCGCGTCAATAACATTGTTTCTTCATCTTCGGCTCCTGACCAAGAACCCCGACAGAACTCGACCTTGTCCAGGTACTTGGCCAGACGGTTGTTGAGACTCTGCATGGCCTCTTTCTCGTTGGTGCTGTTGCCGTGCACCCCGTTCAGCTGCAGGCCGGCCGGGCCGTTGAGGTCGTGGCTGATTGACGCCGATCGGGTCAGGGCGCCGCCGGCGGAGAACGAGACGGAGGCGCGGGAGCGGCCAGTATCCATCAGGGAGCGGCTGGAGAAAGACGGCTGACGACTTACGGAGTAACCCCGAAGTGACATACTGGAGGCCATGATGAGGGGCTGTGGTAGAGGGATACACAAGACGTAAGCGGGGTGGACATATACCTACAATCGGGCCAAATGTGAGCAATTTATCTCGCCTTCAGCAAAGGCCCGATTGTCAGATGTCTCTTGAAGATTACCCTGAGTGATTATTCTGTGGTGTGGGGCGCGAGAGATTTTAACTATGCCACCACTTTCAGTTCATTCAGTTCACACTGTCTGTACAGTTTTGATTTGAACTGTACAGTTTTTACAACGTTTGCAAAAAAATTGTTAGCCTACCATCTATATCTTCTTCTACGACCACTGTTTCTTCTTCCGGCACTATGCTGCCTCTCACAGGGCAGTATTGGTACTACAGCAAGCAAGTTTTTCCTCAGCATGCGTGGTGGGCTCTCTTAACGTTTTAAAAATGCCTGATGATGTTAAAAATTTGTATGTGTGCACCTCGCTCGTTTAGACACACCATGAACATGAATTCATGGCCTTTCTTCTGAAGTATCACCTAAGATCTGACTATGTGACAGCCCTTAAGCAAATGTTTCTTCATAGGCACAAGTACTCTTGAAGACCACTCAACATGATGAAAATGGCTCTTAAAATGAGTGGGAGACCATCGTGTAGCATCTGCACCCAGGCCACCACTGACTTTGAGGTCAGCGCCTCTTCAGGGTGTCCATCTCAACAACGCTTCCATTAAAAACAGAAAAAAGAAGAAAAAAAACCCGTCAAACTCATCTAAATGTAAATGCTCTTATCAGAATGCACTCATAAAGTCAATTATTATGATAATAAGATCCCTTTTGCATTCAAGAAAAGTCTTTGGGGGGGGGGTTGTGCCACAGCACACAAAGGAATATTAGGGCCATATTGGGGAAAAGAGCCGCAATGTTAAACAAATCAAGTCATATTTTCTCCTGAAGTTAATTTACATAAACGTAACGTGTTCGTTTGTTAATAAGTAGTGTTGTGTTTGGGCCAAACATACCTTTTGCAATTATGGCCAAAAAATTCTACCTTGGTTTCATATACCATAACAGATTTTCTCTCATGTGTTTGGGATATTTTGCTAGGGTCCAATGAAAGATGAAAGGTCACTGGTCACATGAATGGTGGAAAAGGTTTTGAAACGATTTATTTTGGTCTAATTTTTTCAAGACTTTGAACAAGAGTGTGTAGACTTTTTATGTCCACTGTATGTCATGACATCATTAAGCCACATTTTACTTTTATGCAAAGTCTTTTTTTTCATATAAAATTGACACTGTTGTAATCTTTCTTTCTCTGTAGGCTCATTTGACATTCTCTGTTGCAGGTGTCACCTTACTTCCTGTAGATTGAACAAGTCAATGTGTGAATGTTGGACAGTCGGCCTTTGTGCGTCACGTTGTGTGTGTATGTGTGTGTGTACGTGCATGTGTGTGTGTTTGGGAGTTTGTTCGTGTGCACTGGCCATGGTGCGTTCGAGAGGCGGATTAGCCGGCAAGGGAACCTCTCTGTGTGTCTGTCACTTGATCCTGGCAACGCGACAGAGGAGCCATCAGGGGACAGACAGACTCCTTGTTCACATGGGAAAATGATGAGCTAAATATGATTCATGGTGCATTCCGTAACGGAGACAAGGGAATTCTTTGTTGGCTAGGACAGGCACTTTTTGATTGACATTATTGTTTTTCTTTTTCGCGTATATCGCAATGTAAGCAGTGACAGAAAAACAAACGTCATGCATGTCAAATTAGGGCTAATTTTATATCACAGACAGATCATTTTTGAGAGTGACTTATCATATCTATAATGACCTAAAATAAAAGATTAATGATATTTAACTCACCAAGATGTTCTTGAGACAAACAACCGGTTAGATATGACGATCGGGCTCAATGGGGGCAACAGAGACTCATTGCTGCTGTTGCTGCAAGGTAAGCTTATATACAGGTGAGCAGGAAGTGGGCGTGGCCTGTCCACCGCACATAAAGGTGTTGCGCAAAAGAAGTGATTATCACCAATGGAATCAGTGGGGAATTACAGCTTGTTTACATCTGTATAATTACATTAACTTTATTTTTTGAAAAATAAATAGTTCATATTTTAATTTTTCATTTTAATTGTTAGATGTGATTAATCATTTACATTAAAAATTATATATGTATCATGTATGTATAAATACCGGTAAGTACTTTTCCTATAAATTTAAAAAAAAACAAATCTGCAAAAAGTATTTTAACTTTATTTGATAATTTATTGATATACGTTTTTTTTGTTTAATTAATAAATTGTTAATACTCATATGGAGAGAATTAAAAATTCTAAGGTGTAAGTGTATTTAATTTTAAAATGAAAAAAATACATTTATATATACTATATTTACAGTATATATGATTAAGCAAGGCAGCACGGTGGCGGACTGGTTAGAGCGTCAGCCTCACAGTTCTGAGGACCCGGGTTCAATCCCTGGCCCCGCCTGTGTGGAGTTTGCATATTCTCCCCCGTGCCTGCGTGGGTTTTCTCCGGGCACTCCGGTTTCCTCCCACATCCCAAAAACATGCATTAATTGGAGACTCTAAATTGCCCGTAGGCATGACTGTGAGTGCGAATGGTTGTTTGTTTGTATGTGCCCTGCGATTGGCTGGCAACCAGTTCAGGGTGTACCCCGCCTCCTGCCCGATGACAGCTGGGATAGGCTCCAGTACGCCCGCGACCCTAGTGTGGAGAAGCGGCTCAGAAAATGGATGGATGGATGATTAAGCAAAGATGCAAAATGTTATTTTACGTTCATAGTTGTTTAATATTTTATAAACATTTTTGTTGCAAATTACATGAATAAATAGATAGTGCATATGTACAAAAGTGAAATGTATAAAAATGAATGCATTTGGATAATTGTTTTAATTGTATTTATGAATATTAAACAATTGTCATATGTATATACGTACATTTTTGGACAGGGAAAAAAAATGCCTGTGATATTGTTTCAGTGATGCTAGTGTGGCATAACAAAGTGTGCCGACCACTGGCCTACAATAGAGCACACACACCCTCTCGTGTGTCCCTGCTATTGAATTTCTCATTACTGTCGCTATTTCACTGTTGTGGACGCAGCCACGCATCGCTGTAACTTGAACATCCTTTATGTAAATTATTAAACAGATAGTTCGAAGGAAGAGAAACCTGGTAAAAAAACCATGCGTAAAAAAAAAAAGACACTTAAACTGGATTTCAAGTTACACGGTGACCAAATTGTGCATGTGGGGGGCAATTGGCAAAATATACATGAATAAATAGTGCTATGTACAGAAGTGAAAGTGAACAAGAGCAAGAATGGTCTGACTAATGGGTTGCTGTCCACATTTACAATCCCAATTCCAATGAAGTTGGGACGTTGTGTTAAACAAATAAAAACAGAATACAATGATTTGCAAATCATGTTCAACCTATATTGAATTGAATACACTACAAAGACAAGATATTTAATGTTCAAACTGATCAACTTGATTGTTTCTAGCAAATAATCATTAACTTGGAATTTTATGGCTGTAACACGTTCCAAAAAAGCTGGGACAGGTGGCAAAAAACACTGATAACGTTGAGGAATGCTCATCAAAAACCTGTTTGGAACATCCCACAGGTGGACAGGCTAATTGGGAATAGGTGGGTGCCATGAATGGGTATAAAAGGAGCGAAAATAGTCGAACAGTTTAAGGACAATGTTCCTCAACGTACAATTGCAAGGAATTTAGGGATTTCATCATCTACGGTCCATAATATCATCAAAAGGTTCAGAGAATCTGGAGAAATCACTGCATGTTTAGACCTATTCAGTATTCTTTGAAAATTATATGTTTTGATGTGGTACTTGGGGTAAAAAAAAAATAAATAAATAAAAAAATAAAAAATCAGGAAACACTTATATTGACTATTTATTGATACATGAAGAGTACTTTAAGCAGTTGATGATGGATGAAATCCATACTTACATATACATTATCGTATTTAGTAAATACATACTATATATCTTTTTTTTTCATCCATACAATTCTGCTGACAATTCTTTCTGCTGTTCATATTTACTTCTGTATGCAGAGTGGACGTTAACAGCAGCACAAATAGTCAGTTAATATACATAGCCCCACCCGGTTTTCAAACTCATCCACACACACACGAAAAAAAGATGACTATATACAGATTGTTGCCATTATACATCATTGTAGGAGTAAGATGACATGTCATTGGGGTTTTTAACCTTCAAAGTTGCTAATTTCGTTGCCATTGGCAAAGTAACAGTGTAAATTGGCAGAATATCTGTATCTTTATGTTCCTGGTAAAGACACATAGTTATCTGGAGGGACATTGACTTGTATGCCTTTGTATTGTGAAAAGAAGATTATTGCTACACTTACATGAAGGGAGAATAGATATAAATATGAATTGTTACCAAACGTTCCCATTTACTGAGAAGAGTGAGAATACAGTAGGAGCACTTTTGTGACTGTGACTGTGAATTAGGTCTATGCAAATGAGCTCGGCATTGTTTGACTCAGACTGGGATATTACAATTTCAATGAGATGCAAATATTCTGCTTCCTCCATGTGCATCATGACCATAATCAATGTGGCAATTTGACATTTTTTGTATGTGTCTGCAAAAACAGGTTTGCAGCCTCCATAGTAATGAGATTATTTGTCTGACAAGCAGCATAAGAGTCACAAATAGTTATTATTAAATCTGTTTTAATACTTAACAGGCTAAAGTTGGCTTTAGGATATCATACAATTCTGTCACAATTTTTTCTCTTATTCTGGTGAGAGAAAACGATGCACTAAATCTGCATGATAAAAATCAACATAACATCTTTTCGAAAAATAAACTTCAATTATTTAGATATATAACATATTAAAAGGTACAGTCATGAAAATATAAAAATGTACAGACTGTAATATGTGTTCGCCAGTATGTTCCACCATCACATCAGCAGTTACCACTCCCTGCCAAAAGAGGGCAGCAACAAGCTTCCTTGAAATCCCTGCTCACGCTTTCTTTTCATCGTTTAGTCAAATTTATTCTCTCTCTCTCTCTCTCTCTCTCTCTCTCTCTCTCTCTCTCTCTCACTCTATATATATATATATATATATATATATATATATATGAAGATTATTGCTACACTTACATGAAGGGAGTATAGATAAAACGTTCCCATTTCCTGAGAAGAGTGAGAATACAGTAGGAGCACTTTTGTAACTGTGAATTAGGTCGATGCAAATGAGTTCGGCATTGAAGCTGGATGGATATATATATATATATATATATATATATCCATCCATCCATTTTCTCAACCGCTTCACCTCACTAGGGTCGCGGGCGTGCTGGAGCTATATATATATATATATATATATATATATATATATATATATATATATATATATAATTTTAGATTATTATAAAAGATCTAAGGTAGATTTATTTACCTGATGAAATGTAAAATTAATCTCTGTCTATCCACCTATCCAGTGTCTTGAGTTTCAAAGTGTGGTACGCGGGCTCCCTCTAGTGGTACGTGAAAAAACAATCACTGAATTAAATGTTTAAACTGTGCAAAATGTTACAGTGGCTAAAACTTTATTATTATTATTATTATTACTTTGTCCAGTACATTACGTTTGTTAAGTACATTTTAGTGGTATTTAACTTTAACAATATATTTGCATTAATTTTCATTTGTGTCTGCTTGTTTCCAAATATTTATTCAGGTACAAATTGTATCTAACTTTTATGTGAAATACATGTTTAGAAAATCATTACAGTACAGTTTTTTTAGTTTCCTATATTTAAGCGCATTCATAATCTTAAAATTGTGCATAAGGCTACAGTGGCTTACAATAATATTAAACATACTCTTTAGGAATAAAACACCTGCCTCGTTTTTTTATGAACATTTAGGCCTACTACGCTACTGTGGTTGCTCTTTTTTAAAAAATTTGTAGAGTTGAGTATTGTTTATTGTTTTCATTATAGTGGCAATTGGAGCGCTAAGAATTTTTTTTAGGTGTAAAAAGAGAACCACTGGTGTACTGTAACTATTTCTTGATCTCTATCAATTTATCTATCTTCCTATCCATCTATCCATCTCAAGCCATCTATCTAGTTATCAGTGTACAAAAGTGTGGTTAAAAATGAGCTAAATCCACGGTTATCCCTTAACTTTCACTTCCTGCTTTTCCTGCATCTCTCCCCGGCATAGTTTGGCTGTTAAACAAATAAACGGGTGATTAAACGAGCAGGACGCCAGGATACTCCTGGTGACCCCACTTGACTCCCTGTGACTCCTGTCACAAGTGATCATGTGATCCCCTCGGCGGCGCATGCGACTTGACACCGAGGCCAAGTCGGCAACTTTGACCATCAGGTCATGTCCACAAAAAAAATTAAAAAAAATAGAATAGAATATGCTGAACCGGAGCATGAGTGAAGGCTCTCAATGCCTCTGCAAGTGATGACTTCCTGCTTTGGTTCAGTTGCTGCCTTTCACTCTCACTGGTAGACAAAAAAACAAGGACATGATTAGCGTGTACAAGGAGCAAAAAGTTTTACTCACACTTTGTTAATTATAAGTAACAATTAACTACAATTTCAAGTCACCGTGTCTATACGTACATGTTCTGTAGTACTTGTCCTCATTAAGGTCTCAGGTAAACTAAGCCTATACGAGCTGACTTTCAGCGAGAGGCAGGTACACCCTGGATTGTTCTCCAGGCAATGGGAGGGCACATACCATATAGCGTCAGAAAAACAAGCAGTCACTCACATTCACAATAAACTTCTCAATTAAACTAAAGTACACATTTTGAGGACGTGTGAGGAAGCCACAGTACCCGGATATTGAAACTGCGAAGCTCTGTGAGGCAGACGTGTTAACCACGAAGCCACCTTTTAGGCTTTATAAAATAATCAGTGCAATACATATTCTAAATTTGTTTAAAACATCTATAAAAGCGCAAATTGTGGTCGATGTGTGTAATGAGTTGTGTATAAATAGTAAGGTTGAGCAATATTTCTAGTTATTATTTTGTGTTACGTCTTGATCTGTTTGAAATTTCGAGTAATTAAATAAGCATGATAAAAGTCAATAAGGATGATATGAATAATCAACAATGACATGCTGATTCCTATTTGTGTGCAGTGGTTTTTAGGATGTGGGAGGAAGCCGGAGTACCCCAACAAAATAAATAAATAAAAACTCCACAAAGGAGGGCCTGAGCTGAGGTTTGAACCCAGAACATCAGAACTACAACGCATACATTCTAACCACCGGGCTACTATAATGTTGCTGCAAGTCAAAGTATATGGAAGTTGTTTGTTTGTATTCTTATTTTTGCACTACCTGGCTAACGGTTAAGTTAATATTATCCTATAGTAAGTTTAAGGTTTGCTTTTTTTTTTTTTTAATGTATTCTTGGTTTTAACTGGCACGGTGTACGACTGGTTAGAGCGTCTGCCTCACAGTTCTGAGGTCCGGGGTTCAATCCCCCGCCTGTGTTGAGTTTGCATGTTCTCCCCGTGCCTGCGTGGGTTTTCTCCGGGCACTCCGGTTTCCTCCCACATCCCAAAAACATCCATGGTAGGTTCATTGACAACTCTAAATTGCCCGTAGGTGTGAATGTGTGTGCGAATGGTTGGTTGTTTGTATGTGCCCTGCGATTGGCTGGCAACCAGTTCAGGGTGTACCCCCGCCTCCTGCTCGATGATAGCTGGGATAGGCTCCAGCACGCCCGCGACCCTCATGAGGAGAAGCGGCTCAGAAAATGGATGGATGGTTTTAACCCTATTTTCGTAGAATTTTGCCAAGGAAAGAAATGAATCAAGGATCATGTTACAGCAACAGCACAATATTAAACAGTACAGTGCATAAGTGACTCCTAGTGGCTGTGAGCACAATGGAAATTACTTAAAGAAGGCATGCCAAAGTCCGCCCCGCGGGCCAAATCCGGCCCGTGTCCAAATTTCCTCCGGCCTGAAGCATCATGTCATAAAATCAATAATATGTGGCCCGCCAGCACAGTTTACCACAGTAAACAACACACACATACAAAAAAAAAGCCATTTTATATTTCACCAGAGGGTGGGAGTAGACCTGTGGCCGCACTCTCGTCGCGTGACCCTTGTGTGAACTTTTACCCATGTGGTATGTTTTTAGCCCATTTCTAAAATAGCAACTGAAAGTAAAATGAGGAAAGTTGACAACGAGGGCCGCCGTGTCCAGGACAAGTGGATTATTTCACTGACATACGAAACAACTGTGCCAAGAGACTGTGGGTGTTTTCAAAGAATTTAATATTAAGAAGCATTACCAGACATGCTAACTACGACAAGCTAACGGCGAACAAACGCGCCGAAAAACTGAAGCAACTGGAAGCTGTTTTGATAGCACAGCAGCGCTTTTTCACAAGAGCCCGTAAGTCAAATGAAAATTCTACAAAGGCGAGCTACGAGTCTCAGTGAATCGATTTTTTGTGATGATCAAACCACAGTTTTGTCAAATTTCTGATTTGACTATACTATAGTCAAATCAGATGACAGAATAGTATAGTCACTATACTATTCTTTGTCAAAATGCATTGGGATGTGATTTGTTAAAACAAAATCAATAAATACGTTTCTAAAAAAATTCAGTCAACTTTCATAAAATGGTTCATTTGTATTTAATGTATTATAACTATCCTGGTAATGCAATTGAAAACCGATTCTCATTTGCAATATCGACCTAGCTGCAGACAGCGAAGTGATATAGTTACATATTTACATGTTCATTTACAATGGAAATGGTTCGAGGAATGTCAGGCCGAATGGTCGGCCCCCATACATTTACATCTGACCAAATCTGGCCCTCTTTGCAAAAAGGTTGGACACCCCTGACTTAAAGGCACTCACAACATCCCTTACCTGCTTTCAAATCACACCTCTTCAAAATAGCTTATTCTATGTCCCATAATCTTATAATTTTCACAAGTATATTCGTTTCTTGTTAGAACCTGAGCAACAGGTATTGAAATGAAGGCCCTCCTTGGAGTTCCTGTTTATTCTTCTTCCGCTTTTTGGGCACCTCAGCATACCAGAAAACTCATCAATTTTTACAAGCCCGTGTATACAGTACTGGTAAAACTGTATGTACATTTTAGGAATCACAAATACGATCCCCCAAAACTCAGTCAGCACCGGGTCCTAGAAAGTCTAAAAATAAAATAGCTCCCAAACCCCTGTTTGACCGATCGCCATGGAATTTGGTGGACGTCTGTCAAAACAAGATGCGCAAAAAGTCTCAAAGACCCATGCCCAAAATTGAACACTCTATTGTCTGTAAGGTGACCTGATGTGTAGAAAGGTGCCCTTCACCAACATTGTCCCAGATTATCGCACTACTCGTCACTTTAAACCGCATACACTCCTTGAAGTCTCAGCGCCCCTTGCACAATGGGCATTGCACCGGACAGTTGCAATATTAGTCATTCGAACTGCTCTAAGTGCTAGTGGACTCTGCATCTTTTTGCACAATTGTCCAAAAAAAATAAAAATAAATAAATGTACCGGCATTACCAGATAACTAGCAACCCTTTACTGCTCAGTGACTGTTTTTTTTTTTGTCAATGTCTTTATGTCTCCAAAGTGTTCTCTGTCAATTGACTGTCTGTTGTCGTACGAGAGCGGCTCCAACTACCGGAGACAAATTCCTTGTGTGTTTTTTGGACATACTTGGCAAATAAAGATGATTCTGATAAAGATGCATGATTAGTATTATTATTGCCATTGTTATTGCTATTACTATTATGGACAACAAAAAGCATCTACCGTATCTCCAATTTCTTTGAGTTGTGTGTGTGTGTGTATTAGTGTGAGTGTGTGTAAAAATATTTTTCAACAAATTTGTTCATACTTTTTTTATATATATATAACAGCAGCAATATCTGTAGCAATGTGACCATTAGAATAATTCCATATTTCATACAAAGAGTGATTTTTTTTTTTTCTCAAAGCGTCAGACTGATGCCTCATGGGGCCCTGACATCAGTTTGATGGGGCGCATTTCAGCCCACCAGCTATTTTCTGATAAGAAGATACAAATCAGTGGGCAAGAAAAAAAACACATATAACAACATATGTTAACCACTCTGGAATATCACCCATTCTCCCCCACCATATCCCCTCATAGCCTAAGTGCTGCTTTTGTTTGTCAGACAAACATCAGTGTGCGTGTTTGTGTGCAAGCACAGATGATGATTTCAGAAGGCTTGTCATATTTTAGATATGCATCTATAAGCCGAGCTGCTGAGTGGATGGGAAGTTGAAAGGAAAAAGTGACGCACGTACGTGTGCGTGTGTGTGCGCGTGTACCTTTTATTTAAGTGGAAAGTTGGCCAGAAGCCCAGCGTTGTCCTCTGCATGGCCCAGGGAAGTCTTCCTTCTCACAACTCTGACATGAGTGTGGCGATGCCTTGCTCAAGAGCACAACTTGTATCCACTTCCTGAGTAAAAACAAAAAATGTAATCCAATGACTAAATTTTTACTTATACCCCCAATTAAAACAATATACATTAGAAAGAAGCATAACATACATTAAATGGAAACTATAACACTATGAATACATCACAGCATATCATGGTCTATCAGTATAAGTAAAACGCTTGGTATTTTATTTATTATTTGATTTTATGACATTTTATTTTGTCCGCGAGCTTGTCTCGAGGATAATCAGTAACAAAAATCTTAATAATAGTGCAAAAATAGTGCATCTTTTACACATCAATGCATAAAAAAGGAACGTCATTTTTTTTTATGCGCAACTGCATTAGTGTGAAAGTATTTTAGTGTTTGTGTGTATTAGTGTCTAGATGTTTTGATGCAAAACAGCATTCCTGACAATCGCTCAGCATTCGCACAAATAAGAAGAAAAACATTATTATTGGTAAGGCACAATTGTATTGTTTTGAATGCTTGTCTCCCAGGATTAACTGATTTCATTTTTGATGAAAAACAGCATTATCGAGAGGGTTCTTCTTGTTAATGCTGTCTGTCGCAGATGCACAGTTGCATTAGTCTCTCTCGTAGATGTTTTGATGCAAAACAGCGTTAATGACAATCAGCACTCACACAAAACTATAATAACGTTATTAACCTCTCAGCAGCCTCACTATAATTTTTTTGTGAGAATACTTGTCTCTCAGCAGTCACACAATTAATACAAATAATTTAGTATGAATGCTATCTGTCAGCATTGACATACAAGATGTTTTGATGTAAAATAGTATTAATTAGAATCTTTCAGCATTCGCACAAAATAAAAATGTTGGTCTCACAAAATGCTCACTATAGATGTTTTGTGAGAATAATGAATATTGGTCTCTTAGCATTCACACAAATAATAAAAAGAATACTTATTGGTGACACAAAATTTCATTTTTTGAATACTTGATCTCTTAGCATTAAAATACAAGATGTTTAATGTAAGATATAGTATTAATGAGAATGTGAACACAAATAATATGAATAGCATTAAAGTATTGGTGACATAAAGCAAATGATCAGTAGTTTGAATGCTTGTCTCTCAGATTTTGCATGTCACATTTTATATAAAATAGCATTATATGAGAAAGTTTGTCTCCCAGCATTCACCAGACAAAATAATAACCGCAAATATACTGTATATATGCAAAACTGCAGCTACTTACAGTAGTATGAAGTAAATGAGTTTGGTATTCACACAAAAATAACACATAAGTAAAAGATTTAAAAATGTTTATGCCACAAATTAGTGTAAATGCTGAGACAGATCCTCAGAATGGTTCCAAAAGAAAATTCTTAGAGGCGGCTCAGCTCCTTCTAAGGACCCAGACTGCTCTCAACACTATCAAATGAAGCCCAGTCAACACAAAATGAACTTGAGCCCCCCAAAAAAATCCCCAAATAAATCCAACTCCCCATCTTGGATTTAAAAGAAAAATAATTAAATTTGTGATTTCAAGTTTGTCAAGGAGACATGGACACAGAAGACCATAATGACACAGCTCTGTGATGCATGGCTAATGTGATCATTAGATGTTTGTTTGGAGGAAGAAGCTCGGCTTTCCTTCCTTTCGAGCCATTAAGAGCTGGCAGCATGCTTGTTTTTGCCTTGTTGTCTCAACCGGGCCTTTTCATATTCATGTGACGTGCAGCGGGTTCTACTCCATACACTGTACTGTGTGTGTGCGTGCGTGTAGGTGTGTGCGTGTGTGTGTGTGTGTGTGTGTGTGTGGATGCTCACAGGAACACACAAGTATGTGTCAAGGACACCAAAAAATATATACCTTAATGTCATAAATTATTTATATATATATATAATTATTTATTTATTTGTTCATATTAGTTTTGTTTTTTTTACAAAAAGTAAAAGGCACAGTGGACGACTGGTTAGAGCGTCTGCCTCACAGTTCTGAGGGCCGGGGTTCAATTCCCGGCTCCGCCTGTGTGGAGTTGGCATGTTCTCCCCGTGCCTGTGTGGGTTTTGTCCGGGCACTCCGGTTTCCTCCCCCATCCCAAAAACATGCATGCTAGGTTTATTGAAGACTCTAAATTTTCCGTAGGGGTGAATGTGAGTGCGAATGGTTGTTCGTTTCTATGTGCTCTGCGATTGGCTGGCAACCAGTCAGGGTGTACCCCCGCCTCCTGCCGATGATAGCTGGGATGGGCTCCAGCACTCCCACGACCCTTGTGAGGATAAGCGGCTCAGAAAGGGGATGGATGAAACTGAATCCCAAAATGTTTACTTTTTTCTCAAAAAAATTATGTTATGACTTGTTTTTTGTTATTTTTTACACCCAGCAAATTTTATTTCTTAAAATTAAGATTTTAAGAAAAAAAACTCTCTTAAAATGAAGACATATTGTAAGAAAAAAAAATTATGTGCATTTGAAAGGAGAGAGTTGAGACAAAGTTTTGCTGAGTCACTTTGGGTAATGGTAGTTTTATCAAAACTCTGAGTGGTGTCCTTAAACAAGTGCTTGTGTCTAGTAGGGCCAATAATCAACAGCTCAGATTTCTCACGGTTAAGAAGCAAGAAATTACAGGACATCCATTGTTTCATCTCATACGCGTCCAGATTACAGCAATCGTGGGGGTTAGTTAGTTTTAATGGCATGTTGTAGGCATAACAGTGAAATCTGATTTTATATTTGCGTATGATATCGCCAAGCAACAGCATATAAATACTGAACAACAAAGGGCCAAATACAGATCCCTACGGGACGGCGCAAGTGATATTACAATTCTTCGAGGTCACATTACCACGAATTACACGGTGCATCCTCTCTGAGAGATCTAAACCAAGAAAGTGCCGAGCCTGTAATACCGATACATGAGGCGATCTAGTAGTATGTTATGATCGACCTTGTCTAATGCTGCGCTCAGGTTGAGTAATAATAGTATTGATGAGGTGTTGCAGTCCATAGTTAGTAAAAGATCATTGGTCACTTTTGCAAGTGTCGTTTCAAAAGAGCGGTCTGCCCTGAATCTGGAATGAAGAAGTTCAAATAGATTGCTCAGGTCCATGTGACCATTAAGCTGTTGTGCTACATCGTTTATCTAATAGTGTTTCGACTTTTTTTTATTACATTATTTAAAATTATATATTCAAGCTTTTTCCTTAAATACAAGTGAATTAATTAATGTACAACTTTGATCTTCAAATCATTTTTCTAAAAATAATAACTAAAAACAGTTGGTATCCAAAAATGCTCAGAGATTAGAGAGAGAACTTTTTTCAGCAATTGCATCTAAATTTATGGCCCATTTGTATATGTTATCTCGCCCAGTGAACCAGAAAAACAAGAAAGTTAGCAAAATTAAAAAAAGCAGACATCTCTGTCCTCAATGTCGCGTGTTAGCATTAGCACACACAGACTAAACCTGATTAAAATCAATAATTCTGCCACAGTTTTGGAGGATAACAATTTTTACATTTTGTCATTCCTTGCCTCTGAAGTTGTCTATCAATATGGCCGCGGAAGGATGAATATGCACAAGGGGTCCTCCTCCTCCTCCTTCTCGTCTTCGGCGGCGATGGCTGCGGAGGCCCGGTAATTGCCGGTCGTCAGGGGTGGCAGGAACAGTAATTTGCATCTCGGGGATCCTGCAATCAGCGTTCTATTCATTAGTGCGCCTGCCGCTTCATCTGCTGGCCACTCAGAGCTGCCAATCTTCTAGCGGCAGCCAAAGCATGTGGGGGGAAAAAAACAGCAAATGGGGAAAAGTTTCAATTACAAGCCGTGGCCACGCCGAGTGGTGTAACACGTCTCACACCCTATATTTAGGCGGGTATTTATGCAGGTGATTGACTGGTGGCGCTTTGTAGAAGGAGAATTGGATGAAGAAAGCTCAATGAAAGCGTATAATGGCATGAATGTTCAATCACCGCGCAGCCCAATGGGGGACTTTGTCTGCGGCCGTGTGAAGTGGGGGGCCTACGACCATCGAGACAAGACACAGACGATTGTCACTCAAGGCTATTGTCTCATAAAAGATTACACTACATCTGATTTGCTCTCTTTGTCTCGCCACGCAGCTCACTTTCATGTACCTCTTGCCGCCTGGCGTAACTCCTTATTGTTTAAAAAAAAAAAAAGAAAAGTCATTTTCACCGAAGCCACTACTCGAGGAGATGACACAATGCTGATTAAGACTATTAGCTCCTCCAACATCTTGCTATATTTTTCAGCATTTGATCTTTTAAATTTTGTGTAAATATTCCTGCGCGCCACGTTTGCTGCCATAGCGGAAATGGCGCATTTTACCTACCTACCCGGGTGGAGCGCGGCCCCTTGTCTCCTGTCGGTAAAAAGCTAACTAAACATATTATTTTGTATTTCTGTAGCAGAAAACAGAGATGAGGAGAATCGAGTCAAATGACTTGACTCGAGTCAACTCCAGTTGCCAGTTTCATGACTTGCGACTTGCTTGCCAAATACTTCAAAAAGACTTGACTTTGACTTGATAGCCAAGAGACTTGACTTGAACTACATGACTTGACAAGTCATCTCGCTTGAGTTGGAAATCTGCATTTTAATTAAGGACAGATTGCCTTTTTTTAAAGAAAGAAACGTTGTTGTTGTTTTTTTTTGGGGGGGGGGGGTCATTCACATCAACCTGGCAACCCAGTCTGCATTGTTGCGCACTTCCCAGCGTGACATATCCACCTGCATGAACAATGACAGAGGGAGCACAAAAATAATATCATTTGGATTCAAGGATTATGTTGATAAAGTCTGCAAAAAGAGCATGGCAACCTGCATGGCTTGCAACTCGCGCATTAAAGACACAACAAGAACGACATCGAACTTCATCCGTCACTACAAAACTCACAAAGCCAGGTAAGCTAATTTAACACTTAAGCTCGCTGGTCAAACATTAAGTTTCATAGACTGGTTTGGGACGATTAAAAATAAAAATGAGGTGATTGTGAACATTTTAGTTCAGCTAAGTGACGTAACTAGGAGTGGGATGATTTATGATAATTGTCCGAACCTTTCGTTTTGGTTCATAGGCACGCAAATGTCTCTCTTTTTTTCTCTCTCTCTCATGCACTCGAGAGCAGAAAGTAGCCCTTAAAATATTAATGCCAACCGCTGAATGCAGCAGTGAAGCGATGTTGTTAGTGTTTTGGAGATTATTTAAAAAAATAATAATAATAATTTTAAAAAAGGTGCGGAGACGTATGCTGGCATGACGAAAGAGTCGGTCGGCGCTAGAAGATGTCAGGTGCGTTATAGGTCTGCTCTCTGGGATCACTTTGCATTACCATCACGGGGATAAAAAATGTCGTTGACAAAAGTGCGTTCCACTATTACTAGGTACAGTACAAATTGTGAGTGGCTACGTGTGAATATATTTGTCATACAACTGAACATGGTTACTGAAGCATCACCATCAAACTGTCATCTGTTGTGTTGGCTCTGTGATAAAGCTGTCTGCACTATGTTTTTAAAATTGAGACCACAGCATATGAATCATAAACTTTAATCGAATGCCAATTGTCAATTGTCGAGAGTCAGCGGTTCTAAATAAATGAACAAACCCGACTGAGTGATTTAATTAAAGTAGAGGACACAGGAGAAATGCAGATTTTGTTCACATTACTTTTTTTTTGAGGGATGGCAACATTTTTATGTCATGTATTATTCCCTTAATTATTAATCTCATTCATTCTCCTTTAGCCCAGTAGGTACACATCTAATTATATTTGACCAACAGAAAACTGTCTTGGCCTTTGGTTCATTGTGTTCTCTTAAGAAACATAGGAGTTACAAGACTGCCATCATAAAATACACAGCAAAGTTTGTTGAGAAATAAAGTTCAGTTAAATTGAGTTTTAAAAAAAAAAAAAACTTTAAACTTGAACTTGAACTCAGTTCAATAAATGAAATCAATCATAATCTCTGCTGTTGTTCATTTAACTTTTATAAAGTGTTAATACTTTTTTTTAGTGTTGTGATTTATGGGGGGGGGGGGAGTAATGACTTGACTTGACTTGCTTGAAATTTTGTGGCGACTCAACTTGACTTGCTTGATTTTTTTCCACAATGACTTGGGACTTGCTTGACACTTGAAGGTTATGACTTGAGACTTGCACATATGTGACTTACTCCCACCTCTGGCAGAAAATAATCATACAGTAATTACCGCTGAAGAATCCATCTTTTTTTTTCCCCATCGGCTGTGCTTCAAAACAGAATAAAAACTTTGTGGGATTACACGGTGGAAACGTACCCACCCTGTATAATGATGTCGAGACAAGACAAAAGATAAAAATGCAAATTTTTGATTGACATTACCAGAGAGAAGTTGTATTTCCAATGTGTCTATGATTGTATTTCTATGACAGTGTCAATCATATGGGTTGCGCAAAAATTCCTAGCCACAGTTTTTAACATATCAACCTGTATTTTGGTTTCGGATATTCTTCCAAGATTGTTCCTTACTCATTTTGGTGAGAATTAATGATGCAATTAAAAAAAACATGAATATAAAAGGACTAGAGTTGGGGGGAAAAAAGGGTTTCTGTAGACTACATCGCTCCAGTTTGAACGAAATGTGTTATATAGGCTCACAAAATGTGATGCCAAATCAAATTTCATTCAGATCTAATCCAGATTACACACTTGGCAGTTTGGCATTTAACATGTTCACACACTTACAGTATGTGTGTCAAATCTAATCAGATCAGGTGGCGGTCTTGTATTGGGAAATGCACCCAATTTTATGACCAGTGAGGCCATGAACTGCTTAAGCCTACTTAAGCACATTGTTGCAACCGTGTAAATAATTTATGAATCAATTCAGAAAGCACTGAACACAATCACGCACACTATTGCCTAATAATAGCCTCTACGTATTAAATACAGTGCAATTACAATGATTAAAACCAACGCATCAATGTATTCGTGCTTGCATGGTATGGGCGGGTATCACTGATACTGCATGATTTGTTTTATCAAGTGTATTTGCATATTGGGATTGTTGTATTTTAGGCGGAAATGATCTCTTAAACACATACAGTAAATGTCAGACTTTTGTAATGCTGCAATGTTGTTTTGATCAACTAAATCTGGTGTAAAAAGTGAAAGAAGCATGTTTTATATCAAGCCTGAACCCTCTCAATGCACCATTGTTTCGCAGTACTCATTCTTTTCTGATTCAGGACTGTGCAGCACACAAGTCTAAAAATAAAACCATAGAATGGTCTTTTGTGGCAACGTGCAAAGTGAAAATATAGTTGAACGACTCACTAACCTGTGCTATGACCTGCTAATATGCCCATTTACTATTTCATTCATATTCTCTGAAATATGGCCAGAAGTGAGAGATTATAATCCTATTCTGCAGTTAATATATACATAAAACATATATATGCAAATGGGAAAGTAATTAAAAGACCTGATTTTTCACTTGTAAGGTATAAAATTACTTATTTTTCTATAAATTATGTATACAAAAACTAACGATTACTTCATCCATCCACCCATTCTCTTGAGGTTTATCCTCATTAGGTTTCTGGGTGAGTTGGAGCCTATTTTAGCTGACTTTGGGCGAGAGTCGGGGTACACCCTGGATTGGTCACGAGCCAATCACAGGGCACATAGACTGACAACCATTCACACTCACAGTCGCACCTAAAGAATCTGTAAAGGTTGAATAAAGGCAACTGGACCGAACTTGTTTATTAAAGACATTTCACGTTTAATCCAAAAGGCTTCAGTTCTAAATTTTATGTCTATTTATGCCGAGGAGGGTGTGTTCCCAGGGGATGGTCAACAATAGGGTGTTGCTGTTGCCTGGTGTGGTTAGTTAAACGAACGTCCTACATTCCAGTCAGTCATTCACTTGTCTTGCATGTGGCAAACAGCTCATTATGACATAGTTATTAGGCAAACGATAGGCAATGCTTCAAACGTTCTCCTCCTCTGTTTTCGTTTTTTCCAGATTAACGTAGATGGCTTCTTTTACACCTCTTTCAAACCAGTGGACCTATCCAGAATTTGGATGTTGTTGTCCTATGGAAGGACTCCACACCTAAAAATTAGGACTTAAATAAACCTTTTGGATTAAAAGTTAAACGTCTTCAACGATCAAGAGAAGTCCAGTTGCCTTGATACGACCATTGCGGATTACCATGACCTGGATAACTGAGAATCTACAGGCAAACCTAAGGACAAATTGGAGTCGTCAGAAGCATGTTCTTAGAATGTGGGATGAAGCCGTAGTACCAGCAGAAAACCCACGCAAGCATGGGGAGAACATGCAAACTTCACACAGGAAGGCTGAAGCCTGGATTCAAACACCCAACCTCAGAACCTTGAAGCAAATGTGCTCACCATTCTTCCTAAGAATTACAGATCCAGTGGAACCTCGACAAAACAGTCCTCAATATAATGGATATCAGATACAACGGACCGTCGGGACTGAACAATGTGCCCAAAAATAGTTTCCATTTGTCAAAGTTGACAAAGTCTGTTAGTTCCAGCATTGGCCGCTGTTGTTTACTGGCGCTCTGGCGCAATGCAGGTAGAAAATGGGACTGATGGGTTTCCGGATCACAGATATACAATATTACTATATCCAATTCCAAAAGACGTGCCTCCCATGCCTATATGGTGGCCATGTGACAATGGTTATATCTATTGTCTATTGTACATAGAGCAGAAAGAGCGGCATGGCTGCGGTGTTGACTCTGAGGAGTCTCTGGAGGCTGGAACATGGTATTTTTGGTACAGTAACAGTTTCTTTTGTTTTATTTAGGGTTTGTTTTGGTAAGCCGGTCGCCTTTGGCAATGCATTTGGAACTGGGAAGCACACTAATTAGTTGCAGCCATGAAAGCGACTCACCTATGATGAGTAACCATGACCAAGCACACTGGTGTGGTAAGTTTGGTTAAAAAGTGAAACTTTCAAACATTTTCAAGCTTTTTTTCTATTTACAATAACATTTTACTGTACTGGCTGTTTCAGGCCACGAAAAAAAATCTACAAAACAAGAATTTTGTAATGTACAGTAAAATGGGTGCTTAGTCTGCTCTATCGAGGTTCCACTGTGAATTGGTTTAAGACAAATGAATCACTACTCTACAATAAATACAAAAACACATTGGAAAGAAAATACAACACCATCTGCTAGATCTCTGCCCCCAAAACAGAGTCACCAGTGACGACAATCGCAGCTCAACTTGACCTGGGGATGAACCTGTCAATACACGACCGGGGAAATGCCCCAATTTCCCATTCAACTTGGCACGCTTGATCTCAAATCACAGCTCATTTCTCCACGCATGAGCACATTTCCTCTTCTCACTCGTGACAGCCTTTTATTGCCTTTGCACGGCACCTTTCCACCCCGTCGGCGCGCACCTCTGCAGTCAACGCAAGCGTCTACCGACACAGAAACAACAACGACGACTCTGACAGGCCTCTGTCAAATTATTAAGGCCGCCGCTCTGATGATTCTGCAACCGGACTCCAACCAACCCTCCTCCAGATGACTGCAATAACACTATTACACTTACCATCATCATGTCAAAACACCTCTCGCTGTCAGCCTGTCTGACCAGCTGTCAAAACCCCCCCTCCGAGCCACCCCCTTTATCCGCTCGGTTGTGAAAAGACAAGAGACGAGCAGTTGAAAGCGAGGTGAATTCCTGGGAACAGCCTACGAGCCACCGAAACACCTTGACACGCACCTGTCAGGCACCTTAATTTTGCGTGTGTGCACGTGAAAGGGGAGGGCTGGTAGAATGAGGGGTAAAGAGAGGGAGCGTGCAGCTCAGTGGGTGGCAAAGGAGAGCGATGGCTGCTTTTGACAGGAGCTATTTGGCTAATCCAAAACAACAGCTGGAAGGTAAGGAGGGTTGGGAGGGGGAACCTTACAGGACGTAAAATTTAACCCTGCATGCAGAAGCCTTGAGGTGGGGGCGGGAAACAGACAACGATGACAAACACATTAAAACTGTAACCCCTTCCTGCTTTTTTCACCGCAGAAATCTGTCTCAACCTTGGTCCTCCATGTTATCTCATTTGTTACTACAAATGATCACTCATGCTTTTGTCTCCTCACATCTTGACTATTGCAATCCTGTGTTCACCTTGCTCAACAAAACCTTCAATTTCCGTTACACTTAAGTCTCCATTTACAGTGGTGCCTTAAGATAAGAGTTTAATTCGTTCCGTGACCATACTTGTAACTCACAATAGTCATATCCCAAATCATCTTTCTCCATTGATATGAATAGAAATGCCATCAATCCATTTCAGCCCCCCCCCCCCAAAAAAAACCTATTATTTTTGTAATATGTTTTTAACAAAAATAGCACTCTACAAAATTGTGCTTTATAAAAACATACAGTAATGACATAACTAAATTGAATGTAAAGAATTAAAATGTTTTTTTACCAAATTTATTGCTTCAATTCAATGGATATTGCGCTGCTCCCTCTGGTATGGGAGCCTTGGTCAGCTATGGCCAGTATAATGCAGACATGAATATACAGTCCACGGAGTTTTTCCTTACCTCCCTCGCCGAGTTCTTGCTAATGCGGGGTTCAGTTGGTTTTCTTATATGCCTATATGTAATGTGTGAGTGGTGTGGTTTTTGACTTGTTCAATGTGTGACGTACCTTCAGATAACTTATTTTGTGAATTGACGGAATATAAATAAAATTAACTTGACTTGATCTACTTACTGTAATGTCCTCGCATGTGGGAAAGGAGAGCATCAGTTGCCGATGCGCCTTTTCAGCCCTTTACTGAATGCCGGGAGAAGAGTAAAACACATACTGTACACACAGTGATCACCAAGCCCCTAACTCTAACCACCTAACCCCCTAAACCTACAGCCATAGGCATGTATCTAACACAGAGATACTACAATATGTACAGTATTTTGTATACATTTTGTGTTTGCATTTTAAGGTTTTTTAATAAGTTTAAATGTTTAAAGGGTGTTGGAGGGGTAAAAATATCTAAAACAAAATGTATATGGTCTCTCAATGTTCACATTTTTTTATATTTTCATCTATTGTGGGTGGGTCTGGAACATATACACGGGGTTCACAGAATACCACCGCTAGGCTTCGGTTTTGATTGCACAGTTTTCTAGTATTAATAGTATATTGTATAATGACTTTTTGAGTCCTCTGTGTTAGTTACCATAAAAATAAAATATGCTAACTTAGAGAAAAACAACAAGCAGCACGTCGGGTGAAGTCACTTTGTTGGAGGGAGGCACGAAGGGAGGACAAGCAGCCTGTCGGGACCCCATTGAGTTGCATCCATTAGCGTCCAAGAGGCAGGTGAGAATGATTACGCACAGTACGGTCACGCATGTACTGGCCTTCATTAAACATCTGGTTGAGTTTTGTCGAGATGGGGAAGCCGCGTTAGGGTGGTCCTCTCTCCTCCAACACATCTGTCCTGTTAACACGGGCCGGGCCTTCAACGTTCTAACGTCTTAACATCTCCTCTGGGTGCTGCAACACGACACCTGCTCGGCCCACTACTGACTGTATAATTAAAATGTTGACATCACAAGGAGCATGGTGAGATAATGTTTGTGAATGCAAGGCAAAATGCACCGCAGCATATGATAGCAATGGATACTGTGCAAGAATTCCTATTAGTGGCCTTGGGGCTCGCCTTCTGAGCTAGTTTGTGCAGTGCTGTAAGAAGTCGTGGTCAGTTATTGCATCTCATTGTTTTATATTAGAAAAGTGTTTCTCATACCAATATTTACTGTAATTATGACTTTACTACTGCATTAGCAGTGTTGGGAGTAACTAATTACATGTAATAAGATTGCATATTTTTTAGTACATAAGTTTTATGTAATTATAATCCATTACATGACAGGAAGAAAATGTGCAATCAATTTTCAGTTGCTTTTGGAAATTTCCGTGATCACAATTTTAGTTACATTTGTCAAATAGCTGCAGAAGTTCAGATTTTTTTTTTCATATCACTTTTTCATTCTAAAGCCGACGCTTGTGATTGGCTCTCTCTGGTCATGTGCCATTCTGCCATAGTCTCAAACATGACATAATTTTCCAAACATGACATTGAAATGCCACCTTGGGGTGAAATGTATTAGCTTTCTGAAATTATGAAAAGGTTAGACGCATTGTTACATTTTTGAGCGCATAACAGAACATTGACTTTTGAACAATTTCATCTTGTTTCATCTAGTGGAGTTTTTTATGGAACATTTACTTATCTGTGTTGTCTCTTTATGTTATACTAAAGTTAATTTGTTTTTACACTTGTGTACATGCTTTGCATGTACAGTACTCATCAAAGGTTCAGACACAGTTTCCCATTCAATAGCACTTGAAAGTGTGTCCAAACCTTGGACTGCTACTGTATGCCTATACAGTTAATAAAGGTTTTCTGATAGTTGGTGACAATTTGACACAGGAAAAGATTATTTCCACTACTCCATAACTTGCTATAAGAAAAAAAAAACAACAACATTCATACTAATTTGAGTGTGCTTTAACAGATTGTGTTCCACTGTAATTACATACTATACAAATATATTTATAATTTATGCAGAATACTAGCATGTGATGATGATGATGTGATTGTTTGTCTAATGGCATTCACACAATAGAAGAGTACTAACCCATAAAATAGTCCTGATGACATCATCATTGTCACTTTACCGAGAAGCACTCTGATGATGGTGCATAAACCTAGCATATACTGTACAGTAAAAGGCAGTAATACAAATAAATAGGATGGTTCGACACCAACCCAAAACCACAGAAGACTGGTCATGTGGTGTCAGACGAAGCCACTAAACATAATCCCCCCCCCCCCCCCCCCAAAAAAAAATCCCACCTTCTAGACCGTTTGTAAGGTGTCTGGTTGGCTCACCTCGCCTACACGGTGTTCCCATCATCCACTTTTTAGCCTTCTCTGCCACACTATATGGGCAAAGGTATTGGTACATTATTACATTATCATTAGAAGTGCACATATTATTCCACACTAAAACATCCAAGCGTGCCTTTAAGGACCTTGGTTTGTTCCTTCCTGAAACTTCCCCAAAAACCTAGAACTGTCCAAAAAAATAAATTAATTAATTAAAGAATTGTCATCCAACCCCTGATTGATTGATCACAATGTGTGTACAAATACTTTTGCACATATATCAGCATGTGTAAGATTCTATGTTGATGGGATCAGGCCATATTTGTTCATGAATGTGGTTAGGAGCACAATAACATCAGAGAAAAGAATCAGGACATGGGCCATATGCACTATTGCGCATTAAGAATATAATACATGCTACATTACAGTATATATAATATCTTTATCATTATTTTACATTGTGATGCAAATTCATAGCCCTTAAATTTTTTTCTCCCCTCCATGCATGCACACACACAAACACACACACATACACCCTTAACCTCCTATATTAATCCATGAGCTCTAACCTGGAGTCTACTTTAAAGTCACTTTGGGAACTTTAAACACACTTTCATGTTTGATTGGCCCCGAGTTCTTTAGCGTGTGTGTATTACATATGTGCATGCGTGCGTGCATTTGTGTGTATGTGTGTGTGTTTGCATGTGTGCCTGTGTGTGTGTGTGTGTGTGTGTGTGTGTGTGCCTAAGTAGCAACAGATGCTGCTTGTGACCTCAGAGGCTTCCTGGAAACTCAAATTTGTCAAAATGAAGAAGGAAAAAGAGAGAGCGGCAGTTTAGGTAAATGTAACTTATACAGGAGACACACACACGTACATACTGTACGCCATGCAAACCAGGCTTTTCGGGTTGTGTTACATGACCTCATGAATAATCATAAATATACTTGTACATATGCAGAATCAAACGGACGATAAAATGTCACTGTGGAAGTTATGTTGCAAAATATTAAATTTCCTATTATTTTAGTCTTTAGATTAAGATTTGTTCTAAATTTTGAAACTGTGAGACGAGTTAATTTTGACCCATTTCGCAGTTCAAAATCTTTTTAAAACATGTTTTTTAAAATGTGAAAAAGAAATAGGAAGCAACCTTAAAATTTATAATACAGTGGTGCCTTGAGATACCGACTTACGATATTTTTTTTTACTTTCTTTTTGCGAGCGCTACCTTGAGATACGAGTACTCTATGGTGGCAGTGAACTCAAATCATCTCACTTATAATAAGCAGCACTTTGACCAATTGTGAACAATTCTTCAAAAAAATGAGGCTTCAAGCTGTTTAATGCCACTCACTCCCAGTTGAGGTTAGCTGTCCAACTAAATTACATATCAAAGAGAAATACACGTGTATTAAAAATAACCAAACAATTGCCTAAATAAAGGCCCCGCTAGCTCAATGCTAACATACAAGGGAAAACACCATTGGCACGGTAACAATTAGCATCAATATTTGCGGTTTGGGAACCCTTTAAACAACTGATATATGAAAACAAAGGGTGGAGCAACACATATAGACAGATAATAGCGCGATACTCACAGGCATATACAGTACTTTTTGTCCTCTGTGAAATAATGATGAATATCATTGCAGCTTAGTTGGTCACTGAGATTCGTAACAAAGTGAATACGGACAAACGAAGACGACCCACTCTCTTCTTCGTTTGTCTGTATGACTGTATTACATTGCCCCCGGTGGCCAAGGCAGAAGAAGCAGCAGAATGAATTGCATTGAAGCATTAAATCATGATGCACAAACGGTTTCATTTTTTTACATTGTACTTAATTATGTTGTAACTCTGTTTTATATATATATATATATATATATATATATATATATATATATATATATATATATATAAAGTACAACATTACAGATTGTTATTTTACTTATTAAAAAACACATTATAATCTTTTTGGAGGGGGTAGTGGAACTGATTAATGCCATTTCCATTCATTTTAGTGAGGAAAGAGGATATGAGATATGAGTGTTTACAGTTAAGAGAGTGGTCACAGAATTAATTAAACTTGTATCTCACAGCACCAGTGTTTTTTTTAAACTATTTTTGAATTTGCAAATACACAAGAGGCCTAAAGGGAAGCAAATATGTGACAGTTATAGAATTCCTTTTTGTGCAAATATTTCACAAAATGTATTATTTTACAATATTTTGAAATTTATTATACTGTATTTTTATGCATGCGGCAGGTGACACTGACCCGTGAACATTTGTGATGTACCAGAGGAACAAAGATAACATGAGGTTTAAAGAGGGCAAATGTTATCATGCTCCTGTTACTGCTAATGTGTCATAATTTTAAACAGCCAACATTTAATGTGATGGAGGGATGAAAATGTTTCGGGAACAGGAAATAGGATGTGATGTTACGTAGGGGAAAATAATAAGAATGCCTGCAACTAAAAGTTATTTTAATTCCCTTTTTATGAGGGACAACTTCCTGCTGATTTAATGACAGGACATTTAAAGTCAAAGTTGTGAAACCAATCGCGTTGTGACTCAAGGCTTCACTCTGGGTTTTCACTTGGTGGCCTCTGTCTCACGGTCATGTGATTTATCGCGGCAGCGGCCGATGGCGGCGCGTCGCTGGGAAATGGCACGGCCTTCACATGCATCATCCCTGCTCTTCTTTAGCACCGGAAAACAATCACGATATCTGGGTGACGAGCAGGCCTCGAGCCGAGCACATGATATCACCTCTTTAGGAAAACAAGAGGAAACGCGTGCCAGTCGCTCTCATATGCGACCAATTATTTCACGGTGAAGTCGAGTTGTGGGGGCCGGAGGGGAACATTTTCAACCATTAGCCCTTTAGCTCCGGGATCATACTGAGGGTAATAGTGACTAAACACTGAATAAACACATTTGGCTAATAGGTCATTCCAACCTGAAGCGTCAAAGCCAGCCGATTGGCTCTCAGGGACGCCATCATTGGCAATGTGCACACGTGGAGCCGCCGAAAAGATGCAAAAGAACATGTGAGTTGGCAAAACAACGCAAACAACAACAGTTTGTGGCACACGGGAATCTAAGCAAAAATGTCAATGATCATTACATGCGTTATATATGCAAATAAACTAGGATTTGCAGAGCTGTTATTTGTCCAGGCAACAACTAAATACATATCATTATCCAGTATCTTAGAATACATACACAATTAAACAGTTTTAAAATGGGGCTAAAATTACATCATAACTTGCAATACCATATACTTTATGCATTGTCTTTTGTTGTTGCAGTTAGCAGCTATTTGGGGTTGAGTAAAACTTAAAAATACATCTGTATACAGACATTTTTGAAAAAGCAGTTAAAAACAAAAACCAAAAAGTTTCGGCAGAAGTACCAGTACGACTTGATTCTCGATTGATTATTAACTATTTTGATTTGTTTTGCTTGTATTAATATTATGTTTGTAACTTGTTACTTATTATTGTAATCATGTAAAGCACCTTGTGAGCACTCTCTGTGAGAAGTGCAATGGACAGTAAATAAAATTTACTTAACTTACAAATGATGTTAATGTTTATGAATAGTGACAGTCATAGGGTCATTATTATCTGTGGCTAATTATGATGAGAGCTGATCATGTTCAGAGAAATGAATAAATAGTGGAATAATTGTTTTAATTGTAGCGCATACATGCACTGTTTCAATATAAGATAAATAAGCGGCTGAAAAATGTATATGTTAATGTATTATTATTGTATTATATTATTTGCATCACGATAAAGTATGAAAATGCATTAATAAGGAGTCATATTGTCTCCAAACTGAAGTGCCAAAGACAGAAATGAGTTGAGGTTGTCATTTCAAATGATTATTTTTTTTTAATCTGTGTGTATTTGGAGAACAATAATACTGCTGCATATTCTTGCTGCCGTTCATAATCAAATCTGGATATAGTATAGTATTCTGTTTTTATAGGTATTCATGTGAAGCTGTCACTCACTGGTGACTGGTATTTCTTTCCTTCACAACTGCTTACATATCGATTATTTAGTGATACATGTATAGTTTTTGCTACAAATAACGCTACTGACTACTTTTTGCTGCTGTTCACACTACTGTATGCATTAGTATCTCTTTATCCAGGTACAGTTGCAACATACGCTGCTGCTCAGTGTCATTACCTGATGTAAATATTTGCATACATATTTTGGATTCTTTGATGCCATTATTCTCTTGTGCTGCTACTGTCCACGTCCCTGCTGTCAAAGCCAAATTTCCCTATTGCAGGATTTATAAAAAACATGTTCTATTCTATAATTTTTACACGATAGCAATAGTGTGACTGATTTGTCTGTCAGCATTCAGGCAAAAACTAATCAGAACACAATAAAACATTATTTGTTAATTGTTTTCATACACAGTTAAATGTAATCATCTGCTCCGAATGTTCCGGAAGAAAACAGAACAGCAGTATCATCACAAAGTAAAATTTGACTCAGCAGAGCAGAGACCAGATGCAAAGAACCCTAATTCAGATTGCCACCAAATTGTTGACTTTCACATATGTCTCTATACTTCATTTAGAAGACTATGCTTTTATTTTCTGTATTTTATCTTCCAATGTCAAAAGCACAAAGCCACACTTTTATTTGGATCTGCACCAGAATGAAACCGATTCTTCCCCTGCCCCCGCAACTGAAAATCCAGTGGAAATTGGTAATTGTGTTAGTTTTTGTGTAATCCCACTTTGCCAGGGAGGTTGGCTGTAGTTTACATAGCTTGCGCATCTGTATTCTCAACTACATTGAATGGGTTCTTTTTTGAGCCGTGCAACGCCCCACTACGGAGATCGATCAAGTGGTTGATGGTACAGTAGTTATTTTTTGCATTAGACTGCAAAAAAAAAAAAACAGTAAACACCGTTCCACCGTAATGCAAAGGCAAAAAAGAACTGCTCTCCTCCTTGTTTTTGATTATAGCTTTTCAGTGTTAGATACAATGTTTTTTTTTTCCTTTTCGATTATCCCTTAAGAAAAATATCTGATGCTGCTCAATTTTCCGTCTGAACATTTGGAGCAGATGATACACTCTAACTGCAAGAAGAAGAAAAAAAAAAAAAAAAAAATCATCAATCGTGTTTTGTAGAACCTTGGCTGAGTAAGACATGTTGTAGCTGTGCTGTGTGGTAGTAAAAAGTCAAACACGCAGGTTGTGTCGCTGCTCTCTCGCCACGAGCCCGCGGCTCTGTTTACTTTCCGCTAGCAGGGCGATCTGGAAGCGTTTGGCCGGGGCTGCACTCACTGGGAACTATCAACCAATTCACATTTTAAACTATTTTGATATCGGGCCCTGTGGAGAGTTGCTCTTTCCTTGAGAACATGACTTGCCTTTGGGCTCTGGGGCCTGCTCGCACGGCCCGAGCAGTAAACACAGGCATGGAAGCCAGAGAGTTCCTTTTGCGTTGAGAATAGACGTCTACAAAAAGTGGGAAGGGGGGAGGATAACCCTCCTCAAGATCTCACGATTGTGAGGAGGAATCCACTGTAAACAGGCTGCAGGGAGGAGATCACTGCAGACAAGTGACTTAATACCTCACACTAAGGAAAAATGTACATATACTATAAATAGACTGGCACAGATGAGCAGCAGCCATCTTTGAAGGTGATTTAGTTAGAGAGCAAAGAGTTGAAATGTGTGTGAAGAAGATGATTAGTTACAATATGTTCCAACCACAACCATAAAGTGAAAACAGGACCCAATAAATGCATTCTAAAAAAAGAAAAACATAGTTCTCATTGGGTAAATGCTGAAAGATGACTGCAAATAATCAATATTTGTATTGTAATACTATGGGATTACCGAGTTGAAAGATGAGACAACCATGTACACTATCGCTAATGTACAACCTTTAAAAGAATGGTGAGATATCTCTTTGCACTCATGCAAATGTGCATGTTTTTTGTAAATTTTTATGGGGAGGTAGAACAAATATATATATGTATTGAATGAATAATAATTTTCCGACAAAAACTGAAACTGATGAAAGCGCATGGATAATTTCACGTGACGCTCCTGACGGATCTGACATGGTTGGGAATCACTGCTTCAGTGCACTACAAAAATGACACATTCACACTATTGCTATCGTAGACCCGTCAAAAAGATTGCTGAGAGACATTCTTTTGCACTTATGGATTTGTGCATTCATTTTAAAAAAAAAATTTAAATATCGTGTAATTATTGATAGACGAGCATTCACACTTATGATTTTGTGTACCACAAAAAATATTGGGTGAATGCTGAGACAAGCATTCACATACAAACACAATTTTGCATCATTATTATGTTTTTATCTTTGGTGAATATCTTTGGTCAATAACGCAACTTGGGGTCAGAATAAATTTAAAAAAATAATAATAAAATCATTGTGTTTTGTATTTAATAATAATTTTAAATTTTGTGTTTACATTACTTTTTATACTAGATATGAATGAATAATCTTTTAATTTTATAAAATAAATAATATAGACATAATATAAATACCAAAAGAAAAACATTTACATAAATATGATAATCATAATAATGATTGTGCTCCTACCAAAATGGGAGACAGTCTTTTACACTTTACAATTGTACGTACATTTGTTTTGTTCTATTGCTATTAATGTTGAGAGGCAGTCAGTCACACTGTGTGATGAAAAAAAAAAGCCACACTACTGTAGATTAGATTCATGCATCATAGATAACTTGTAATGTCCATGACGGCACACGAGACTTACAAAACTTATGTAAGTAAGTAAACTTATGTAACCAAAATAATTGCCTTCGGTGGGAAACCACCGAGCTACAACCAAACTCACATTTAATTGCATGAATTTCAATGGAAATTGAGCTTAGATTTGTGTGCGATGATTACAAATTTCAACTCAATATGTGTCCCAGTTTCATCTTCTACCTGACCACACGTCTTACAAAATGTGATATGGTGGGGAATCATATCAACACAATAGGGATGCAACATCTGTCATATAAGTTTCATCAACACGGCTGAGTAAAAGTACATTAAAAATGAGCAATTATCAATACTGCGTAGTAATTTATAAAAGAAAAAAGTACTAATTCATCTGTATGTCTCCTTGTTACTTTCTGTTCATTTCTGCTCCTTCCTATTTATTTTTTTGTCTGTGTTGTTTTCTCAGCATTGCAATGCATCACTTGACATTACCCAAGCAAGTTTGAGATGCAGCGCATCAGCTGAAAGCAATTTGGTCCGGAGCGCAGCTGCCAGGCGGATAAGACTTTCCTTCTTTCGTTTACTTTGAAATGTTCCTTTCCCCCCCACCCACCCACCCCAACTTCCAAAATACACAAGGCAGCCAAATTGCTGACATGTGTGAGAGGGGGGCAGCGAGGCTCCTGCATTTTTTCATGCCCCCACTACGCAAAAGTCCACATTGTTTATTTAAAGAACGCTGAACACTTTAGCACTATTAAGCAACATGTCATATAGTAAACTAAAGGTTTCCTCTCAGGAAAAATCCCTGACAGTTTATTTTTCTTCAGCAAAAAGTTGGTTTAGACTCACAAAGCTGCCTCCATGCACAAGTAAGCAACGGGCCTGTGAAGTGCAAAATGCTAAAAGCACAAAGTAAACCTGCATGTTCTATGTCTATTGTGGGAGTGAGACCAGAGCATTGGACTGTCTCTTGCCCGAAGCGTGCATGTCACAAATGCCATGAAAACGGCCCAAAACGATCATTTCATACAATGTACCACACTAGGAAAACTACTAGATTTAAATGTCCTCTCATTCAGGTAAACTATAGGTACACACATACAGGCAAAATTGTTGGTAGCATTCCATTAAAGAAAAAAAACACAATGGACGCTGAAATAACTTAAAAAAGTAATAATAAGTCGATTTAAAAAAATACTCAGCCATTGATTTTTGGGGTCCGATAATTGGAGTTGCACAACCATTTGAAGCAATCACTAATCAAACAATTCACACTGGCAGTGTAGCAGTACAATCTGCTGCCTTTCGTGAAATGGGTGCTGGTTTAATTCCCAACCAGTGCCACATTACCCAGCCACCGTCGGTCCCGAGCCTAAATAAAAAACGAGTGGGTTGTGTTAGGAAGGGCATCTGGTATGAAAATTGTGCCAAATAGATCATGCGAGTGACCCTGATGGGACGAGCCAAAAGTTGTGCAAACAAACAATTTCTGTAAGTCTCAGTGAGACATGCACCTGTCCACAGGTATTTACAGGGATTTTGACCCACTCTTTGCGAGCAAACGGCTCCAGTTGTCCCAGGTTAAGTGTTTCTGCTCCTTCTGATGTTCAATAGGATTCAGTTCAGGGCTCTTCAGAATAATCCAATGTTTTGCTCTTAGTCATTTCTGAATATTTTTTAGCTTAGACCAAGCTTTCTGACCGTGGGCAGCACTTCATTTTCCAGGACCCTTTGATAGTCTTGATATTTCATTGTACCCCACAAAAATTCTAGCCAGCCTGTGCCAGATGCAGCAAGACGGCACCAGAAGATAACTGAGCTTACTTCATGTTTAACAGTAGTTACAGCATTCTTTTCTTTGCATGCTTTATTTTTGTGTCTGATCTGTCCTGCCAAAAAGCTGCTGTTTTCAATATGCATTTTGGCAAATTTGTCTTACCAGTTTCAATGTATTTCAGTGACCATTATGTCTATAACGGAAGGGTACCAACAATGTTGCCAACGTGTGTAAGGCAGATATTGATTGAGTTGATTTTTTTTTTATTGTAATTATAAAACGTAATATGTATATCAATAAAAATAAGGGGGGGGGGGAACAAAAAAGAATACATAACAGGCATTTAACAAGAAAATAATGACACATGACAATAATTTCTAATAGGTCTGCTTTCTACTGAACTGTTAAAATATTCTGTTTTGTAACCACTGACTAAAATGAAAAATTACAAAGTCATTTTTTGCCATAGGCAACCTCCAAAAGCAAAATTTCATTGCATTATTTTGATTTCTCTAAGATAAAAGTAGTGATTTTATTCATCTGTGTAAAAACTGAGGATGTACGTTCCTTTTTTTCCTCACGTGACTTTGGAGGCGTTCGGGGAGGAGATACATGTTTAAAGATATATTCCTTCAGGCCTATGCAATATGGTCCACGACAAGTGTCAGACAGTGTAGAAAAGCGGGACTTGGACATAAACACAAGTCACAGTACAGCGTTGCATATAATTATTGCCTTGGAGCATGCCAAGAAGAATGTGCAAACAGTGAGTGTAAAAATGACAAACGATGGTACATTCAGACAGTACAGAAACATAAATGATGATTAAGACAAGGATAAGACAACAATTCCCAGATCACAATCAAATATACCGCCTCAGGGACCGGTGTCACCGGTGCTACATGGACTAATTGTAATGCGCTAAGGTTAAATCAAGGCAACTGGACTGTTCTTGTTTGTTGAAAATGTTTCACCTTGAATCTAAAATGCTTCTTCAGTTCTAAAATTTTAAATGTTCGCCTTACAAACTTAAATTAAGTTCTCCTTACTTTAAATTTTATAAGTGAAGATCCCTTTTCGATTAAATGTGAAACATTTGGTTGCCTCGATTCAACATATTCGGATTACCATGACCTGAAGGACTCAGAAGCTGCACAGATAGATGGACTAATTGGCATGAAGATCATCCAATTACTCCATTAACTATGTATAAAAAGCCATCCAATGACAGGACATTTGGAGTTAGAGCAACAATATTGCCACTGTACAATGAGGTTTTCCTGGATAAATAAAGGTTAAATGAATTGAAAAAATAGATATACTATTTTTTTTCAAGAAAAAAAAGATCACTAAAGAAATACTGATTGATTTTTCCTTTCCTTTTTTGCACTGTGCTGCGAGCCAAAATTTGAGTTACAAACCAGCTTCAGATTCACCATTGATTGACTTAAGTTAAAAAAAAAACGAAAAAAGAAAACCTGGAGCAATTAAGGTACTGTTACTGGTACTCACATGTGGCCAAGGAGAGCTGAAGTTGCCGATGCCCTTTCTGATGTGTATTGAACAGGATAAACACACACACAAATACAAAATGAGAACACTCGCAAGGAGCTGCTGCAGCCCGCCACCTCATGCGCAAATGCAGACTAATCGGCACAAACTCCTTATGCCACGCCACTTAGAAGCACACATCAACATAAAAATACTACATTATGTACAGTAATTGCAGTTCATGAAACCAGTTTATTTCCTTACTTTCCCTTGTTTTTATACAATACAAGGCTAGTTTCGTTTACTAAAGACAACGAAAATATTGCAGTGGTTTTTGGGAGGCTGTAAAGAATTAACGGCATTTTATTTCAATTGGAAACATTTATTTGATCTAGGCCTACAAGTAAAGTGAGTTACAAGCTTGGTCATGGAACAAATCAAACTCGTAATTCAAGGTATGTACCACTGTGAAAGCAAAAATGTCTTGGACGTTCGGTCTGGGGGGGGTGAGGGCAAAGCAGGACAGGGTAAAGCGGCACAAGGAAAACAGGGATGACAGCCAGGAGTAAGCCGTGTGTGAGTCATCCAAGGCGTGGAGGGGCGTGGAGGGAAGGAAAGAAGACTTCGGGTATGGGGGGGGGGGGGGGACGCTGAGACGGGACGGTTGCTATGTCTGATAGCCCACCGGGGCCCGCGGAGCCAGCCGACACTGGGAAGCAGCTAATATACCTTGACATGCGTAGGAAACCCAAAACTCTACGAGAGCTCCGTCAGATAGGAGCCACCCAGAGGAGTGTGTAGCCTGAGCCGCTGTGTGTCCTCTCTAACTAGCACTGTTTACATGAGTCCGCAGCCAAGGAATGCTCGAGTATACCTTGAAGAAACCACAAGCACAACAGCATTAGCAGCACATCAGCTCCCCACCATGGGAACAAGTCAACTCTACTGGGCTACCAACAACTGGCAGCAATTCGTTCTGTGTGTGTGTGTTCAGTACATAGGATCATATCCTTCAGTCAATATTAGCTTGGATGCTGTAATATTGTCAGCAAGCGCTTAATGGGAATTGAAAAGGGCAAAGTCACTCCAATGTGGATTTGAGTCAGGACTGATTTTCAAAAAGTAGCCCCAGTGACATGATGGGAACAGACAGTTTGGAAACAAAAAAGCAACAGTTATGTGCAAAGTTACGGACCTGACTGCCAACAGACTTTGTTTTTACAAAAGACTGAAAACCAATAGTTACGACCCACTAAAATACCACTTAAACAAGTTTAACTACTTTGTTGCGTGGGAAACATTTTTGTGTGGGACTTACGTTAAACAAAGTAGCGATGCATGAAAACACATTTTTTAAACCACTTTCAGAAAATAATATAATGAAACTCAAATACAGTATTACAAGAGTATTAGTTAGAAAATTATGCCCCCAAAAGTGGCATTGTTCTAAATTTGACATGTATGTTCTTACGGCTGTCCAACAAATAGATTTCCTGATTTTGAGTTTTTTATAATCATGATTTTTAATCCAATGAACAACAAAAATAAATGTGTTTAGGATTTAATTAATAAATAAATAAAATGCTTGCATAATTTGGAGATGCGTGCATCTTACTGGACAATGACAAAATGGACAAAAGTATTCAGTATTCACCTCGCTGAAGTAAAAATGGGGGAAATGCAAGGCTAGTTGAAAATCATATAGGAAAGAATTATTATGTTAGGCTAGCACCTAGCTAACTACTCAACAACATGACTAGACATAGAAGAAACTGACTGAAAACATCTCCTTTCCTGATAAAATATATCATTTTTACTATTCTTTTTTCTTCATGATTTAATATATCAAATATATCTTCGGGAGGAACTACACGATGCATGGATGGTTTAAAAAGTGTTTTGAACCTAAACAAATGGCTTCTACGTTGAACGCTCTGTTGTAATGCTAGACAGACGTGCAGTAAATGGACAAAAGTAACGTGACACATGACCAGAACATTTAAAGTATAGTTGGTTATCCCTTTTGTAGTTAGAACTGCTTCCCCTTTTCTGTGGGAGACATTCTACATGATTTTTGGAGTGTCTGTTGGAATTTTTGAACCCAGGGTTCTCATGTTCTTATGCACCAAATTCATCCAAGCATTCTTTATGCTGGAACAGAAAATGAGTCTTCTCCACAGTGTTCCCACCAACGTGGACTCATCGAATTATGCTAATATCCTGGTAGAAATTATGAATTAAGATGCAGGGGGCACTGAGGGAATTAAATACTAACGTCAATATGTGTGAATGTGAGTGTGAATGGTTGTTTGTCTATATGTACCCTGTGATTCAATGTTTATTTAAAATTCATTTTTAATGAGTTGGAAGAATGTGTGATTGGCTTGAGACCAGTCCAGGTGGTACACCGCCTCTTACCCAAAGTCATCTGTATTTAGCCCCAGCTCATCCGTGACCATAATGAAAAATGGATGGAGAACTAAGGGGTCTAGCAAAACCACTGATTGATTGATTCATTCATTAAAAGGTGTGTCCTGAGTCTTTATTGATGTAAGCAAACAATCTAGCTCTATCAAGGGAGGCCCTGTTTTATAGATCACAGTACATTGTTCACACTCGCTCACACAAAAATGATTATGTATCATTTTCCTGACAAGAAGACTAGCAGTTATAAACAAAAAAAAATGAAACAAAGGAAAGAATGACTAGAGGTCGAATGTGCACACAGTGCAGCTGGGTAAGGTCTGTTTGGCTGACGAGACCAGCGAAACAGTGCAAGATAAAGCAAAGGGGATGACAGCGTGAAGGCAAATTGGCTCTGACTTACAGCAGGAGAGGAGAAAATGAAGGGGGAAAAAAAGGATTGGATGTTGGCACGCAGGGAAAGTGAGTCTGCGGTAGACTTGTAAATAGCCGGAGGGACAGAAGGGATGGAGAAATGGAGCTATCAGCAGAGAAGCGATGAAGGTCTGGGCTCAGGCCAACATAAACACACGCCCGGCGCAGAAGGAGCTGTGGCAACATACATGCATGAAACGGCCTTGTCCATCTACAGTATGTACAAACACACAAACATATAAACACTTAAGGCTGCACATTTTATATGCATCACATGCATATGTATGAACACACACACACACCAAAAGGCAAGCTTCCAAACCACAAAATCTTGAGTGTTAAGCCGTGTGTCGTTTCATTTCATCACATACTTCACATTAGTCCACTTCGCTACGATACCACAGAATAAACACGTAGCCCCCCATAAAAATGGCTGCAGTTTTATTTTTACACGTGAAATAAACACACAGGAGAGTTAGCGGCGCCCCTGCAGAAAATCGCTCCTGGGCCATTGTGGCCCAGTCATTGAAAACACTATTCACTGTAAAATTGCAGTTCCCTTCATCATGTGTGTATGAATGATGAGAGATGCGACCTAGCTCAAGAAAAACATGAATTATGGACTATAGTATAACTCTGCTTAATATCAAACAATAACCAAAATCAATAAGCGCAATCCTCATATACCAAGCAAATGTGCCCATAAAATATGCAAATATAAAAAATCAGTTAAGATATTAAAAGACAGTTTGAGCGTTCCGTTTGACTTCCCCTGATGTCTGATGTACAGTAAACTCTCTTCACTTTAAAGGTCCCGCATTTTGCCAAACCAACTTTTTTCTAGTATTTGTATTTGGGATGTAATATTGCCTCTATGGTGCCTCAGTAAACATGTGACATATGAATTAAAATCGTCCACGCATTCCTGACTTCCAGACGTTTTCCTGCTGAGAGGCCTAAAATCAGGTCATTCGAATTTCTCAAGCTTCTCTACGTCACCAGCGAAGATCTCCTCCTACCTTTCCGCTCCAGAGCCAGCGCTGTCAACATAAACACGTGTGCTCTCACAAGTGGGGCTTCAACACGGAGGTAACCAATCAGAGGAAAGGGGACGGTCTTGGCCAAAGCGATATAAAACTAGGTCAAACAGAAGTAGCTGTTGGAGGGGCCTTTTCTGAACACTAGTATGACAATACCTAGGTGGTTTTTTTTTTTATGATATTGACAGTTTTATACTAAGTATGACAATACCTAGGTGGTTTTTTTTTTATGATATTGACAGTTTTATACTAAGTCCCATGTTAGTCACTCTATGAGTGAGTCACTCTCTTTGTTTATGCTGGTCCATCTTTCAGAATAAAGATCACCAAAAAAAAAAATAATAATAAATTTTTTTTTAAAAAAAACACCTCAGGGGCATTCAATATGCCACTGTACATCTTTTCTACATTACTGTCCATGATAGAGGTGCGTCCAAAGTAGTACCCATTAAAACATGATCCCTCATCAGGACATGACTAAGGAGTATTAAGGGCCACCTTTACAAGAACAAAAACAAAGGCTGATAAAGATATTGGTGGTTTTTCAGCCATAGATATCGCTCAGGTTTTAATGTTGGTTACACTTTTAACGAACACATACTGTGTGTGCTGGGGGGGGGGGGGGGGGGGGGGGGGTCACTGTTTAACCACATGCAGTTTCGAGGTTATGAACAATGAACTAGTTTTCACGGCAGCATTAAAATATGCTTTCTTGTGGCACAAAAAGGTAGACTCAGTTACCACAGTAGTTACAGTGTATGTGATCGTTTCTATATTTATGGCCTAGAAGTTGTTTTAATACAACTATTCACTGTTATTATGACTTTACTACTGCATTCGGGTAGGTTAGTGACACATTATGGCATGTCCAAACTTACACAGTTCATTGGAACTGAACTTCGTTGTAAACCAAGGAAAGGAACATTTTTAAACACAGTCACCATCAGAACAAATGCTAGGGTAACAAAAAAAAAAAGAAATAGATTTTGCAAGTGGTTTGTTTTTTGTCGGTTACACCTGCAGCGAGCATGAATGTAGTAGTCACAGTCAAACTCCAAATCTGAAACAGAGCACTACAGTAATGTGTAGTAATCAAACACAAGTTTGATCTTCCAAGTTGTATATCAGATCCAGATGTAAATAGGTGGAAATAAAATCTGAATTGTTTGTCTCTTAACAAATTAAACTCCTTCTTCCATTACCTCTGGTGGAGAGCGCACGAGGTGTGATAGAAAAGTTGCAGGATGGGTGCCATGTCACAAAAAATATATTTCCAACCCAAACCACAAACCTTTCCCTTCAGTGAGGGCCATACCAACCAGCACGCACCGAAAGACTAATATATATTTTTTTTAAAGATCCTGAGGCATGTTTAGCACAGTGCACAAAAGAAGCGAGAGTTGTAATAGAACCATGCAATGAGCATCCAACAGTTCCTGGCTGAGAACCCCACCGACATGCTGGAGCAACCACCCTAGCCCACATTTACCGGACCCGGCTGCGTGTTTAACCTCTTTCCCAAACTCAAGGAAGTCATCCAGGGGACCCATTTTGAAGACTTGGACAATATCAAGATGGCCATGACCCGTGACACTGGGCTTGCAGAGGACCTTGGAAGAATCCTTCCAAGAGCGCATTAAGGCGTGGCAGAGAAGGCTGAGAACGTGTGTCAGACCTCATGGGGAAAACCTGTTGTCACCGGGCCTAAAACTTTGAGATACCACATACTCGTATGTGTTTGAAGCGAGAATCATTCTCCAATCCTTCGACACTGCAGTCAAATGCAATAAAAACATGAGTAGATTTTTCTAGGCTGTATAAGCATCAGCGTGAAATTATTCACAGCACTCAGACGACATGATCCATGAGTTTTTTTCTTTTGCACGGCATGTGTGTAAAGCCTCCATTAACGTGCGACTGAGCGTTGTTGGCGTGCTGCGAAGCGAGAGCGCTCCTGCTCTGTCTTGTTTTTAACCAGCCAACCAACCCACCGATGCACGCAGCCTCCAACGTGGGCTCTGTGTTTTCTTAAGCGAGGCACTCAGAGGTGTTTGGCAAAACTGTTGCGGGATAGAGCGTCTGCCAAGCGTGTCTGCCTGGAATGCAAAACACGAGTCGTTGTCGTCACTCTGTCACCAGCGCAGGCTTCCATGACGGCGCTGTTTAGGAGTGGGATTCTTTCAAATTGCTCTTAATTCAATTGCTAATGTTGAAAAACAGCTGTGCATCAGCTGCAAATAAAACTTCATGAATACATAACCAAGAACATTTCAGACTGAGTTGGCACATCTCTTTGGTGTCATAAATCTGTACAAACCAATCCATTCCTGCCACTTTCTATAATGCCCGTTCATTCAACCACACTCGTAACTCAAAACACGCATATCTCAAATCAGCTTTCTCCATTGAAATGAATGGAAATCCCATTATTTCGTACCAGCCTCCCCAAACAACCCAATGTTTTTTGTAATGTGTTTTTTTACTCTGGAAAACATAAATAGAAATAGAATGTAACCAGTTTGTGCATCATGACTCATTCATTGGGGCCCCTACTGGTGTGTGCAATTTGGCCACCGGGGACAGTATAGTACAGTTATGCAGACAGAGTTTCTGGTACTCAGTAAACTGCAGTAATATTAATCGTTTTTCACAGAGGATAAAGAATATATTCCTGTGGGTATTGTCATATACTCTGTCTGCATGTGTTGCTACATGTTTGTGTTCAAATAAAATGCCTAAATCGTTATAACAGTGCCACATAGATGCTGTTTGCCCGTCAATGGCTTTTTGCATTGTTTGTTAGCATTAAGGCGGCCGAGTGGTTAGAGCGTCAGCCTCACAGTTCTGAGGACCGTGGTTCAATCCCCGGCCCCGCCTGTGTGGAGTGTGCATGTTCTCCCTGTGCCTGCGTGGGTTTTCTCCGGGCACTCCGGTTTCCTCCCACATCCCAAAAACATGCATTAATTGGAGACTCTAAATTCCCCGTAGGTGTGAATGTGAGTGTGAATGGTTGTTTGTTTGAATGTGCCCTGCGATTGGTTGGCAACCAGTTCAGCCTCCTGCCCGATGATAGCTGGGATAGGCTCCAGCACGCCCGCGACCCTAGTGAGGAGAAGCGGCTCAGAAAATGGATGGATGGATGGATGGATGGATGGATGTTAGCATTAACCTAAGCAGACTTAGGGCAAAGGTATGAGGTTGTTTTAAAAATGTGTAATCATAAATGTTTAGTTTGACAGTAAAATGGCATTTAATCGCGTTAAGCCTTTTTTTTTTTTTTTTTTTAAGAAATGCTCATTAGTATCTGCTAAACTGCTGCTTGTTGTGAAGTGAGTTGAGTTTGTTGCTACCATACAGTACTCGTATCTCAAATTTGTGCTCGCAGCTCAAAGCAAAAAATAATAATAAAATTGTCCACGACGGCTCGTTCCTTGAAATAAAGTACTCATAAGTCGGGTCACTTGTATTTCAAGGCACCAATGTAGTATATAACTATAAAACTGACCCTGATATTTTGCAGATCTCAAATACAATGGATCAGATGTACTTTAAAATTATAATCTTGTTTAGCTATACCCTAGAAATTATGAAGACATTTGAATGACTGCAGCTTGCAGCTACAAAAGTGTCGATAGAAAGTACGGTCCAATCTGATGTTTGACCTAAGTGACCTCAAATTGGTTCTAATGTATGACATAAAAAAAACAAGTGGTGCCTCTACTATAGAACAAAAATGCCTTAAGAATGTGTCGACAATTGGTTGAACACTGCCACTGGAAAAGTAAACAAAACCTGTACATAAATACTAACATTTCTTACCTCATCAGTCACAAACGTGATCATATCAGCTCAAAAATTAATTATTTGCTTTGACAAAGCAATCTAAGGATGAAACTGTATGAAGACAATTCATTGAACATTGTAGCAAAAGGGGAGGATGAAGCTACCCATTCAACTTTTGACCTGACTCACCCCAAATTGGTTGGATCACATGCTTCAACATACAATACATAGTTCTTGCTTTAATATATAGAATAATAACAACGTATGATGACGATTAGTTGAACAGTGCAATTCATAAAGACATGACAAATCTATCTACCCATTTTATGTTTCGAACCTATGCAATCAAAAATTCCTGGATAAACATTGGTGCTAGAAAAATATTCAAAAAAAATGTGTATCTACATACCTACCATTGGTTGGAACGTGCGCTTCAACATGCATAGGTTTCTTGCTTTACTATAAAGAACACTAATCCCTGCAAGTATAAAGACAATCAACTGAACAGGAAGAAAAGTGCCACAAAAAGGAGAATGAACATAACCATTAGACTTTCGACTTCACTTACTTCAAACTGGTTGGATCATGTGTCAACTATATACATACGGTTTGTTACTTTGAAATAGAACAAGACCCCCTGAAAGTATGAAAGAATTAGTTCAACACTGCAGTTGGCAAAATGCTAATGTGAAACATTTAACTACCATTTTTGTATTAGACCTATGCACCATCAAATGTTGGTTAAAATTCACTTTAAAATAACCAGGATTCTTGCTTTCAAACAGAACAATATCACGTGAAAGTACGATGGTCAGCTGAAGTTAATCAACCTTTGCTGTAAAAATTCATCTTGAGTTCAACATTACATTTGGCAAAGCACCAACAAGAAATGTCAACCTACCAATACGATATTTTGATATGCACTGAACACAAATATAAAATACTTTTGTTTGGGCCAATTTCGCTCAAATATTGTTCACAAATAGGTCTAACAACAATATTTGAGAGAAGTAGGTCTTTTGTGCACAAAGACTTAGAACTTTGAGTTCAGCTCATGAAATTTATAGTTTTCTTCAGTCTATGTACAAATCATATTGGGTCAGAAGTGCTTTGAAAATAAGCTTTTTGCTTTAATGTAGACCAATGCCATGTCATGTGCAATTGAATCTGTTCTTTAATCCTCAAGGCGCAACGCTTTGAAATACAACCCCAATTCCAATGAAGTTGGGACGTTGTGTTGAACATAAATAAAAACAGAATACAATGATTTGCAAATCATGTTCAACCTATATTTAATCGAATACACTACAAAGATAAGATATTTAATGTTCAAACTGACAAACTTTACTGTTTTTAGCAAATAATTGTGAACTAGAATTTTATGGCTACAACACGTTCCAAAAAAGCTGGGACAGGGTCATGGTTACCAGTGTTACATCACCTTTTCTTTTAACAACATTCACTAAACGTTTGGGATCTGAGGACACTAATTGTTGAAGCTTTGTAGGTAGAATTCTTTCCCATTCTGGTTCGATGTACAGCTCCAGCTGTTCAACAGTCCGGGGTCTGCGTTGTCGTATTTTACGCTTCATAATGCGCCACACATTTTTAATGGGAGACAGGTCTGGACTGCAGGCAGGCCAGTCTAGTATCCGCCCTCTTTTACTACAAAGCCACGCTGTTGTAACACGTGCAGAATGTGGTTTGGCATTGTCTCGCTGAAATAAGCAGGGGTGTCCATGAAAAAGACGTTGCTTGGATGGCAGCATATGTTTCTCCAAAACCTCTATGTACCTTTCAGCATTAATGGTTGCCGTCACAGATGTGTAAGTTACCCATGCCATTGGCACTAACACAGCCCCATACCATCACAGATGCTGGCTTTTGAACTTTGCGTCCATAACAGTCCGGATGGTTCTTTTCCTCTTTGGCCCGGAGGACACGACGTCCACAATTTCCAAAAACAATTTGAAATGTGGACTCGTCGGACCACAGAACACCTTTCCACTTTGCATAGGTCCATCTTGGATGAGCTCAGGTCCAGAGAAGCCGGCGGCGTTTCTGAGTGTTGTTAATAAATGGCTTTTGCTTTGCATAGTAGAGTTTCAAGTTGCACTACATCCGTAAGGATGTAGCGCCGAACTGAATTACTGACACTGGTTTTCTGAAGTGTTCCTGAGCCCATGTGGTGATATCCTTTACACATTGATGTCGGTTTTTGATGCAGTGCCGCCTGAGGGATCGAAGGTCACGGGCATTCAATGTTGGTTTTCGGCCTTGCCGCTTACAGTTATTTCTCCAGACTCTCTGAACCTTTTGATATTATGGACCGTAGATGATGAAATCCCTAAATTCCTTGCAATTGTACATTGAGGAACATTGTCCTTAAACCGCTCGACTATTTTCTCACACACTTGGTCACAAAGAGGTGAATCTCGCCCCATCTTTGCTCGTGAATGACTGAGCAATTCAGCGAAGCTCCTTTTATACCCAATCATGGCACCCACCTGTTCCCAATGAGCCTGTTCACCTGTGGGATGTTCCAAACAGGTGTTTGATGAGCATTCCTCAACTTTCCCAGCTATTTTGGAACGTGTTCCATCCATAAAATTCTAAGTTAATGATTATTTGCTAAAAACAATCAAGTTTATCAGTTTGAACATTAAATATCTTGTCTTTGTAGTGTATTCAATTAAATATAGGTTGAACATGATTTTCAAATCATTGTATTCTGTTTTTATGTATATTTAACCCAACGTCCCAACTTCATTGGAATTGGGGTTGTACTTTGTGAAAAGTTAAAGCCCTCCAAATTACTGTAGTAACACACTTCATTTAACTGGGTACAAAATACCAGTTCCTCAATGAGAAGGGTTTCCAAACTTCTTGAGCAATACCGTACTTTCCTTTTAGTTTTTTCATTATTTTATTACCTTTCTACATTGATTGGTTACAAGGACTCATGGTTCTACTACTGCCTGACAGTGATGAGTCAATTTTGGTTCAAGTTTAAGTTCTTTCTTGGTGCTATAGACTACAATCAATCAGTTTCTTACTTCAGCAAAGTGCCTGGCTTGAGGAATAAGCACCAACAAGACAACCCTACACTTTATTTTTAAGATTTGTCACGTTCATCTCACTAGGGGTAGTGTTTATTCTCTGGAACAGGACTCCAGCCTCTCATTAAGGTTGAACCATGTTGTTTTAACAGACTTGAAAGATGTTGAAATAAATAAAACCCTGTATAATATAACCACATCTGCTACGTCTGAGCCGTCCTCCTCTCTTCTTCCCGCTAGTGGGGCTTGTGGACGCAGTAGTGGCACTTGTGGACGGTGGGTTTTGCCACATGAAGTAGCAACCTGCATGGCAGTTCAAAGCCAAGTGCAAGGGGACATGAAAGTAGCACTCAGTACAAGATCACAAGGTGAAATGGCAAGTATCGTAAACAGAAAGCACATCTCCATTTTGAGGTCCAACTCAAGTGTACCCACATTGGGGGTTCTTAATGTTATGGATGCTAAAAGATAACTTGCCGGTTTCAGCTCTATTTGTATCCATTTGCAGAAAAAGGAGACATCTGCCACACTGCACTGTTTGGTGCTCATCGCCAATCCAAACATTCATTTAATTGCGTCCACTGTGACACTAGACATTGAGAATACTGACAGGCGTGTTACAAAGCAGCCAGGTTGTTTGAGTATTTTAGCGTGTCCAGTTCCCAGGCGGGCTGTTGCTTTGTGAAAGCGCCGTATTGTATTTCTTTCCTGTGCCAGAGCACGTTTCCTGTGGCGCTGCCGTGTCAAACAACGATGACCCGCTGCTTCCTGCAAGTCGCATGGAGGCGAGGCCCTGCCACGAGCCCCGGGGGCCTCTGCGCCAGCCACCGAACATGCTCAGAGACCCCCCTGCATCCCCAACCCTCCCTCCTCTCGCTTTCAAGTCATCCCCCACCTTGCGTCGACCGCATCACTTTTCTCTTGCTTCCTTTTTGCTTGGATGTTGATCAATGGCCCACGCATCTTCCCTCCTTCCCCCTTCGTCTTATTTACCTCCTCCACTGTGCCTTGCCCCCTATTACTCCGTGCTTCCCTCTATCCACAGCTCCTTTCCTCTTTGGATCCAATCTTCCCTGCCCCCTTTCTCCCCCTCCATTCAGGTCAGAAGAGGTTCTGTCAGACATTTCCCGTGCACGCCGTTTATCCAGACCACACCTTGAGAGGGGGATTTCTTCTTGAGTCACGCGCAGTGTTAAGTCAAAAGCACTAACTGGGGAGATGCATGATAACCAGTTGATTGTTATGAATTCTATCAATTGTGTGGAATCCTGTCTTAAAACAAGAGGCAATACAGAGTGTACTACTTGGCTTTGCAAGTCCTCCAGGCCGCATTATTCTGCATATTATGACATTGGCATCGAAACATGAGTTCATAACATTTAGAATACCTGTCAAGCCATCCATTTTTTTGTAATTTTTTTACTTATTAGGGTCGTGGGTGAGCTGGAGCCTATCCCAGCTGACTTTGGGCAAGGTACAACCTGGACTGGTCACCAGCTAGCAGCGATTCCCCAACACATTGAAAACGATTATTAAAATAACACTGAATCCATTCATTGGTCATTAATTGTCCACAAACTCAATCAAGGAAGATCGATCAAATCGTTAGCCTAAAAGTAACTTACTGTCACAATATAAATTTCAAAAATACTTCTTGCTAAAAATGTTGTTTTTTTCTGTCTTTGTAGATTTTTAGTCATCCAGGTCATGGTAATCCGCAAAGGCTGAATTGAGGCAACTGGATTCTTCTTGTTTGTTGAATTTGTTGTGTTTTTTTTTTTGTTTTCCGAAAATGTTCGAAAATGACTTGGGCACTTTATTCTATTAGGCTAACGAAATGCCCATCCCTATCCCTACATTTCATACAACTTGGGATTTTACCCAAATAAATCACAAGACTTTATTGCAGTTACATTTGGGAGTCTTTCTTTTTTCGTAAAACAGATAAATTGGAACCCTGAAAGGGACCCAAGATGTTAGAATATCATGCCTGACCTGAGCGTACTTCACAAGTCCTCAGTTGAGTGCACTTTAAAGGATTTACCTGGAGTAGTTTACTTTTTTCCTCCCAAAAGGACTCCTTTCGACTTTAGGAAGACTATATATAGGCAGACTCCAAATGCATCACGCTGCAGCATCGTCACTTGCTTTTTGGTAAAATTCTTCTTACCCTTGTAATAGTTAAGAGTGTAAATTTACCAGAACAAATTCATCCTGGATCAAATTCATTTAATCTTCATTATCTCCATGCAAAGCAGTTCAGGGTGTACCCTGCCTCCTGCCCGATGATAGCTGGGATAGGCGCCAGCACGCCCACGGCCCTAGTGAGGAGAAGCGGCTCAGAAAATGGATGGATGGATGGATATTTCCTTCCATCCCCTTTTCTATAGTGCTTGTGCTCATTAGAGTCACAGGTGAGCTGGAGCCTATCCTAGCAGACTTTGGCTGATAAAACGGGAGAGAACATAACTCCACAAAGGAAAATCTGAGCTGAGATTCAAACCTACAACCTCTGAAGACTTGAGGCAGAAAGGATTTGTGCTAACCATTGTCTCACCATGCTGCCCTTCCATTATTTTCAATTGGAGAAATTGTTTCCAAATCCAAACAGAGGTTAACCAGAGTTGTAAAACAGATTGTTTCACTCTATATGGAAATTAAAGGTTTGCATTCATTTGAGGTGTCGGTGGGAAAACATTCCGCTCAATACTTACGAAGCAATAACTATGTGAGTGTTTATTTGAATCTTCTGATGAAGTCAGAAGGACTATCACTGCGTTACTGCTGAGCCTTGAACAGTCTGCTTTCAAGAGACATCTTCAAGTAAACACCTGTGAGCCGTTTGTGTTGAGTTGCCAATTGGAGCGTTACTATTGTTCCCAGTAGAAATCAAGAACATGGCAGAGGTTAAAGACTTAAGCTGACTGACGACTACTAGCTTGCAAAAGACCTTCGTTACAACTGCACGACTGACACGCGGACAGAGGAAAAAATCCTGTTTTACTCACATCTGTTCGTCGGGTCAGCCAGTCTTTCAATTGGCTTCTCTTCCCGTCTCACTTGGAGGTCACTGCATACTCGTGTGTCCGCACACGTGTGCTCACGACACAAACACGCTTTCTGCGCATTTCATAAGTGCTTCTTTATACACTGTGTCCCATCCGGGTCAGGGAGCAGGAAGCGAGCTGGGAGAAAAGAAGGAAGCAGAAGCAACTCTTTGTGGCTGCAGGTAGTCACCTTTAGTCTTGACCTTCAACCCGGCCCTCAATCAGGCTGACAGCGCACGGACATAGCGCAGATGTGCATAACGAGTGACGCGCAACCTCGCATACGTCTCTTTGAGACAAAGAGACATAAAAGTCCTCTTAATTTATCTCTTTATTATGTGACACCAATGTTCACTCATGACATTTACAGAAATGGACAGGAAAGCTGTATGAATCATGCAGTCTTCCTTTCACCAAAATATATCTTATGATGACGATGAAGCTCTGTGCAAAAGCAACTTTTAGGATCAAACAATGACAAACTGCTGGTATCAGCACACTTCATGGCTGCATTTGAACAGAACCTGTGACCTCACCAGGGCCAAAAGAACAACCTGCTGCCATATTTGGAAGGCTCGAGTTTACCCTCGATGGTCGGGTTGGGCTCAGGGCGTGGCCGCGAGTGGTATGCGTCCTCAGGTATGGGCCTCGAGGTTGAAACCTTGGTCACCTAGAAAATCAAGCATGCGCACCATCACCTACACTGAAATGGTTCCTTAATTGGGAAAATTTGTTTCCCACCCCTAGATCAGATAAAGAAAGGACTAGAATGTCTTCAGAGTGACTAATACTTCCTGGCATCCTAGTGAATGTTTTAAGAGTTGTATGTTGCAGTTGATAGTTTTCCAGTCCAGACCGTTAGATACAAAGTGATTGACAGTTGCCAAAAAAATTAGAAATGCACAGGGACCGTGGTTTACACCGGTATCAACATATATGCATACCGGACTAGTTTGCGCAGCATAAGAATATGTGGTTACACTGTTCACGCTCAGTTACTGCTGTACTTACTGTTTTTCATTTGATTCTTTTTTTATATATATATATATAGGCCTAGAAGTGTTTTTCATACACATTAGCGGTGACTTCACTCCATTATTTGTGTAGGTTAGTGATAGACTGCGGCGCATACAGACTTGCGTACAAATTCTCAACTGTCAAACAGGGACCCCTTAGAAACAACTAATCTTACTTTGTTTTTGGATTTAAAAAAGCAATCAAAAAATGTAATATGCTTTCCAAGATTTTCAGTTAAAAAAGGGACATAATGTCCAAAAAAACAACCGACAACCTCACACTTTAGAGGTACACATTAAAACTGTGACTAAATGTAAATAGACAGCCTAGCAGATAGATGGAGACAGGTAAAGGGTTAGATATACATATTAAATATGTAATAATAAATATATTGTGTATGCCAATTTGACCTAAAAATTCCTTATTTTTTAACAAAAACTAACTACAACAAAATCCATACTGTACCTGTCACAAGACTTTTAGAAAAGTTGTTAGAACATGAATACCTTTTAAATGTTTAACACTTTCCACAGAGGTTCAGTTTAATAGGGAGATGTGTTTGTTAACACTAAACTTATCACATACCTTTAAATTAGCGGACCCTTTTTTTTATCCATCAAGTTCAAGGAGGCCATCCTTGTGATTAAGTGGCACATTGTATGATTAGTAAGTGCCACATTACTCAAAATAGCTGTTTCGGGTGGCATTATGGTAAATCAAATGTAGTTTGTTCTCACTACCTCAACATAATGAGGTTTTTCAATATCAAGTTGCTGAATAACTGCTGAAAGGGAGCCAGGAGCATCACAGTAATCACAAAGTCACTGTCTGCCATTTTCTACCTCTGCTCTATTAAGGGGTTCATAACAATAGCTTTGACTGGGAGGGGAAAGTTGTAGTGGTAAGGAAAAAAAAAAAGGCATGATTTTGTGAAAAGTACAGTTAGGGAGATGCAATCAGAGGCTCCTCCAATCAACACGAACGGGAGCCATCAAACATAAGTGCTCGCTAATGAGGCTCACCTTCGACAGGTCTCCCAGGTCGGGTCGCTCCCAGCCCAGCTTGTCCAGGACGCAGTTGTCGAAGGCTTGCTGTTGCTGCCGGCAGCGCCGCAGCTCGGCCAAATTGGAATAGTCCAGACAGGTCCAGTACTCAGTGAACGACTCAGCGCAGTTCCCCTTGATTTGCCTGACAGGCATAATGGTAACAACATTAGAAATATACAACAAATCTTGCTGTACTGGAGGCGGGAATGCATAATTACACTCCAATAGTCCACCAGGGCTCTGTTTTGAATTAATCTGGCCAAAGAATCAGAACATGGGAGGCTTTTTAGATGTTTAATGCCCACTTGCAGACATAGTTGTAACTGTTATTTGGGTAATGTAGTTAGTTCTCCTTCGTTGCCTAGAAGTGACATCATCAGGCAGCGCCTTTGTATAGGGTGCTAGTTGATGACCACGACTGCTAATAGATGAACACATTTGTTATATCTTATTTTTTTTGTCAATCAACTCATCTCGTGATGCTCAGTAATGTGTGATCTCCTTTCTTTGGGTCATGTATGAACAAATAGGTGCTGTAAACCGGTCTTCAAAAGTTAGACCGACAAGCAATTTTGTAGAACCCAGACGTGGTTTTATGCCTCGTGTCTTTTGCACGTCACCACACAAAACCGAAACATTATATTGTGTAAGATTTATATTAAAAAAAAGCTACATCTGTTCATTTCACCTGATATCGATCAGCTAACTATAACGTAATCAGCGCCAATTTCCCATCACAACTTTAAGATATTTTTTTAATTAATACCACTCCGACAGTCTCATTATGCTAAAAATGCAACGTCCAGTGGTGTCTTGAGATACAAGCTTAATTTGTTCTATGACCATGCTCGTAACTCAAAACGTTTACATCTCAAATCATTTTTACCCCAATAAAATGCCATTAATGCCCCCCCCCCCAAAAAAAAAAATTGTGCTTGTTTTTTATAATAAGGGAAACTAGCACTCTACAATATTTTACTTTATAACAACAGTGTAAGAACATAATCAAATAGAATGTAAAGAATTTAACAGCTTGTGCGTCATGATTTAATGCTGCAATTCAATTCATTATGCTGCTCCTCATGCTGTGCCTACATTGGTCAGGGGAAAGTATCATACTGTACAGTCATGCAGACACAAATGAAGACGTATAGACTCTTTCTACTACTACCGCGAGTGACGCCTTATTAGGAATTCATCCATCCATCCATCCATTTTCTCATGTTTTACGCAGGACAGGCCCTGCTGCAATATGATTAGCTGCAGGACACGTGCCACTGCAATGGGATTGGCTGCTTTGTCCTGTAGTACACACCCTACTGCTTCCAGAAGGGAAACCATGTGACTTCAGTGTGGTGGCATTATTATGAATCCCACTCACCCTACCCCACCCTAACCCTCAACCATTATAACCCGCCCTAACCCTAACCATAATTTTGATTGCTTTTATTTTGAACCTCATTTTCACCCACAAGTGAAAGCAAAAACGGCGCGTATCTCGAAAAACTTGCAAGTCAGGTCATTCGTATCAAGGCACCACTGTATTTATATAGACTCTGCAAGTCAGATATTTTATTAGATCTAATGAGATGCAAGTGGTTAGTTCACATTAACACCGCTAACAATTTTCACTGCATCATGTTTGTTTGTTTTTTAAAACAACTCCAACCAGCTATTTTGTATTCAATGTAGCCAGTTTTTAGTTAAGAAGTTATTACTTGTATCTAAGTAATGTCTTATGTACTGACGGGTTGTACCTGAAGAAGTTGAGAGCACACTCGTTGACTTTCCTCCCTTCTTCAAGACACTTGCGGGGGTCCTTTTCCTCCCAACGGCAGAGCATGAACTCTTTGTTGGGTTTGTCACACTGTGAGCCAAAGTGATGGGCTGCCGCCTTCAGCACCGCAGATGATACATTTATCTGGACGCACATACAAAATGATTAATAAATAATCAATTTCCTCCATATGGACAAACAACTATTCACACTCAAATTTACACCTGTGGGCAATTTAGAGTCTTCAATTAACTGTGAGATCAGTGTCGAGATTCAAACCCCAGAATTGTGAGGCAGATGTGCTAACCACTAACACACTGTACTATCCGGATACATTTACCAACTTTACCTAATGTATTATCGATAGCTAATTGTGATGCAGATAAAAGTTTGGACATTGTCACTTTAACTGTCAGGAGAAAGTGTTTGAACTTATGTTTGTACAATAAAGTTACACCATAATCACAATTTGTAAACAGTAAAACAGTATAAAATATCTTCTAATACAACTTCAGACATTCACATTAGAATATGATTATTTTTTTGTAAAGGAGCCTTTACAAAATACACAATGCCCAGTGATATGATTTAACGTTTGTTATTATGGTTGTAATGGCCATTACAAACGGCTCAGTATGACATATTGCAGCTCAAGACAACTGCAAATCACAACCACAATAAAAACCTACTATATCGTCAGATTAATTCACATCTGACAGTACACACATTGTCGAAAAATAAATAAATAAATATCTCTGTAAAGGCAGGAATTGAGTTTAGTAATCGAGGTCATAGCTGCGAACACTTGACTTCCAAGGACAAAGTTTGTCTTCAATATCTTTGCTATCATTGAGAGAAATTAGTTAGCAAACCAATTAAGTGCTGAGTGTTAAATAGACGATTCAACGTCCTAAGGTTGGTGACAAATAACACTAAGAAATTTCGTTTCCAGCAACCGACAAGCACTAGTTAGCGACCGGCGTTAGCCGCATAGCTAACTTGCTAGCGTTCTCGGTCCGGTGGTATTATTTTAATTCATGCCGCTGCTCACCTCGTCCACTTTCAGCTCCTGCAAACTGGGCACTTCCAGCGGCATGTCTGCATGCGTGTATAACAAGGCACACGCGAGAAAGCAACGAGGCGGACTCGACTTTGAAGGTCTACTCGTCTGGCTCAGAACGAGCGACGAGGGCTCGGAGAAGGTCAGTTTTCTCTTCACTTGACTGTCAACTCGGAGGCGAGTGTGGATGACGTAAAACGAGCGACAGGACAACAGAACGCGCATGCGCATGGGAACTGAGGTCAATTGATTTTTTCTAAAGTCTGACTTAGGTCTAACTTGGTAGTTCATATATTTGTTGTTAGTTCAAATGTTTCATAACTAGACGTCACGTTTATTTGACACACTACTGACGAAATTCTAACCTTTTGCAGCGGATAGCATGTTGCCATGGTAACTGTACATTCTTCGACATACGTCACTCTGTAAAAGTGTTAAACATACTAATTGTGCTCTTCTGGAGAAAAAAAAATCTGTTTCTATCTTTTGTGTCATTATAACAGGAGAGGAACATAACTTTTAAGACGACTGGTCCTTACAAGTGAAGTTAAGAAAACAATGGAGCTCACTGGAAGCAGTTACAATGGGCCGACTCTAAATGCCAGGTAAGTATAAACACAAGCTATTTAAACACTTTCATTTACACTGATAAATGTAAATGACCAACGACTGAACATCAATGCTGAAATTGGTAGGTAGGTAGGTAGGTAGGTAGTGGCAAATAATAAATACTGTGCAGTCCAATTATGCCATGGCAGTAGCCATACAAATAGTGGGAAAGGAAAGTATTATACTGACAGTGATACATAATTATGTATTGATGTATTTATTTTATTTTCCATCCATCCGTTTTCTATACCACTTATTCTCTAGGCTCGCAGGTGAGCTGGGGCGTGGGGCGCAGGTTTTTGCAAATGACGGGGGAATAGGTTCCAAAAAAAAATATTTGTGAATTTATTGTCACTGTTGTTTCATTATATACTCAGATTGCGATGCAATACTTTGATTTATTAACCTGCCTTATATAGTCTTCAATGAATTGAGAATGTCAACAATAGTTTTCCACATACTTGCATTTTTTTATAATTTAGGTTTGTACATATTTATGCAGGGTATGAAAATGTTGACATCATGTGTTGTCAGGATGGAAGGAGAAGGGGAGTATACGTTCCCGTCTGAGACCAAGTACATAGGGGAGATGAAAGATGGGATGTTCCATGGCAGAGGGGTTCTCCACTTTCCAAATGGAAGTAAATACGAGGCCACCTGGGAGAATGGCATTGCGACGCAGGTGTGTGTTTTTTGTGTTTGCATGCACATATTTATTCTATGTTTCGGTTTACTTATTATTACATCTGCTACGTGTTATAGCAATCACTCATCATTTTTGTAGCGGTTATTAGGTTACTCTGCATCATACTTCACAAGTATTCTGTCCTGCTCATAGGCATTTACAGCAGCAATCATTGCAATTATTATCATCAATTCAGACAAGGGTCACTTCAAATGATAGTCCCGATGAACCGTAACTAAACTCAGCCACGACTTCCCTGCACCTGCATTGATGCATATACGTTAAGCCCAAATGGCAACACTAATGCAGCTTTATTCTGACCCACAGCATTTTCTCTGAAAAAGAATACTCTTACTTTAAAAAAAATAATTGAATGTTGAATGCACAGACAACAATCAGTCTACATAAATGTATTGTAACGCTACACAACTGAAATAAAATCGTAACTATCTAGTACATGGAGCAACATAAATTTAAAAATATGGCCGGACCATTTGTTATAACGCAGATTTCATAGAGCTCAAGAAGAATCATCATCATCTTTATTGTCAAGAACATCCATGCATGCACACAAAATTTGTTCTCTGCATTTTACCCATCACAGTGAACACACACACTTGTTGGTGAAACACACTGGAGCAGGGGGCAATTTAAGCACCCGGGAGGCAGATTAGGGTATCAGTGTCTTGCTCGAGGACACCACAGCAGTTTTGTCCAGGAGATGTTGGTTGATGGTCTTTTTGGGGTCTTGAACCTAGGACCCCACAGTGGCAGGCGATGATCTTAACCATTGGGCCAGAGTTAACCCCCAATAGGTGATTATAAAGTGGCTCAGGGGAAGTCTAATATCGCCAAAGTAAATATTCCTCAAAAGTCGAACAAAAACACTTCAAACCATCATCACGTAAAACATCAGCAAATATCATGATATTTCAGCTCAGTGAGCATCTAAGGCAGGAGTGGCCAAGGTGGGCCACATTTGATTTTTCAAGGTACTATATTTTACCAGCGGCACGGTGGCCGACTGGTTAGAGCGTCAGCCTCACAGTTCTGAGGTGCGGGGTTCAATCCCCGTCCCCGCCTGTGTGGAGTTTGCATGTTCTCCCTGTGCCTGCGTGGGTTTTCTCCGGGCACTCCGGTTTCCTCCCACATCCCAAAAACATGCATTAATTGGAGACTCTAAATTGCCCGTAGGCATGACTGTGAGTGCGAATGGTTGTTAGTTTCTATGTGCCCTGCGATTGGCTGGCAACCAGTTCAGGGTGTACCCTGCCTCCTGCCCGATGACAGCTGGGATAGGCTCCAGCACGCCCGCGACCCTAGTGAGGAGAAGCGGCTCAGAAAATGGATGGATGGATATATTTTACCAAACCAACTTTTTCTAGTGTTTAGGATGCTCTATGATACCTCAGTAAACGTGAAATATGCGTTAAAATCGTTCACGCATTCCTGAGTTCCAGAGGTTTTTCTGCCTAGAGGCCTGAAATCAGGTAATTTGAATTTCTCAAGCTTATCTACTCACCAGCGAAGATATCCGTCTACCTCTCCGCCCCTGAGTCAGCGGTGTCAACATAACAAACACGTGTGCTCTCACAAGTGGGTGTTCTCCATGGAGGCAACCAATCAGAGGAAAGGGGGCGGTCTTAACCAAATATGGACAAAGCGGCTACAAAGCTGGGTCAAACAGAAGTAGCTGTCAGAGGGGCCTTTTCCAGACACTCGTATGACAAAACCAAGGGCTTGTTATGATGTAAATTCTTGTTGGGCATAATTAATGACTGGAGCGGGCTTGTTGTGGCCCGCATGCCTTACTTTGTCGACCCCTAACATGGAGCAACATACTTCAACAAAATTGCTTGGATTACTCGGTCCTGGTCACGACACGTGATTGGCCAGGCCACTTGTTGGTAGGCAGTGTTCATCGGGCACAATGGCCAATCGAAAAAGGGCCTCATTCGAACCTCCTAATTATACTGCCCAAATTATAAAACTTTGAGTACGACCAACATTCATTCATTCATCTTCCTTTCCGCTTATCCTCACTAGGGGCGTGAGCGTGCTGGAGCCTATCCCAGCTATCTCATGGCAGGAGGCGGGGTGCACCCTGAACTGGTTGCCAGCCAATCGCAGGGGACATACAAACAAACAATCATTTGCACTCACAGTCACACCCACAGGCAATTTAGAGTCTTCAATTAACTTACCCTGCATGTTTTGGGGAATTGGGAGGAAACCGGAGTACCCGGAGAAAACCCACGCAAGCACAGGGAGAACATGCAAACTCCACACAGGCGGGGCCAGGATTCGAACGGCGGTGCTCACAACTCTGAGGCAGATGTGCTAACCAGTCGTCCACCGTGCCGCCTACGACCAACATTTTCAGCAAAAAGATGCCTTAAAAGCAAAACTACTTCATCATCATCCGAGACAACAGCAAATCTTGTGAGGCTTCAACTCCTTAAAGTCAGAAGTATATTTTGGATTCATACTTTCATATTCATCCATCCATCCATCCATTTTCTGAGCCGCTTCTCCTCACTAGGGTCGCGGGCGTGCTGGAGCCTATCCCAGCTATCATCGGGCAGGAGGCGGGGTACACCCTGAACTGGTTGCCAGCCAATCGCAGGGCACATACAAACAAACAATCATTCGCACTCACAGTCACACCTACGGGCAATTTAGAGTCTCCAATTAATGCATGTTTTTGGCATGTGGGAGGAAACCGGAGTGCCCGGAGAAAACCCACGCAGGCACGGGGAGAACATGCAAACTCCACACAGGCAGGGGAGGGGATTGAACCCCGGTCCTCAGAACTGTGAGGCTGACGCTCTAACCAGTCGTCCACCATGCCGCCTACTTTCATATTATTTCTGTTTATTTTTATTATACAGTGGTTAACTTCTCATTATTGTTTTATGACAATGGGAAATGTTAATGTTACTTATAATAGTTCCTGTACACTTGGGTTTTTTTTTCTAATGGTTTGAGGCTAGGAAAAAAACGATTGAGATTATTTTCTATTGGATTTTTTTTTTTTTAATTACAACAATGTGGAAGCCCGTGCCGATTGTAAAAAATCCAAAATCAGCACCATAAGACATTTATTTGTACAGTGTATAGTTCAAAATGGACTTTCTACTCTGTATTAAATATCTAATCTGATTGTGAGTGCCGGCGTTACAGTGGACGACTGGTTAGCACATCTGCCTCACAGTTCTGAGGGCCGGGGTTCAAATTTGTGTGGCGTTTGCATGTTCTCCCCGTGCCTACGTGGGTTTTCTCCGGGTACTCCGGTTTTCTCCCACATCCCAAAAACATGCATGGTAGGTTGATTGAAGACTCTAAATTGCCCGTAGGTGTGAATGTGAGTACGAATGGTTGTTTGTTTATGTGTGCCATGCGATTGGCTGGCGACTAGTTCAGGGTGTACCCCACCTCTTGCCCAAAGATAGCTAGGATAGGCTCCAGCATGCCCGCGACCCTAGTGAGGATAAGCGGTAAAGAAAATGGATGGATGGAAGGATGGATTGTAAGCGCCATCTATTGGATCTGGTGGGGCACTGCCCCTGATATAGAGTCCCCACTTGTTCTGACAAATGATTGATCTGGGAAACTCATCCAATTGCTCATGTCTTGTAATTTAACCTTTCCAACCTTCCAACTAAAGAAAACAAAATTAAATAAGATAACCATTATAATCTCAATGGACAGATTTAACTTGGATTGTGTACAAATGAATGTCATCATTTGAAACAGACCCATTCCGTCGTAGAAAAAGATATAATGAAATTTTTTTGTGATTGTGATTGCATTGTTTACCTAGCAAAGTAGCTGTTTCGAATGTACAAAATTCCCCCTTTATTTTTCCTCTTATGAGCTGTTGTCTTTTTCCACATAAACACAAACACGCGTGCACACACACACAGACATCTAGACATCTATTGTTTACCAGAAGGCAAATACCATTGTCTCCCATTAGAGTCGATCCATGCAGATTGGAATATCCATCTCTGCCTCGAACCAAAAACAACGATGGAAAACCTGACATTCTTGTGTGCTGCGTAAAGCACTTAAGAATGACATTTGAAAAGCAGAGGCTTACAGTAATGTTTTCTTAAATTGTTTCTGGGGTTAGCACAATAACCCCTAGGGTCTCACTTGTAACTGTTTTGGTTGGAACTAACAAATAGCTCCAGTGAGTTCAGTCAGCAGTATGTTTTTTCCATATTGTTCTGGAGAGATGTTGCCATTTTTCTACGTCAGAAGCAGATGTGCATGTCACACAATTTTATCAAATAAATACTCAACTATATGAATTTTCATTGTTTGAACGAGGATTGTCTTCCACTTTGATTTCCTAAAAAAGGGATCTTTCACCTTTGCTGACGGGCTGCCGTACCAAGAGAAGGACTGGGATTACTGCGACGGCCAGGACAGACGCTTCTACACTGAGAGATGCAATGGCCTTCGACCAGCAGGTTCACGTTGTTATAATTTGATCAACCAATAAGACCTAAGTTTAAGATTTAGAGATTTCATGTTGATTTTCATGCATTTTTTTCATGAAGGTGAATCCCAGCTCACAGACCTGCATCCTCCACGCATGATTCCTGAGGGCTGTTATGACTGTGGAGATGGTTTCTATGACCCAACTACTAGAATTATCACTTCCTATACTGGTGCTTTCCTCAGAAGGGCAGGTGAGACAAAAACGACACTTCAATCGTTCATATAAGGCTTAATGACCACTTTGCAACTTGATAACCATGTTAACCACTTACTGTAATTTGAGATAAAGTTATGCAGCAACGACCACTAAAGAAATCAGTTAGTGTACAACACATTATTAGCCACCAAGCATTTGCGTGATTGCACGAAAAAAAAAAAATAGCTCAGAAAACTTTGGGGAAACATTGTAACCGCAGCCTTTGCAGTTGTATTCACAGTACAGGTTTCTCAACCTAGTAGGCCCACCTTCAAAACTAGGTTGACAGTCCTACTAGACCTGTAGAGTTTGGTGATAAATGGTGCCAGAAGTGGAGCATGTGGTACAGGTGCTAGAAGTGTGATGAAGGGAATTAAGAGCAGTGTCAGTAGTGACGTGGTGCTTTAGGTGAATGTGTGTCAAACAAGAATGGTGTCAGAAGTAAGGTGGTGGGAAAGATGAGCTGTGTCAGCGGTGGGACATGAGGCAGGTGAATTATGTCAGAAATTAGATAACGGAAAGACAAATTGTGCCAGAAGTGGAATAGTAAGACTGGTAAATTGTTTCAAAAGTGGAACGGTGGGGCTTGTGAATAGTGTCGAGAGTGGGATGGTGGGGAAGACGAACGCTGTCAGAAGTGTGATGGTGGCACAGGTGAATGGTGTCAGAAGTGGGATTGTAGGGGGAAAAAATGCATCAGAAGTGGCATGGTGGGACGATTTTGGACGATTTTCTGGATTAAATTTTATCTGGACTTGCCCCAAATATGCAATTTTCTATGTTTGTCAATGCTCTACACAGGTTAGTGACAATTGGTAAATTAGTATTAGCTTCTTTTTTATTGCATGCATGATTTCTGCATGTAGCGCCAGTCACCTTCACAGGTCTCACCAGTAGGTATATATAGCAGGAGATACAGTATATTTGCTTTCTTATGAAAAGAGTCAACTCTTAAAATTAACCATAACCCAAAGTCACTTGATTCTATATACAGCAATGTCCTTGCTGAAGAGTGTACTTGTGTATTATACACACCCTCTTGTCTTGTTATACAGTCTTTTTTTTTGTTTTTTTTAAGAAAGATGTTCCTGTATCCTGTATGGATTTATTTTCCAACCCAAGGAAGTGGAGGGGCATTTGTCAGAGCGCATGTAAACTTGAGATTTATTGCCTCATGGCTTCCCGTGCAGGATGCAATGATGATGGGACACGGGGAAGAAAAAACCCCAGTCCGGTGCGGGGAACAGCTCAACACAGTAAGGAAAGAGGAAAGAGTGGTTATATGTTGCTGTTTTATCTGGTGGATGCAGGGCCACGTACAACTCAGCGTTTACCCCACAGAACCAAATGAGTTTGATGATCGATCCGGCTGATCTGAACTCCATTTGCAAACACTTCTGCCTCCTCAGTTACCGTTGCTAACGTGGGCAAACATTCCTGCCTGGCACAGTGCCAAAATGCAGAACAATAGGATCTGCAGCCAATATTCCCCAAGAGGTCATGGGTTATTTTTGGAGTTGACGCTCACAGGAGGCCACACATACTGTACTCCGGTTACACTGAGGTGGGAGAAAGTCCCATATTTGCAAACCATAATTAAGTAAGTAAGGCTCAAGTCTTTTTAACCTTCAAGTTTCAAGCAAGTGCCAAGTCACTGTGACAAAAAAGAAAAGTCATTACTTGGGTTAAGCAAGTCACAAGTCAGCTCCAGCCATCCAAGCTTAGCTTTCATAACACGTTCACAATCGCATCATTGATGGCACTCAGTCTCCTTATTGTAACTTAATTGTCTTGTCAGTTAAACACGTAAACAACATGAAGCTTAGTTTGACCAGCTATAGGTTAGCTAAACTTGGAAATCTACATAATTTAGCCATCCATCTTTATGGGTTTTGTAGCGACAGATGAAGTTAAATGTTGTAGTTGTTTTCTCTTCTTTTTCCTCATTTCATCAAAGACAATATTTGAATCTATATTTGATCATCTTTGGAGCTCCCTCCATGATACAGTACTTGCTTCATGGCTCTGCACTCCACATCATAGCATACTGGTGAGTTGACACGTTTGGGTACTATACAAATACTTTAGTTTCATACACAATAACAAATGGCAAACTGTCTTGAAAAAAGTCCCTCATTCTAACATTGGTGACTTCAGTCTAAGTCCAGACTGAAGTCCAACACCTCTGCTGATATCACACGGTGGGACGTGAAGACCACTGGTGCAACATGTAGCAGCAACCCATTAAAGAAAATTGTCATTGGCCACACTTACTCTAAACAGTTAACCCCATTGGGATTTTCTACCTCCACCAGGGAGGTTAAAGTATCATAGCTGTTTTTGTGTTTGCAGAATTATGGAACAAAAAAAAGGACCCCAATTACATTAATGTCTAGTTAGAAGTGTAATCCACATTTTCTTTCTCCCCCAAAAAGTGTAGTCAAGTAGTTTGGTTTAAATTGTGATATTTCCATGATTAATGCATGAATCGCAATGGCAAACATGTCAGAAGATGTAAGATGGGTATCTATGAAGGTGTGGTATAATCCATATTTGGCTAGAGTCAGAACCCTATTGATTCTACGAGACATTGTGCTATTTTGGGGTATTTTAACTTATTCAGAAAAATATGATTTATTTCCTGAAGACAGAAGTAGGTAGATGTTTTTTGTCCCTTAACCAAGAGTTATGTTTATGTCCTATAATCTTGGTTAGGAACTCTGAGGGCCAACTCAAAGTCTCTTTGAGTTTCTTGACGTAAGTGTGTGTGACTGAAGTGCAAATTAGAGGTTTGGACCCTGGTTTAGTCCTGCCAACATGTCAAAGTGCCTTTTAACATACCCCTCAGAGCGCAAAACTACTCTGAAAAATAGTTCCAAAAACCAGTGAGCGCCGTTCAGCCAGTTCTAACTGGTCCACTCAGTTCGTCCTGCAAGAACACACTTCTGCACTTCTTAACTGATGAGTGGCTGGCAACAAGCAGCAAATATTTACATTGGTTATTGGTGTTTGTCACTGGGCGGTGAACAGCAACAACATTTGTGACTTCAGCTGATGATAAGTGCATGAAAGCACTTAATTTAAATTGAAAGGATGAAAGAATTGACCTCACGTGGAGGCTCCCATGAGGAGACGCTGGAGTAAAACTTAAAAAGACTAAAAGAAAATAAGATGAGATAAAAACGGAAGGATAATAGGAGATAAAATAGGATTTTTAAAAAAATACATAAATGAATAAACAAATGAGTGTCTAAGTGAATAATAAAGAAATAAATTCAAAGCTAAATAAATAATAAATAAAATAAAAAAAAGTTAAAAGCTAAACCAAACAGGTGAGTCTTGTGCCTGCTCTTAAAAGCATCAACAGTCTCTGCGTTCCTGATGCCCTCTGGCAGGCTGTTCCAGAGGCGCGGGCCAAAATGACTGAATGCAACCTCTCCATAGGTTTTTGTTCTCGTCTGTGTAATATGTGAACAATTATGTCAGAAGTGGGGTTGACACATTGCACATGTCTATAGGATAGCTCAATTCCACTACAGACACCATTCGCTTGCTTAGAAGTGGGATGGTGACCCTCAGAGCTCTTAATAATGGGATGTAGGACACGTGATTGCGTCAGAAGTGGGACGGTGGTACAGTGGGATAGTGAGATGAACACCATGTACTGTATATTAACCGTCGATCATGGTGATTATGAACTACCATGTTGTATGGCTTTATTTTTCAGGTTTTTATAACAGCTATGAAACTAATTATATACAGTATATGGTGAAGCTGATTTATAACCAGACATCTACAACAAGTAGCAACAGAGCAGGCAGCTGCAGGGCTACCATATTGTTTGGCGCACTTTCCTGTTTCTGGGATAAGCACTTCCCTTTGAAAGGCTTCCACTGTGAAAAACATTCCAGTGCCAAGAAAAAACACCTCTGGTGACTTAACCACAGGCCCTCCCTTTTGTCCTAATCCGGCTGAGGTGTTCCACAGACAGATAACATCAACCTGGACCTTGAGAAGTGGAATATTTGAAACGCTGGCTGTGCATACAGTCCGTCTGTGAACATAAAACACGATTTGGGACTAATCCAAAGAGCGGTCGCGCATGGATGATCATTTTTAAGATGTGTATCAAACCAGACGCTGTTTTGTTGTGTGATATCATCATAGAAGTGAATTGGGCACAGATGACTTGCACATGTACTGTTTCATTCCATGTGTTGACCGTCAGTTTCCACATTGAGACTTATTTGCATTGGCCCAGGTGTTTCAACACCCACACTTTTCCCAGTAAAATGTTTCAACAAAGATGATGAATATTCAGGTGAGCCTAGCTGACTTCAGGCAAGAGGCGGGATACACTTGATAGGCTGCCAACCAAGCGCAGGGCACATACATATCGTACATACAAACAACCATTCTTACTCACATTCACTTCAATGGGCAATTTAGAGTCTTCACTGAATGTAAAACGCATGTTTTTTCCATTGTGGGAGGCAGTTGGAGAAATCCAAGCAACACGGGGAGAGAACATCCAAACTCCAAACATAGATGTCTGAGTTAATATTCGAAACCTGGAACCTCCAAATGTGAGGCAGATGTGGTAATGACTAGGCCACCGTGTACACTCACATGCATGTTTATGGAATGTGGGAGTACCTGGAGAAAACCCACGTAACCACAACCCCGAAAGAGAAAAACACCAAAATGTCGTGAATAGATACCAGCCACCTGTGTCCTCAATTTAAGCCGACTCAAATCACCAATAACCAATCGGAAGAGAACCCTTTTACTGAATATGTGAACAGGGGTCAATCTAATTATCATTAATGCAGGTTTTAGGGGTCTCCTCTTGACCCGGTGACGAGGTACATGTAGGCCACAATGATTACGTTTTACAGCCACAAATGATGGACGGAAAATGTTTGCAGCTGCTGATAAGTTCAGTTGAAGGAGCCCACCCCAAATCCCCCACAGAGTCTCCCCCCTGATCAGGTAGAAAGAAGATTGGGGTAGTTTTGTGCTTGGAGTGGCTGTTAGCGTTGACGCCCGTCGCTGGCAAATTACACACAATCAGTCGTCAACCGGGACCTGCTAACCCCCCACCCACACCTCCAGCCACAATGGAGCCCCCCCACAAACCCCACGCGCGCTCCAACCTTTCGGGGTGAGGCCTGCGCGTCACTCAAGTGCGTGCAGCTGCGCGCTACAGAGAAGGGCGACTTCCCCTGCAATTAGCTCCACATTTCACTCGTAACAATTGACAAACTGCAGCATTATCTGCTTCTCTGGCAGTCCTTCTTTGGCAGAACACACACAAAAAAAAAAAGGAAGAAGGGGCCGACCATTTTGCGAGGGGTTATTGTTTATGGATGTCTGAAGTGGCTGTGAGAAGTTATTTTCTCCTAATTGTGAGGCTTATCTTGATTTGACAAAATTTACCAGCGACCTGAATGGCACTTCACTGCTCAAGCTGCCTTTTACACACAAAGTGACCTGCGTTTTTAATTCTGCGGCTCAGTCGCTATTATGCCTCCTTTCATGCTGTGTGTGATTACGATTCGGTTTATAGGCAGATAGATTTTTAAACATCGGTCAAGCGGAAGACATTTTTGGGGAGCCCCCGCCGTGCTTAATTTGATGTACAGTGAACCACCTTCATTGCGGGGGATACGTTCCGGTCACACATACAGGTGAAACGCCACGATAGAGAGACCATTTAAAACATTTGTTTTTAAAAGTAATTTTACCCCTTCCACATGCTTTAAACACAATTAAACTTATTAAAACACACATTTTAAACACATTGTTGTCCTACAATGGAATCAAAAGTGCATAAAATGTAAAGAAAGTGCGTATTGTAGTTTCTGTGTGATAGATAGGTGCCTTTAAGAGGTGGGGCCTGTTGGAGTGGCATGTGATGTCAGTAAAGTTATGTATTTAATGATTAATAAAATAATTTTTTTAACAGATTACTCGGAACACGAGTGGATAGTCCGAACCTGTCGAGTGGCAGAGGATCCGGTTCCTGAGTCCTTCCTAGAAGAGGCTTCCTGTATTTCCAGTGTGGAGTAAAAAGGAAAAAAGAAAATCCCTTATTGATACCAAATATTTCAGTAAAAGTAAAGCACTTTTTTTTTTGTCTTAGGTTCTAGCAACAGTAAATGTTACTATAAATGGAAAACTGATTAAATTTACCGTACTTTATCATTACACCTGCCAAGCTCTTTATTCGGTTCAATATTTCTAGTAGTTGGTGCTGAGCTAACACCATACGAGTGACATAAATGAGCATGGAAATAAAATGGAAATTGATAATTTTTTAATGATAAGCCTTTTCATCTCATACTCTGAACTTTGGCGCTCACTAATATGACAATAAATACAGTGGGATATCTGAATTTGTATACCCTATTGGTTTTACAATTTATAATTCAAACAAAACTTTGACCGTCCTAAATTGAATTGCAAGTAAAGCAATTCGGGAATAGCCTTTGTTGTGCCCCACAGCCCCAATGAAAAACCTGATGACAAACTCTGGGCTGATGGTGCTGTGCAACTACAAGTTGGAAAAAAAATCCTTACTCTTAAAAAAAAAAAAAAAGGAACTATATGGCTTTAAAATATTAATTTAAAAAGCGTATTTATACACATTAACTTTACACTACTATTATAAATTACATATATATATATATATATACAATACTTTTCATCTATTTTCTATAGCGCTTCTTCTCATTAGGGTTGCTGCGGGTGAGTTGGAGCCTATTCAATCTGAGAAAAGCAGGGTACATGATACATCCTTGCTTGGTCTCCAGTCAATCACATTATAAAATATGCACGGTAGCTATAAAGTGTTCTCAGGTGGATTGGGTATGTTCTCGGGACATGTTGGACCACTTGATATGAAATTGGGATCAGTTTGAATGTCATAAGGGGGCAGCACAGGAGATTAGTGGTGCACATCTTTTTTACAGTTCCAAGATTCTGGGTTCGAGATGGGGGCTCTCCCTGGACTGGTCACCAGCCAATAGCACGACAATGTATAGACAATCAATCACTCACACTCCATTGACACATATGGACAAATACAAGTATTCTATAAACCCAATGTTATGAGAAAGTGTGAAGAAGTCAGGACACATGGGGGAAAACCCAGGCAAGCATGGGAGGCATGCAAACAAGATTTGAGCCCCCAATATCAGACCTGCAAGGCTTATGTGCTGCTCCTTCCCCACAGTCTACTAAGGAATTGTAACATTGTCAGAACTGTTCATTAACTGAAGTCAAGTCATTTATTTTTATTATAGGACCAATTCACAACATAAGTTATCTCAAGGCAATTTACACACTGAGCTCCTCAAAGAACCACACTCGTAATACATTATAAATATGTACGTATTGAAAAACATCAACTGAATCCCACATGAACAAGCATTTGGCGACAAAGGCAAGGAAAAAAATACCTCTAAGGAAGAAACCTTGAAACTGTTTTGTCTCAGCCAGCTGCGCTGAGATGGCAAGACAGATCAGAGGAACAGAGGGTAGCTAGAAAGCAAAAACAGGATAGAGGTTTGAAGTGACTGGTGGAGGGAGAAGAGAACAATGGGCACAACAACAGCCGTATCAACAACAGAAATAGTCCCGATGCCAACAATAATACTGGTATCGAAGGGTTCAAGGTTCTGGCAAGTGGCACTGTGTACAAAAAAAATCCAACATCATTAAAAAAATGCCATCTGAAGAACATATCCAGAGTGAAGGCTTGCATGTGTCAAGCAGACCAGGAAACACTCATCCATGCTTTTATCTCAAGTAGACTTGACTATTGTAATAGTCTTCTGACTGGACTCCCTAAAAAGAGCATTAAGCAGTTGCAGCACATTCAGAATGCTGCAGCTCGGGTTCTGACCAAAACAAAGAGGTCAGAGCATATTACTCCAATTCTAAAGTATTTACACTGGCTTCCAGTTAGCTTTAGAATATATTTTAAAGTTCTTCTACTGGTCTAGAAATCACAAAACGGTTTAGGTCCTGAATACATGAATGAAATGCTAATGGAATATAAACCCAGTAGGGCTCTGAGATCGACAGACTCAGGTCAAATAGTGGAGCACAGAGTCCAAAGCAAACATGGTGAAGCAGCATTTAGCTATTATACTGCACACAAATGGAATAAGTTGCCAACAGAAGTGACGTCAGCCCCAAGTGTGCATGTTTTTAAGTCCAGGTTAAAAACTCTTCTATTTTCCCATGCTTTTTAGAGCATTTCCACTTTTAATGATATTTCTTGCACTTTACGATTTTTATGTTTTTATTTTATTTTTTTCTCTTTGTTTTAAATGTGGCAGCACGGTGGACGACTGGTTAGCACATCTGCCTCACAGTTCTGAGGACTGGGGTTCAAATCCACCTGTGTGGGGTTTACATGTTCTCCCCATGCCTGCGTGGGTTTTCTCCGGGTACTCCGGTTTTCTCCCACATCCCAAAAACATGCACGGTCGGTTAATTGAAGACTCTAAATTGCCCGTAGGCATGACTGTGAGTGCGAATGGTTGTTTGTTTGTATGTGCCCTGCGATTGGCTGGCAACCAGTTCAGGGTGTACCCCGCCTCCTGCCCGTTGTAAACTGGGATAGGCTCCAGCATACCCGCGACCCTGTTGAGGATAAGTGGTGTAGATAATGGATGGATGTTTTTTTTTATATTTTTATAACCTGTTTTCTTCTTTGTTTTTCTTTGCTTTGCTTAATCCATTCCAGCCTCACCCCTGAAAAAAAAGAAAAATTTTGAATGTATTTTATAATAAGGAAATGTGCATTCTATAATATTGTACATTGTAAAAACATATAGTAATAACATTATTAACTGGAATGTAAAGCATTAAACAGCTTGTGCATCATGATGAATTCATTTCGGCTCCTTCTGGTGTATGACGTGGCCACAGGGGGCAGAGAAAACCCACACAGGCACAGGGAGAACATGCAAACGCCACACAGGTGAGGCCGGATTTGAACCCGGGTCCTCAGAACTGTGAGGCAGATGTGCTAACCAGTCACCACCGTGCTGCAACTGGGAATATTTTAGTTTTATTATCTACTTGTGTTGATGCCTGTTTGTTCAAATACTATCCATTGCTTCAAACTTAAAGTTATGACACCACTGCATAAATGCTTTTTGTTAGTCTATCACTGTCTTAGAAGCTAAGCAAACCTAAGGCAACGCTATGTGGTTGTTTTAAATACACAACTTGTAGTGTTTTATGTTTAATTTGACAGTAAACTGTTTACTTTATGTTTAATTTGACAGTAAACTTCAACTGTGAGTGGCATTAAACAGCTTGAAACTTCTTTTTTCAAGTATTATTCACCATCAGCCAAACTGTTGGTTGTTGTGAAGTACGTTGAGTTGAAATCAATGCCACCATACAGTGCTCCTATCTCAAGTGTTTGCTCCCAAGTCAAAGCAAAAAATTGACCGAATGATGTCTCGTATCTAAAAAAAACAAACAAACCGTAAGCCAGGTCACTCGTATCTCAAGGCACCACCGTAGTATATAAAAAAGTAAGCCGACAAACTAGCAAAAATAAGTCAAAAGAAATGTTTCTGGAGAGCTTCGTCAGAAAGTGGAAAAGGCCAAATGATGAGATAAAGAAAGAGCCTACAACTTCCAAGAAAGCAAAATATTAAAAGACAGGTTTATCGCTAAAGATGATTGTCCCACACCAAGCCCGCTCTGCTCTACACAATATGTGGCGACAGGCTTGCAAATGAGGCAATGACGCCTTCAAAACTGCCGCACACAAAAAAAGCACTAAATGCCTTTCATTTCCAAGATCCTGTTTGTAAAGCAGGATTGAATGCAATGAAAGCAACCAAAATAATATTCCAGTGTAGACTAGACATAAGAAAGACGCTTGGGATATCTCCCATTACCCCAAGATGGCGCTGGCTTGTGGAATAAAGGAAGAAAAGGCAGGGCTAAACATTATTTACAACAACTACTTTCAGCGTAAGGCTGAGTTGCATTTTTAATAAACAGTTTTCATTTGTTTCTGCGCTGGTCTGTCAAAATATCACGTTATGTAAAACCGGTTGTGGATCGCCGATTCATCCAAATTTCATTTTAGGTTTGTGCCTCTCGTACTCATACAAGTTATACTAGTCATCGAGCTTGACCACAAAAGTCATCACATTCTGTTTTATTGCATTTGTTTACACAAAACATTGATGATGCACAGTCTATCAAATAAACTTTTGTGTTTCATTTCGTTGTTGTTTTTTTCCATTTTATTTTACAAAATTCAAACAAAAAGTGCTTTACAGGGATTTTTCCATCTCAATAAATACAAGGACGTTGAGGTTCACGTTGGATCCGTTTCTTTACACGACAGCCGTGGCGCTTAATTCCATGATGTACAGACCTCCCCCAACACACACACTCACACATCCACACACATACACATACACAGAAAAAGTCACATTTTACTAGTATGTTGCATTTTTGTCAGTTTTGTACCAATACTGTTTCACTCCAGGCAAACACAGACATTATTTTATTTTTGTTTTATTTTATTTTTTTATTAGTTTTTTTTTTTAAGGAATGATTAGTTTGACCAGTATGCATCTGTTTCAAGAAACCTGAAATGTAAGAAATACTCAGACTTTGTGCTTTGTGGTCGTCCTTCATTTTTTGGCATTGAAACCACTGACATAATCTGCAATTGGGGACTGAGGCTTTCCAACACAACAGAGTTTTGTTGCCGTGAGCTATTATGTACGGTGAGTGAATTTCATTTTGGTGGCCTTCCAAGGTCTTGCTGACCACAGTTAGAGCCCCACCACTGATCCACTGTGACAAATCCCCCACCCACCCGCTCCATTCTTTTGCAGCCCTCCAGAAGCTTCAGTCCTTCTGCTTGAGTCACTTCCACTCTTCCAAACTCCTCTCAAGTCGGAATGATCCCGGTTGTACGATGTGGATGAATCCTGGGTATGATAGATCCCATCATACACGAGTAGGTGGAATATTCCTTAGGAGCACGAAAAGGTGTTTCTCTCTCTCCTCCGCGGCAACTCGCGTTCGACCTCATGATTTGCCATGTGGGGGTCAGTGACTGGAGGCCAAGGGTTGGGGTGCGGAGGTTTGAGGATGTCCTTAAAGGTTGGAAGAGCGGCGGAGTGCTAGCGGCTGAGGGGCAGCTGGGGCAGCGACATGGCCTGATGGGGAAGACTCTGTGAGGTCAGCACAGAGAAGGGGTGACCTGAAGAACACATTTAAAAAAAGAATGAAGAAAAATACTATTTGCAAGCATCAGCTATTATATTTTGCATATACAGTAATCCCTCATTTATGGCGGGAGTAAGGTTCTGGAACACCTCTGCAAGAGGCGAAATCCACCAAGCAAACATCGCATCCATTTTTTGTTTATTTATACATGTTTTAAAGCTGTATGAACCTCCCCAGACTCTTATGAATCTTCCCCACACTCCTATTAAGCTACACCATACTCTTATAAACACTCTATTCTCTTAAACACCTTTTAAACTCTTAAACATACAGAAATGCACAGTTGTACTGTACACTATGTACTTACTCTTTGTAATGGCTAGAAACATTTATTTTACCCCCTAAAAATGACAGAATACACCCGGAATCCCTTGATATGGTGATTTATGGGCCCTATGACAATGAAAAAAATCTGCAATGCACTGAATCTGCACTTATGAGTGCCCCAAAACAAGTTTTTGCGTTCAAACCGTCACATTAATTTTTTGGGGTTTGTGTTGCGAGCTAAAAGTTGAGATACGAGTGACCTTCAAATACGTCACCGTGTAATTGAAGTGGAAAAAAAATGGAACTGTTAGGATACTATAATGTACCTGCGTGTGGGCAAGGAGAGCCAGAGTCACCGATGCACTTTCCGACGTTTAAGGAATGGGACAAATGGTCAAACACACAAATACAAAATGAGAACACTCACAAGGAGCATGGAGGAGACGTTAGCACAGAACTAAAGGCATGGTAAACGACCAATGCGACTTACTCCAGGCTCCTGATGTAACTCACTAGGCCACAGTCCTTAAAGGAAGATATCAGCATGTCTGTGTGTGTGTGTGTGTGTGTGTGTGTGTGTGTGTGTGTGTGTGTGTGGGGGGCCTTCAGTTTAATTTGACTTATTATTAAAAATATACAAATTGTTATCATTATGCATCAATGGTTCCATTTTTTAACTGGTTTCAGAATCAAGTTTATTGTATTTCTGTATTGCTTATTATTGTTCAAATTTAATGTAAACTGATTGGAATAATTGTCTGGTTTTTATTTTATATATAAATATACAGTATTTTATATATAAATATACAGTAAATATATGTATGAATTTTATTTTGTATTATTTTTAAAAGTGTACAGTGCAGACATAACTAGATTTGAACATTTACATTATTTTAGTTATAAATAATTGTATTTACAAGGCAAGAGTCAAGAGTTGCTTTATAAATGCAATATTTTGGATTATTTACAATGTATGTTTTAACAAGTTTTAACAATCAATTTCATTTTATTTCTGTAATATTTATTATTCTCAACATAAGTTGCACGCAAATTTTAATAATTGCACAGTTTTTATTATTTCAATTGTTTTATTTGTAAACAATTGTTTTTGAATGCTAAGACTTAAGTGAGATTTTTTTAAATTCATGTTTGTGTTTTTATATTATCATTAAAACTATACTCATTGTTATCACTTTATATTTTTTATTCTTTGGATGATTTTATTTGTAATGAGTTAATCATTGAACTTTCACTTTTGTTTTTTTTAAGATTTGACAGCACGAAATCGTAAATGCTAAAAGACATACTGTCAATGTATCCGTGTAGGGCGACCATGCGCGCCCGGTCGGGGCTGGCGAAGGGGGAATAGTGAAGCTCATCGGGCAAGGACGAGGGTATCCTGGACTGGGGGTGACCCTGAGGACCCCCGCTGTGCTGGGGCGTATGCTTTTTGTGTCTTGCTCTGCAGTTTTGAAACCACACCTATGAAGAGCGATGCAAGCACACATCACGTATCGTGCCTCCACAAATGGGATTTTGCTGATGACTGTTACCGTCATTTCCATGACCGAACACTATGTACTCACCTGTATGACCCGCCTGCTGAGACCCGTCATGTCAGCTAGTTTTTGTAGTGTCTGAGCGTCTGGGTTGTTGTCCTGGGCAAACTGGGCCTGCATGATCTGCACAGAGGTAACGCGTTGCTTTAAAGTCGCACTAAGGGACACTTGTGATGTGTAACTTAATATTAAGGCCACTATTTTACAATTTGGGCGTAGCGTTTGGGACACACACATAAACCTGACTTCACATTAGTGCTCGTGCTCACACAACATGAGAGGTGTCTTGGCTGGTCCACCCCAGGTAGTAAACCAGTTAGTACAAGTGTGGGGAAACTTATAAAAATTATTTAAGACAATAAAACTAGCAAATAAAAATGCTTGTATCGCAAATACATAGCAAATAAAAATGTTAAAATGTGTAAAATATACAAATAAAATATTTATTTATAATGTAAATGGTCGTTAATACCCATTAGTAATTTGATTATTTATAATTCATTTACCAAAAGTAATCAATCAATTAAACAACATAAAATTGTTCATTGTATTATTATTTTTATTTTACTACCGACAACAAAGCAGTTATTTTGTGAGGTAAATCAATGAAAACAGCTCATAAAAATTAATACAAACATTTTAATTCCTTAGAAAAAAATGACGAAATGAAGGAACAAATATTACAAGACTCGAGATAATGCTAATGCTCGGTGGGCTGGATTAAATAATGAAGCAAAGCATATGTTGCCCACCAGGCCATACTTTACCCAAACTGGCATCAGTAGCTTACACCATTCATCTTATTATAAGCCAGTGGACAGTCCAAATTGCTTAGAACGTTTTCTAATTATAGTAAAATTACTTCACATTTCTGCTTTTATAAGAATTTTAATAGAAGGAGTCATATTTGTGTCACCTGTAGCTGTTCCGCAGTGAAAGACGTGCGTGCCCTTTTGGCCGGTTTAGGCTGATTGTCTTGTTCCGTCGGAACCGCTCCTTCTAATGTGATACCATTGCCTGAAAAAGACAACAATTAGTTTGCAGTGAATCAATCATAATGCTTCCTTCCCTCTCACTACAGGGTTATAAATCAGAAACTGTTGTTTGAGCTTTCACAATATTGATGTGGTAACTTTCAACTTGTGCCATTTTTGAATGGGACATATGAAAATACTTTCGTTTTTAATGGCTTGTATACAAATAGTTGGGTCTCTGGAGTGCCCGCCACCAATAAAGTGTGAAATTAAACAATCAACCAAGGCAACTGGACTTCAACTGGTGAGGATAAGCAATACAGAAAATGGATGGATGGATTGGAATATAAAACTAATCTTTTAGTTTATAAAGAACTGTGCATTACATAGAGCTCTTTTTTTTAACTGATCAAGTTAAATGTTTATATGTCCTTTTAAGGATGCGCCATAGGTTCTCAATAGGGTTGAGCTCAGGGGAGTTTTTAATCCCTGTATAACATTAGCAGCCACAGCTTCAATGGTCGATTTTGCAGTTTTGGTTGGTCCATTGGCTCGCATGAGATTATTTTTTTATTGCGGTATGCACGGTTCTTGTACAGTATTTATACCAAGACAGAAAATATCATACAGAGGTCTTTTGTTGAAATTTTATTTATTTTTTTTTTTTACTTGGGTTAATTTGTAAGTAGTACTTTCATGAATTTAAAGGTCCCGTATTTTGGCTATTTAGACCTTTATAGAGTGACTCTCTAACATGGACTTAGTATAAAAGTGTCAATTTCATTTGGAAAAAAAACACCTTGGTTTTGTCATACGAGTGCCCAGAAAAGGCCCCTCTGACAGCTACTTCTGTTTGACCCAGTTTTGAATCTGCTTTGTCCATATTTGGCCTTTTCTCTGATTGGTTTGTCCATATTTGGCCTTTTCTCTGATTGGTTGCCTGAGTGTAGAAGACCCACATGTGAGAGCACACCTGTTTGTTATGTTGACAGTTATGTTGCTCAGGAGAGGAAAGGGAAGGTGGAGATTTTCGCTAGTGACATAGATAAGCTCGAGAAATTCGAATGACCTGATTGCAGGCCTCTCGGCAGAAAAACGTCTGGGACTCAGCAATGCGTGAATGATTTTAATTCCTATTGCACATGTTTACTGAGGCACCATAGAGTCAATATTACATCCCAAATACTTGAAAAAGTTAGTTTGGAAGAATGTCCCCTTTAAACCACAGAAAACTTTTTTTTTTTTTTTTTTTTTTTTTACAGAAAACACTAAGCATACTGTATGTCAGTGCGTTCCCACCATGAAAAGTGTGAAGTTTGTATCTGACACATTAGATCACAGTGAAGGAGAGAAATTAAACAGATTTTTTTATTAATTGTTGTCATTGCCAACAAAGCATAATACTGAAATAATTTTGCCCGCTTACCGCTCTCCGCCGCTCGCTTGAGATTCTCCACCATGGTGTCGTAGTGGATCCTGCACAGCACCTTTTCCTCCACCAGGCCAAACTCCTCCCCCGTGGACAGCTGCCTCTTGCACGAGAAGCACGCAAAGCACGCCAAGTGGTACGCGTTGCCCCTGGCGCGCCGCACCCAGTCGCTGGCGTAGATCTGACGCCCGCAGCGGGCACACTTAGTACCAAACCTACTGTGAGGGACAGAAGAAGAGAACCGCTGAGGCACAGGAAACACAATTATATTGAATCCAATTCAATCCATTTAATCATAATGACATAATATTTGCTTGCCCCAATTTTTCATTCCATTTGTTGTTATCAACATTTATTTTAAAAACAAAATGCTGTAACAACTGTGTATGTTATTTATATGGATTTTAAAGTCATGAGGAAGGAAAACCATTTCTACTCTACAATGTGGCCCGTGACAAAAATTATTTTACATTTTACCCTGATTGGGCTTCAAGGCTGTGGGTCTGAGTCGAGATTCAAACTCGGGACTCGACTATGAGGCAGACGTCCTAAACACAATGCCACCGTGCTGCCTAACTCAATTCTCTTTTCTTTTTTTTAATGTTATCTCACTAATGTTGATGTTTCGGTTTAAACTGTGGAGGATTGGAGGAGCATGTGGCCTACACTAAAAGTCCCCTGGTTGTGCTTTCTACACAAAGAAACCAACACCTGCAATTTCCTGACTGATGCCTGAAAACCATGAAACACACAGACACACACACATACAGTACAGTACACTATAGCGGTTTCCCAGCGTGGAAGATGGAAAAAAAAAAAAAGAAGTGGATGACATCACTCCGTGGAGCGGCTGTAACCGATAGTAACAGTGAGGTCAGGCGGTATTATACAGGAAGAATCGGTATAGAGGGGGAGGTGGAGTTTGAGGGGCATGGGGCCAGTGGATGAGGGTTTTGGAAAGAGAACATAAACACTGCGAGGACAACAAATGATTAACGACAGACGTGGCTGTAATGAGGCGTTAATATCTGAAATAAACACGTGCTGCTTATTGGAACTGTTCACGTGGTGGTGAATGTGTTCGAGGACAGAATGAGACAAACACTGTGGTGATGGAGGCACAGCAGACCCCACTATTGTAGGTTTAATGACTGATTCTAAATCGGGGTACACGCAAAGATTTTGAAGATTTTTAACCGATCTTTAAAACGTGAAGAGAAAAAAGCTGCGCTCTTACTGCTCTCTCAGCGTGCGTGATGTACTCCAGATGACCAACACAGCGCAACACATAACCATATCATGACAATCATCAGTCTCCTCCCACCCCGAAAACCAGATTTCTGTCATAGTACCAAAACTGACCTGGCAGCGTGGTGCCACTTGGCATCCACACTGCTGGAAAATACAAAGAAGAAGGAAGAAGTATAAAAGTAGTCGTAGTAGTAGTAATAGTACAACAAGAAATCGAAGAAGCTAGGCTAACTTTTAGCTTATCTGTAACTACACTGCAAACTCTTCGCCTTGTCATTTTTATTTGGTGAACGACTTGTTATATACATGTTATATGAACACTCAGGTGCTCCTCTATTTGTATTCATCAGCGAGCTCTCAATTGGCTATCGTTCCGTTTCACGTCGCAATCACATCCGCGGCTCGGTCGAACTTGGTATTGACCACACACTTAAGGATCTACCATCGGAAAATATTCATCCATCCATCCATTTTCTGTACCGCTTGTAACATTTTCACATGTTTTCCAAGCAGATCAGGGAGGGAAAAAATCTCTCTTAAAACTTAACACACCACAGGATAATCGCTCAGGATAATCTTTCAGAGACATCCACAAATTGGACCTTTGCTGACTTTGATTAGAATGGGGGAAATCATATTTGACCCGATTGTCAGTACGTAATTGCTATATGATCAGTGTTTGCCATACACTAGCATAATATTTAACTGAATGATTGTCTTTCTCTATATGTACACTGCGGTTATCTGGTGACCAGTGCAGTGTGTAGGGTAGGCTCCAGGTTCCCACAACCCTGAACAGGATAAGCAGTAGAGAAAATGCATGGATTGATGGATGGGCAGTTCGCTGTTGAAAGAATTTATACATGCATGTTTTTGGGATGTGTGAGGAAGCCGGACTACCCGGAGAAAACCCACGCCATGACCAGGAGAATTTGCAAACTCAACATAGTAAGGTCCGAGCTGAAATTCAAAACCAGAACCTCAGAACCGTAAGGCAGAAGTGCTCACCATTACTGTGCTGTCCCCTATTAAATATCACATTTAAAATTTTAATCATTCATCAATTTAATTCACTTTCCCCATGAGAAATGTAATTTAAATGTGTCCATTTTTGATATGATACTCATGTTAACATAAGCAACATCATTCCTTAATTGAGGATTAGTCGACTAGTGGACGGGTCAACTTGAATACTCCGCATCGACATTGAAAGCTTGATGTCGACTAACCGCTAATCACGTGTTTTTGGCATCTCGTCTTACAATCGGCCAATTTGGAGAGGAATTACGGCTCACCCGTCTGCTGCCGCAAAATTTCCGACTAACAAGGCAACACAGTCTTCATACATCTTTGCAGGTCTAAGAGTACAAGCTGGTTATAAGCTGGTTGTGGATGAGAATAGCAGTCAGCCTTGCCTCAGCTATTCTTATCGCCGGTAGTCCTTAAATATTCATACCAGCATACTTCGGGACTACCAGCGCAAAGTGAAGCTCCTTCTTTGTCACCAAAATGTTATGTCAAATAATGTGCGGGAAACAACTGTGTAATAACGAGAACTTTATTTATATCACAACACATAACAACCAACACCACAACTTTTGTGTCAACACTGTGTCGCAGTACCGTTTTACAACACGCTATGCTATCGAACACAAGATGAGACCAGCTGGCTCGTTGAAGAGAAACGTGCAGGGCTCATATTATTTATAGCACCTTCTACATTCCGTGTAATGGTGAGTTGTAATGGTATTTTTAATCATTGTTTTTTTATTTGTATTAACGCCAGCCCGTCAAATAATGTCTTTAACGTTAAAAGCCGCTAGGGGACCGGAAAAAATAGTAATGACATCATCAATGAATCGACTTCGACTCGACTTTGATCGCATTATAGTCGACGACAACAAATCTTTGGTTGTTCAACCCTTAATTGCCACTCTGACTTTACTCTCCAAGATAAACAAAGACTACAATAATAATACGACACAAAGCTTTTGTTGGGGGCACAACAGTCAATGGTTATAATATCTACTACTACTACTATTACACAAAAAGCAGTGAAAAATCAAGAACAGCTACGACGGCTTATGAGATGTGAAGAGACAAAAGCAAAGCGAAGGAAAAGGGTGAATTAGAGATGGGTGGTGCGGGGGATTGGCAGTGGGGGAAGTACAAGGGCCGCCACTTGAGTGGGTTTTGGCAGAGAACCAGCCCACTCAAGTCCACTCTGTCTGGGATGAAAGCCCTCTGTTGTGCCTTGAATCCTCACAAGCGTGTTTTCCTCCTTTTTTTGAGCTCCATCCATCCATACATGCAGCTATATTGAACTCGTCTATTTATAGGCGATCGTAGCATGCCTGAAAGTCGCACTGACTTGCAGTTGGGTTCACATGACAGTATTGTCATATTAGGCATACATACATATTAGTCATATACAACAATTAAAGATTTTAAATGAGTAACTAAAAAACTACAAAGGCCAGACGAAAAGCTGATGCAATTGGGATTTTTTTTTCAATATGGGTTGAGGCAGCGTAAAGAAAAAAAGATCACATCATTCAGAATATGTGCTAATGTGACTGCAGAGTAAACACACATCTAAATATGCTGACCCTGATTTACATTTACATGCACACATCTACCTAAACAGCACACCCATGGTGAGTAAAAACTCACCCGCGTAAAATCAAAACGACCATGTTGAGGTTACCTGAATTTGAACTAATCTAAGATGACCTCCAAAGACCACATGAGCTTCCCGTAGGCCTGTTCTAATAATAGCTCACCACTGATGGGACATTATGATTTCCTAGGAATTTTGTAGAAGTGCTCATTTGAAAATGTGAACACTTACAGAGGTTTATGAAAAGAAACTGTTTTGTCTCTTTTCCTAAAAATAATTGGTGGTAATTTAATCAAATTTGTCATTTCAGACCTTCGCTTTAATCGGTACCGAAAATAGGAAGTCTTAGTTTCAAAAAGGTTGAAGACTCTTGAGTTAATGTATATTGGATATATCGGTCGCTTTAAAAATACATGTAAATCAGATATACTGTAGGCACTGGATGGGAATTGGCCACTTGGACCTGTAGTATATAACCAGCTTCGGCATATGTTGAGAGTAATGTAAATAAATAAATGTAAATAAAAAATGTAAAGGACTACAGAGATTCTCATCATTAAAAGGTTAAACTTGCTATTAAGTGGACATCGGCTGTATAAATATAAGAAATAGTTGTGTACCGTGATAGATGTGTATAATACTTCCAGACAACCCAATAACGGACTAATGAGGAATTCCACCATTCAAGGACATGACAACAAGCCTGTTGTGGTGACTATTGAGCCAGTTTGCCCAAGTTGTCACTAAAATATTCCAATAAAGTCATTCTGGAGACAAATGGACTTTGTGGCTTATTTTGTACTGTACTGGTGTATCGTTCCGGATTGTTATGGCGAGCTCCCCTCTTGCTATACAGTAAAAAGCAAAACATTGTGGGGTTGAGCCACTAATCTAGCATGACAGCTTGTCAGCTCTATACTCTAAAGACAGAACCCAGAGAACGCTGCAAATCATCACTCATTTCAGGGCCCCTGCCTTTTCTATCTTCATCTCCACGTAGCCCCCTGTTTTTTTCCCGGGTTGAGTTTGGTTCAGCGTTAACACCCTTTATCATGCATCAAGTACACTGTTATAGAAATAAATACAAATAATGATAGTAACAAGAAATACATTTATACTGCTATATAGTTGTTATAAATGTAACAATAGTGATTGAAACATTTACTTAAATAATAGACTTTCTGGATCTTTTCTGGGGTTACAATTTTGATTTGTCACATTAGACTTTTAGCATTTGTTCCTTTTTTCAAAGCATGTGGTTTTGTATCAGGGCTACAAAGGAAGGAGCTCTATAAATAATCATTTCAGTCATCCAAAATATGCAGCATTAATGCAGGAAGTTCCGATTAATTGAGTCTTTGTATGACAGATGTCTTATTATCATTTTTGATTAATTCCGTTCTTTAAAAGAAAATCGTGCAATTCTGCGTGCGGCTCGTTGCTATGGAAACACAATCACCTAACCAGAGGTGGGTTGATGAGTAATTACTGCGACAATTCAGACACACACATGCACACGTTTTGCTTAACAAAGCTCATTCTGGGTACAGTGCGAGCACCCCGATGTGCTTCTGATTGGAACAGCGATGAGACTTCCTGCGCGCGTGTGTGTGTCTGTGCGTGTGCGTGTATGTGTGTTTAAGCGCCAAAGGCCTGATATATAGGTTTGAGTGTCACAGCAAGGGCTCTATCCTGCACTTCTATCCCAACACACACACACCACCTTACGCCACCCCAGCCCATCTCAACCAAAACATACACACACATACACACGTAGAAGGAAACCCACTCTGATTTCCTGCTATTACGTCCCATTAAAGCAGCTGTCAGTCCAAAGCCAGATGAGAGAGTGACATAGATGAGGAAACATCTCCGGAGGTTCTGAAAGAGGTCCAAAAGAATATGGACAGCTCACCAGCGCTGCTGTTTACATTTTTATTTTTTAAAAAAAAACAACAACAAAAATGTAAAATTAAAACAGATTTAAATTGACCATCATCACACATCTGCTTCTCAATAAAATTGCCAATTTTCACTCCTGATGTTTACCAGTGACTTCCAAAGAAATGATAACCTAAACATATAATTATGCAAATGTGTGCCGAGCCTCAGCTATTGTCAAACATCATAATTTCCGTCGCAGGATTAAGAAACAATCTGTCTATCTCACTATCTGTCCATCTGAATATGTCGATCTCAAAATCTGACTAACTGTCCATCTACTGAACTATAGGCTATTTTGCCAACTAGACAGACAGCTACAAATCTAGATATATTGAATTACATTACATTATATTAGATTACATTATGTTAGATTACATTAGATTACATTAGATTACATTAGATCCGATAAAATCCACTTTGTTTGTTATCCATTTAACTCTAACCCTACCCCGATAACCGTTTCCATGACTGAAATAAGCACTATTAATAGAACTTGTGCAAGGTTAGTGTGTGCGTAATAAATAAACAGTGAAATGGTTTTTTTTGTTTTTTTTTTACTCATTAGAAATAACAAAAACAATCACACATTTAAACTGCTTATTGGAAGACTTAAAATTTCACACCTACAAAATATTGGCGTTCATTACAAGCCCATTTTAATTGTTTGGCATTTATACCATCCTATATCGTTAAAGTATACTTATATTTGGCTATATTTAGTTTATACTGTATTTTTCAATGTCAGGCTTATTGTTTTTAGCTGATCAGTGCGGTTCTACTGTCTCACGGTGAGTGAGGCATGCTGCCCCACTCAAGTAGCCACATTCTTTCGTCTTGGAGTTGAGTGTGTGGCTCCAAAGAGGGGAGTTTGCATCTTTCCGCAATACCGAATTATACGAGGCCGCATTGCACACATGAATCTATAATGACACTGATTTCAACAAATCAAATTATTAAATTATCCTGACACGTAGAGCCCGTGGGCTATATATGGCCAGTCAGGACATTTGACTGGCCTGCCACGTGATTCTAAAAGCAACTAAAACTTCACAAAAACAGTTGAAAAAAATAATAATCATCCACATTTGCTCAATAATTGCATCCTATTTTTTGGTATGACCCTCAAAGGACTTTATACAAACTGGAATGGTCCCTGATAGGAAAAAAAGATTACAGTCATTGCCAAGCTGGCAATAATTGACTTAAAGGATTTACTGTAAAGTTCATTGGCAATGATGGCATAACATCTCGCCATGTGACAGCCATTTGTACCTTTCCTGACCACTTCTGCGGCTGGAAGGCGCTCGCATACACTCAACGTCTGCTTTACATATTTAATAATGGCTCACAGTCCGGGGTGACCGGTGAGGGAGTGTTTAAACGGAAAGGGGTCAGCTCGAGTATTAGTACGACCCTGGCAGAGAAAACAGAAATGTGTGTTGTGAAAATAATAAAAAGCATATGATTGACAGCTGCTGGACATGCATAAATAAACACAGACCCCAGGGTGTGTTTGTGTGACTGTGTCAAGCGAGGTGATATACAGTACATGTGCACGATTCTTTACACATAGTAGGCCGTGTGTATTGAAAGGCGAACGTGTCTGTTCGTTTAGGATAAGAATCACATTCAGATCACAAAAAGGTGCTGACCAGGCACACGGGGCGGGCTAATTGCTGGTCTGGAGGTCTGGGGTGGAGGACGACTAATTGCTGGTGATTATAAACCTCAGCGCCGTGGTTTTGTGTCAGGTTTCGATCACACACTGACATTTGTGTCCTTGCGCCAGGCTTTTTCCAGGCCAAAACACAAACATACGAAAACAAGGATTCTCAAAGTGTGGTTCACGAAAGAATCACTGCCTAACTCCAGTTCACTTCGATTTCACTTTTGAGTTTTTTATTTAACTTGTATGTGCAAAACAGTTGAATGGAATCATTCAGTACATATTTTTATTTTCCTATATTTAAGTGCAGTGTTAATGTTCAAACGGTGCATAATGCGAGAGTGACTTACAATCATATCCAATGTACTTTTAGGAATAAAACCTCTATGTTGTTTTTGATCAATACTTAGGTCCACTACGCTACTATTTAATATTGGTCATGATGGTGGTTATACCATGTATTTTTTGAGGTGGTACTTGGTGTAAAAAGTTAGAGAACCACTGTTCCAAAAACACAAATACCATAACCTCAGCATAAACTATTGACAGCAAACATGAATTTACTACAAAAAAAAACATTTGCCAAGAAATTGTGAGCCTGCTTGATGATTAATAAAACATTTTTTAAGCATCTTACTCAACCCAATAAAAAGTCCTTCACAGCCACCATTTTGGCTCCCAATGCGTTTGCTGCTCAAATACTCCATGACCAACGCACACAAACACACACACACACACACACACACACAGACACACATCTACACACACGTTCCAGCCTATATGCCTTCAAATGTAACACATCACAAATGATAAAAGGTGTGATATATGAATTGTCTGTAGCACACAATAGAACTCCAATTCTCTCTTGCGTTCACAATTGGAAGCACTCACGCTCCTCCTCATCCTCCTCCGAGATGAAGAAGTGACAACACCCCTGTGTTTGTCCCTGACTGTGATTGCATCATACGTGCACGCATTTGGGCGGTTGCTGCATCCTTCAAGATTTTATGCAAGGAGAACAAATGCCCCCCTCGCCCCCAAAAATATCCTTTTTTTTTTTTTTTTTTAGTGTAGTAATGGTCTTGTGACATGAATTATTGCAGTGAGTATCCTTTTACAAATGTAATTCACTTGTTGATTGTGTGTTTGCAGTGCTCAAAGCTGACAGCAGCTCTGACCTGGCTTTCTGTCAAAAATTGGTTTTTACTTTCAACGTGACTGCAGACTGAAGTGAAAACCGTAAACAAGGAGACAATCTTTGTTTTCCTGCCTCTACAATGCTGTGTCTTGAAGTCATTGCCAAACTTGTAATTTCCCCCCCCCCCCCCCCCCCCCCCTTCCCCTTGTTTTGGAAGACAGCTAAGTCTTATTGTAATGTTTTATCATTATGTACATTTTACAATTACATCTATATAGGCTACATTTGTCATGCAACAATATACTCAGGAAAGTGAGGTTACTACTACAAATATAATTAACTTGTTAATTGGTTATTTTAGATTTTAGTAATTAATTCGTTGATACAATCATTATTATGCTTTTGTATTTTTTGTGACATATTGTGTTCCAACAACTGATTTTACATATTGACCTATTGCTGTATTTCATTTCATTTTAAATGTAATATGTATCCATTTTTCAAACAAAAAGAATACTGGGCCCAAACTAAAAATGTGCGACTCGTTGTTTTGATTTAACAACTAGTGGTGCAAATATTTTTTAATGAATGATTTCTTTTATGACTTATTTTATGATATTAAAATAAAATACATAAAGTGATATTTGATTTTATTTTTTTAAATAAGAAGAATTCGTTTCCTTTACTCGAAGGAACCAACTTGTCTAGGGAGGAGTGGGGACTCAGTCTTGATGAAGGTTGAAATGAGACCAAAATGGAATATCTTGACTTTTTCTTATTACATTTCTATTACATATGTGTATTATGCATATTAATTTTATTACCAAAAAAAAGGAACCAAATCAAACTGCACAGTTTTAAGCAATATAATAAAATGGTGCCCCCGTGGGCCGTGACCCATTATTGCCTCGTTTGTTAGCGTCTCAGAGAGGAAACACGCATTTAAAGCACGCGCGCGCGTGTGTGTGCGTGTGTCACCACCAGTGTGTGCGCGCGCGCGAGTGTATGATGACAGGAGGTGTTGCCACAGAAAGAGGCAGCGAGAGAAAAGGAAGGAGGTGTTTTGCAAATCAAGTCGTACAGTAAACTTACCCTACCTGAAATAATCCATTTTGCAGAAGATCTCCTTGTTTTTGATGTAGCAGCTGCTGTGCTGACGTAATGACGTCCGGCACACCGAACATTCCAGGCAGCGCACGTGCCAGATCAGGTTGTTCACCTGCGTCACACATAAACAATTATTTACTCATTCATTCGTACACGATAACAATATATAGGTACGTATATATAGTTATATAAGTTGAAAGGCAACTCATACATACGAATATTAATAATAAAAAAAAAATAATAATAATAATGAAAAAAAAAAAACAGCGGTTGCATTCATCGCCATTTTGTATATTCAAATAAAGCGACGCAGACACCATTTTGCACTGGGTTTCTTTTCGATCATATCGTTTGTAAATGGATAATCATTTTTGGTCTAAATAGCATTTGTTATTATCGAGCATCAGTGTCACATTAATATCTTTGCTGTCATTTAAATAAACGAAGAGCTGACATTCAATTGTAAAGCATAGCAGAATATAAAGAAGAAATGCCATGTTTCTTTTACCTCGATCAGAATAAAATAACGTGATTATTATTTTGTAGTTGACAATCATTTATAGAATACGTGATAATTAATATCAACCTCTAACATGTGTTAATCACGGTCTATATGTTAAAATTAATAGCAGTAATAGGTCTACTATTTTCTTCTTTTTTTTTTTAAATATAGCAGGCACCTTTATTATTCAGCTCAGTAAATAAATACGAATCTTTGTCTACAGTTCAAGAATTTGTACCACTAGAAAATGCGAATCGTTTTATTTTAAAATTATTACTGTCTTGATGGAGAAATTTAGCAGCGCGATTTGGTCACGTAGCTTTTAAAAACATTTAAAATTGCATGTAAATATAATGTACAGATTCCAATAAAAGTGGAGTCCTTTTATGCTTTAAATTATGTTTATCAATAATGCCATGCCTAGTTGAATATCAATTCATACGTAAATTCTTATTTAAAATCGGTTCACAGGGCTAGTCTAATATCGTTTTAAATGTAGTGGAGTAGAACAATATTGGAATTAAAATGTGTGTCATGTGATACGCACGTTCCCGTGCGAGGGAAAATTGTTTCGACTAAAAGGGGGGAAGAAACAAGACATGACAGGCCGCTTTGACAGGCTTTCAAAAGACACAAAAAAACAACAACAACAACAACAAAAAAAACATGTATGTTGTGGCTACAGTTTCCAAAAACATTCTTCCGCTATGCTATGCTGTGAACTAGCTTCGTTTTCTCGTTTGCTTTGGTCGCTTTTAGTAAATCTCTCAAAGCGGACTGGTCGCCATGTTTGTAGTTTTCTTTCCTTTTCTTTTTTTTTCAAGCCTCGATCAGACTGTAAAATGAAGGCTTGTCGGGCGCTTACCTTGAGCAGGTATCGGTCCAGGATCTCCAGGCCGCAGCTGGCGCACACGTTCTTGCCCGTGGAGGGCACCGAGCTGCAGGCGGTGGAGCTGGGTGAGCACACCGAGGGCGTGGACGGCGTGCTCGGGGACGAGCGTGTGTCCTCCCGCTCCATGTTGGACCGCTGGGACTCCGCGTCCGAATGAGACTGCGTGGGGAGAGGGCGCGTGGGGGCGGGGGGCACGAATCAGAACCCAGTCTCTCACACACACACACACACACGCACGCGCGCACTCGTTTCCACGGGGCTAGTTTTCGCGCATTTCACATTTAGGTCACGTGAACAAAATTCATCAAAACATATGGAAACATGTTGTGATTTTTTTTTCCACGTTTAATTAATGCCAAAATTGATTAAACGCAAAAAAAATAAAATATTCTCCTTTCACATGAGTATTATGTATTCTTTGGTGTTCTTTTATTACTCTGTTTGTATTCTTTTTACGACATCATTTTTATATTATTATCTTATATTGTATTGTATTACATCATTGTTAATATTATGATGCATTTTGCATATTTTGAAATGATATATTTTTGACCTAGTGTTATTTATCGAAAGCAGAAATCACAAGTGGGGGTGGGGAACCGAAGGCACGTGGTTCGTATGTGGCCCGTGGGAGCATCTGAACCAGTTCACGATATGCAATTATCAAAATAAAAACAAGTGAAACCTTATAAAATGATGTATTGTTATTTCACAATCTCTGTAATATTAAACACGGCTGCGTGAGCCAGGGTGCTTAAGTCACCGTGCACTTTTACAATTTCTTTTTTAATGATTATTTACATTTCACATTTCATTCGTAAATGTTTCTCCCGTATGTGGAAGCATGTCTCTTCCTAAAATTACACAGTGACTTTCCAAATTTTAACGCAAATCAAATATTATGCCCCCCTGATGGGAAAAAATAGTTCTCCACTTTTTGGGTTGTTTGTTTTGTATTAAATTAAACACACACACATGGACACACATATAATACACGCATAAGAAGAGGAGAGGTCTTACCATTTGCGTGTGTTTGGAGTCCACACTGCAGCCCGCAACACTCCGACGCTCACTGGCGATCACCTACAACGAACGACAGCCAAACCGAAATCTTCATCACGCACCTTTCCACGGGTGTCATCCGTCAACCAGCGTAGATCTTCTGCTTTTATACACTCGCCTTGATAAACGCGCAACACCCCCAACACTCTCCCTCCCCTTTGGCATCAACAACAACAACAACAACAACAACAAAAAAAGACACCTTTAAATGAAGCGAGCTCAAATTGGTTTCCCGGAATAATCGCGTTTTCCCTCGCAATCCGGGACACGCGTGGAGATGAAGGGAGGAGGGGGGGGGCAGTGGGGGCTGTCGAGGGGGTAAACTACCTGCAATTACAAATAGCTGGCGGATAAGAGGCTGCACAAGTGTCTATTTCATGTGTCAATCAGGAGGCAAGCGACGGGTCACGCAAACAGTCGCAAATGTGATTTCTTCCCCCAACACACACACACACACACACTTAAATGCTTGTAATTACAATCCTATTTTAATTTTTGTATTTATTTATTTGATTATCTTTTAACACGAGTGCCAGGCGCGTGCAGCAGCTGTCTTGTTTGTGACATTGCAATAAACACCAGACCTCCCGAAATCACCACTGTGCATCATAATGCAAACAAAAAACAAAAAAAAAACAAAAAAAAAAAGAAGAAAGAAACATAAAACACACACGTTGCTTTACCTGCTTCGTGGTGGACAGAACCGTGTTGCCCTCTGACAGAGGGGACAAAACTTCATTTTTCCAGTACATGAATCCCCCGGAGCCTCACAGCGAGCAGCGGCAGCAATCAAGCCGGGGACAAGTCGTCGAGGGACGGCCGGCAGAGTTTCGACCATCCAACCGTTGCCTTCCACTTTTTTTTTTTTTTTTTTTTAATACCCGGCCGGTATCTGGAGGTCGCTTCCCGGCTTTAAGAAGGTCGTCTCTCCCGATGCTCTTCTTGTGTGGTGAAGCAAAACTGCGTTTGTCTCGTAGTAGTAGTAGAAAGACATGCACGCGTGCATGCATGCATGTCTATGCACACACCTCCCCTTCTGCACTGTACCTCTTCCCTCACTGGTGGGATGGAGTTGTGACTTTACAGGAAGTGGAACTTGCGCGCAGCTTCGTATTCCTCCACGCAAACCCTTTCCAAGGTGCAGAGGAGAAGGTGGGGAGGCTGCAAACAAGAAAGTTATGCTATGTGGCCTGCCTCTCTTTGGAAGAAAAAAAAAAAACACACACACACACACACAAAAGAGGAAGGTGGACGCATGCAGATTTGCATATCTCAAGATTAACCGCAGAAAAACAAGAAATACATCATTTTAAATAACGATCAAGAGTTGTAATATACCATTGGAGATACTCAGAATGACGTGACTGTGAGAAATGCAAAGAAAAGATGTTTGCTTTTTACCTTCATTTTAAAACAAGACACGTGGCATTCAAAGCAATAAAATGTTCTCGCTTATTCACATCGAATTAACACACAGCAATTAATTCATTTCGAATGTTTGGTTTGAGTTGGGCGTCAGAAAATGTACACATTCAATTGCCAAATTGTGACAAATGATTGGAGGTTTGTGTCGAACCAGCAACTTAATTGGCCTAGAAGACGTTTTGTATAATTGCTATATTTTGGCAACAACAAGTGACAGATGTCAATATTTGCAATTATTCTTAAGGCAAAAATGACGCGTACATGAACTCACAAGGTTTTACATTGCCCCCCCAAAATTCACACACAATTAGAACCGTTAACTAAATTCAACATGTTCAAAACAGGCTTATTCGTGTGTGACATTTAAGAACCGACATCGTTAGGATGATTGCCAGCAATTTAACTCATAAAAGACATAATAAAAGGGCTATGCACACCCCTCGGTGCGGGTTAATATACAGGTTTGATATATATAGGCACGTTTACCGGAAATTACATCATTTGCATTAGGCTAAATGGATGGCGCCCTTGGTTTAGCTTAAAAGTTGTTTCTTTGGACGAGTTATCATCATTAATTCAAAGAACATTAACGACGGGTGTTTAAAAGTAACCTTTGGCTATAATAACATTTTCAAAAATACCACCAGAAAATAAATGGACCAGATAAATATGCGTTGCTGCATTTAATTTGGTTTATATATATTATGGAGGGGCCAAAAAGGATTATCACCTGCTTTGTATTTCTTAAAAAGCAATCCTTAAAGGGCAAAACCGAGATTACAAAAAATAAATAAATAAAAATGTCTGAATCAAAAGCAAATCAATTTCTGCTGCTGAGATCAAATTTAATAATACAAAAAAAAAAAAAAAAACATCACACACACATTCACCTAAACATGGTGTACAGAACCCTTCTTTCACAACAGGGGCCATTTTACTTTTAGAAGTACTCCAACAGCCATACTAAATGTATGGGACAACATGACGCAACAGTCAAACAAATGTTTATTATTATACATTATGAGCATTTGTGGGTTTAATGTTTTGTCCTCTGAGGTTTTATATCCTTTCAGAATTGCATGGCAGGTCACATTATTTTCAAGGTCTGTCTATGACCCACTGTCTGCATTTCCACAATCATAGCTTAAAAATATATATTTGAATGAAGATTTGTTGGTGAAAAAAATATGAAGAAAAAAAATAGCCAACACATCTGCTTTTTAAAATATTTCACAACAGTTTTGCAAGCCTTGTCACAATGTATTGTTTACACAGCCGGATTTAAAAATGTTTCTTTTCATAAGAATGATTCAGAACATCCTGGAAATTGCAAGCACGCGCGCACGCACCCACGCACACCCACGCACACACACACACACACTTAAATGGTACTGTAACACAACACAACCAAATGACTTGAGGTTATTTGTCCATCCTTTTTCACCCCTAAAAGTGCTGCAAACAATGTCAGTGTCTTTAATTTTCATATTAAAAAGTCCTTGTTGGGATGGGTTGGGGGGCCTGAGATGTGTAGGGGGAAAAGGGTTTGGGTGGGGGTTCTCCAGGCTAAGTTGGAGGACGGGTCATCTCCGAAACCTTCGAAAGGGCCTGCTGTGTGATTTAGAGTAGGGCTCCCAGCGCTTCCTCTCTGGCGGCTTGTTATAGACGTAGGCAGACGGGCCCGAGTACTCCTCGTCTGGATTCTCCTCCATCATCTGCAGCTTGGCCTCGATGGCGCGGATCTTAGCGCTCGTGCTTGATGGAGAGGATGGCAAAAAAAAAAAAGAGGACATTAGCAGGCTTATAAAGGGAAATACCGGTGCAAGAATGCCAATCATAAATGAAAAGTCTAGGAATACAAAATGGAGAAATGGAGGATACAAGATGCAGGTAAGAGGGGTAAAGAGCAGGACAGAGATGATGTGTCTGGGCGGGCATGGAGGAAGACGGTGTTTTTATTTCCACTCGTGCGAGGTATGGAGAGAGCCATTTCAAGCCAACACTAGAGACCGAGTGCTCAGTGTGTCCCGAGAAGTGCTCTCGTGATGGCATCCCGCGCCCGGAGACGAAGTCTCTCCCGCTAAGAGCCCTCACTGTGCTTCATTTAGGACGGCTGCAGGCGCCGCGATGAAAGCTCCCGAGGGCAACAGCCGCTCCCCAAAATAATAGTAGGGCTCTTCGACGTGACTGTCGATGTGGATGTAGATGATCACTGACACCGATTGTGGCTGTCTCATTTTGTAATTGGAATACTTTTATATGAAGATGACTATTGTCTGGATAAAAGTGAACCTTTTAGAAAATGCTACTGCCACAGAGGCAAGAAGTACACGATCACCAGGAGAAAAACCCAAGAGCTTCTTGTAAATGTCGTAGATTAAATATATTTAACATATGGCAAAATGCTTTAGCCGTCTTGATGAAGACACAAAATGAGCTACCTCATGGATTTCAACATGTAAGTGGATTACAATGCTTTTTCACTGCAACAAATCTAATCCAAAACTAGTGTCTAAATTTTGTTCTGAGGTCAAATATGGGGGCTGACAGAAGACCCTGCAAGGGTAAGTAGTACTTTCGAGAAATCCAGGAACCTTTGGGGTAGGGTCTGCAGTGTGGAACATATCTGAGTGGAACCTTTTACTTCCAGGAATTACAGTACACTAAAAGTTCCTGGAACTTTAAGTCGAAATACATATTTAGTGTGTTCAACTGTCGATCGCCAGCATTTGTCAAAATTGGAGATACATTTTTTTGATATATATATATATATATATATATATATATTTGATCCATCTTTTAATCCTCAGATTAAAAAAAGAGGATGATAAGAAGTATTTTTTTTCACCTTATCGACATTACATGCATAATCGCACAAAATGAATTCACTATCATTATGCATTCAGTGTTTTTTTTGGTGGCACACAATTCTTATCCTAAGAACCGTAAGAGGAACATATAATAGAATACTGACTTTTTCAGCGCTCATATACAAACACCCGCCGACCCATCAGGTATGAAATTCAACTACCGAATAACTCTTTTGTCATCTGCCTATTTCTGAAATTAGCCAAAGGTGTTGTGCGCGAGCAACATTAGTTTGCAACTTGGACACAGAAGGGGTTTAAACACTACATCAGAGCCAAAAGGTAAACAGAGCTGCGCTGCATTTTGGTGGATGTACAGATTAGCGTTAGCTTTTGATAAGCGGGAGATGATTGTTTTGTGAAGTTGTTGATGCGGTGGGGGTGTGAGCATATTTGTGTTGGGCAATAAGTCTGCACAGTAATTGATTAAGTGTAATTCCTGTCACAGACATGCAAACTGTTTTAAATTGTGTTAAAATACATACATAAAAGATTCATTTTATGAACAATGTGATTGCGTGCACTCAACTAACCTGAGGTGGTTCGTTGCCAAGGCTCCCTCGGCTCCCTCGCCGCTGCTTGACGGCTCCAAGCTAGAAGGCATCGTCTTGTCGTTACGGAAACCTTCAAACCTCTGCAGATGACAACGATGTCGATGATGGTGGCGACCAGAGAACAAACAGGACAAACAAACACACAAAAAAACACGGAGGGATGGAAAGAGACAAAAGCACAGATGTGAAATAACCTATAGGAGTGTGACAGTCATAAATGACAAAGCAGGGATTCATGTAACGCAAATTGCATTTAAAATGAAAGAATGAAGGAGTTAGCTCAGCATTTAGCAAACACAACTACAGAACATGCAGAGAGAGGCGCGCACTGAGAATAAGACTCGCCGCCAGCCTGCCGTATGCACTTATTCCAAACATCTCCACTAGTTACCTATAAAAAGAAGACCACTGTCAAGAAATCTAGATCGCAAACGTTTTAGTCCAGGGAACCCTTAAAGGGGAGAATGTTTTCAAAATGTACCTTCATAATCCCGATAGCAATTAAACTACCATGTGTACCCCCAGATGCTACTGGAATTAAAAACAGTCAATTTTCAAGGACAAAATTACACAGTGTTAATAACAAATTCAATTTTTTATTTTTTTTTAAAGAATAAAGTTATAATGCCATGAGAAAGAAATCTTCTTTTTTCAATCTTGTAATATTATGCCTTTCATTCTGGAAAAGATGCATTTAAAAAAAATTGCACTACATTCTTGAAAAAATACTCCCTTTGCATAAAAAAAAACCAACTTTATTCCAGTAATAATAGTCTTAATAGTACAAATAATATTTATGCATGGATATTGGAGAAATTTAAAGTAGGTAGGAGTAATTGGTTTATTTTATTGGCACGCACGTAAGGTAAGGTAAGCGTTTTTTTTTAAACGAAGATAAGAATTTATTGCAAATTGTTTTGCCGACTCCTAAGCTACAACTCGATGACATGTGCATGTTAGCATGTGTGACTGTGGGGTGTGATTCATCTTTATACAGGATTTCCCTCCACTATTTGCCAGTAAGCAGTCAATTGTTAAAACAGGAGTTGTACTGAGATCCCACTGGTCTCTCTGTAAACTAGTGACTGAGGATGGACCGTGAAGCATGGAGGCATGAATAGTTTTTAGCAGGCACCAAAATTCAATAGCATGCACCCTTCCGCTGGGGTGTACAGTCATACTGTACCCCATGTAAAAGAAGGCATTTCCCGCATATAATTATCAGATTGTGGGATGCCGTTACAGCTCTGATGCTGCAACTGATCGAGATCTCTGTGAAAAAGATGCCGAAAACGAGGCCAAATAAACTTGAACGTACCACTTGGTGGAATCGTGGCCTGTCCGCCACCCCCCAACATCATGGTGTCGTAAGTGCACGTTGAAGTGTTGCATAGGAACAAGCGAGTGCGACACTTACCCTTACCTGTGCGTGCGCCCAACGCACAACCAGCTTCTTAGACAGCGCCAGCTTGCCATTCAAGCACTGGATGGCTCTTTCGGCCTCCTGCAGACAAAAGGAGGATCCATAAGATGCGGCATGTCTTTAGAAAGTCGACAACTAAGGTGGAAAATGTACTATAAAAAGAAAACAGTTCAGTCTAAACAAATAAGTGACTCTCATGCCATTGTATACAAAGGCATCCTCAGTTTACACCAGTACCGACATACGTTTCAACAACACAAGAATACACGCTCAATTACTGCTGTACTGTTTCTCATTTTATTGTTTATTTGTGGCCTAGGACTCTTTTTTTTTTTTTTTTTTTTTTTAAAGAAATATTTAATGTAAATATGAATTCAATACTAGACTAGGGAGGTTCCACCTTACAAATTTGGGTTATGGGACTGTCATAAACCGAGGACGCTGTGTATTAATCAAGTACTTAATCTGGGTGCGCGAGTAAGTGTGCGTGAGTGTAGAAGATAAACACACACTTCCTTTGTATCAGTCTTCTGGGAGGACTTCATAGCCAAATGACAGACACTGGCTGTGAAACTAGATGCTTATCATGATCCCCCCAGCTCATTCTAAAACAAATACAGGCCGTCCGGCCACTCAAGTTGGGAGGTGGGGGATCTTCTCTGGTACTTTTAATACAAAACAGAAACCACTCCTGCAACAGACATTATTACGTTGTGATTATTGAACGGCAGACGTCATGACGACACATAAATCATTACTGTCAGACGTAAAAGCTCCAATGTCCAGATTTGGTCAATGTTTTTTTTCTGTTTTTTTGTCATTTATTTGATATGGCCATCACAAAATCATTGGACAAACCTGATGCACTGCTTTAAGTGTTTTGGCACGAGTGCTAATTCTTAACACTTGTCCACAAATTGCTTCAATTGTTCAGTCCCCACAAGGGTCTGTTATTTTTTATGAAATATTGACCAATCTCAAGTGTTGAAAACACCATGCTCTCTTTGATGATGCATTGTTAATGGCACAATAAACATGCAGTTTATTTTTTGTTTCATGAAACGGTGATACGGTCAATGATTGGTTAGCACATCTGCCTCACAGTTCTGAGGACCGGGGTTCAAATCCCGGCCCCGCCTGTGTGGTGTTTGCATGTTCTCCCCGTACCTGGGTGGGTTTTCCCCGGGTACACCGGTTTCCTCCCACATCCCAAAAACATGCAAGGTAGATTCACTGAAGACTGTAAATTGCCCTTAGGTGTGCATGTGAGTACGAATGGTTGTTTGTTTATATGTGCCCTGCGATTGGCTGGCGACCAGTTCAGGATGTACCCCGCCTCTCGCCCGAAGATAGCTGGGGTAGGCTCCAGCACGCCCGCGACCCTGGTGAGGATAAGCGCTACAGAAAATGGATGGATGGATGGAAAAGGTGATGCAAGGATTCCACACGCAACAGCGAAATGCAACTTGAGTAGATAATACTCATTTGTGCACAAGCTTGTGTACTGCTGTGCATTCCTATCGACATCCAATTAATCTGTGGGCTGTCACTAGGGACTGGTATAATCATCAATTAATAGATCATAAGAATTCACTGTGTGAACTGATTGTTGATTCTGATCATCTTGCAGCAAACTGAGGCAAAATGGAATCTACTACTTTGCTGCAACCAGCAGAAGCGCTGTTGATTCAGTCTCAACTTGTTTGCAGTCTAAGGAAGTCAGCATGACACTAAATTGTGAATGCGATACAATGTTAATACGACACTGGCATGGAAACATGGGAGAACATACCAGTACATACTCCACACCTCAGAACTGTGAGGCAGACAAAAAGTATAATTAAAAAAATAAAACAATAAATTAATAGATTGGTAATTTTCCCCATAGTCAATCACACTGTAGTTCAATGCCCATCTCGAGCCATACAGCGATTTCCTTATTGAAATGCTGTAAAATAATCCATTGGCACTTTTTCCACATAATTACGGTTAATATCCATCCAACCATCTTTGCTCTGTATTTCTATTATCAACATTAAATCTGTTATTGTGTTGTCCATAAAAAGAAAATAAGGTCATCATGAGGTTTCAATGATCCAAATAATGAAATAACATGGTTAACAACTGCATCATCAAGTTAGCTAAATAGGTTAGAAATAGCCACATCTTGTGTGTACAGTACCTCTCTGGTGTTGAAGTTGACAAAGCAGTAGCCTCGCGGTTGCCCCTCTAGAGGACCCGACTTATGGAACAGGAAGTCGAACTGTTTCACATGGCCAAACTTTTCTAACAGCTTCACCAAGTGATACCTGCCGGGAGAGGAAACATGTGACAGAGGACACACATAAATAACAAAAAAACTGCAGGGGTGCAAAATGAGTATGTGATTTATCTTTATTTATTCAATTAAAATAATGCTGGAACAACAGGAAACATAGTTTAGTTTCCACATCAGAAGGATTGTCATCCTGCACCCTGCTACTGTACAGTGTCAATCTGTCAAGTGCAAGGGATAATGAGAATGGCAGCTTTCCACCCCCTGACACCTTTTTAGCAGCGGGCCAGCTGGTGTGGCACGCCTGAGACAGTAAATCTTTTATTGAGACAATGCCGAGGATACGGTAGCGGGACAATGAGGGAATAAAACAAAGGAAGCCTCGAGCTCCCCTCCCGTGCGCCGTCTCTGCACAAACAACATCAAGCGAGCGACTCAACTTAGATATGCGCTCACGGAAGAGCTATGCGCCGTGTGCGTTTGGAAGCGTGGGTATGACTGGGTTCAGCATAGGAAAAATGTGTCTTCTGGGAAAAGAGGCCGGACAATGAAATCTGCGTCACCTGCCGACATCCAGGCTCTACTGGGCTGCGCTTGTGACATGTTTAGCAGCTTTCGAATGACAATGTACCAAAATCAAACCTAAATCGGAGCACCCAGTTTTATTTTTAGACTCAAACTTCAGGGTAGATTTACACGATGATCCTCGTGGCCACCGAAGCCGCGTCTGCCTGAAAAGTAGTGCGTCGTGATTTTTTTTCCACGTATTCAAGTCTTGATAGGTTTCATCATTGTCTGTCACGGTATCTATCTTATATGGGTTGTGGGGGGATGGGCCTGCTGAGCCGCAAAGCCTTAAAAGCACAACTACATTTTTTCCTGCGGTTTACCACAGATGCTAGTTCCCATTCCATTCGCAAAGAATGTCAGAGAACGTTCCCTCCCGGCCCATCACGTTCAGATGGGATCCCTCACGTTTGTCAAGTTCTGTAAAGGCTAAGGTTGAAATGTGGATGATGGGCAGTTTTGGAGACAGTTTGTGGCCCTGGCATAGTCGAATGAAGCTCCTCTGCCAGGCCCGGCTCCAGAGTCGGCGTCAGCAGGGGTCGGGGGGGGGGGTGGGGGAAAATGTATACTGCTGCTCAATAAATGTTTGATAATATTAGTTTTTTTTCCTCAACAACTAAGTCACTAATCCATCTTTTGTACCAAAACATGTTAGACCCTGTTATTCACATACACACTGCACTCGTGTACGCACTCGCTCACACACACATTGAACATTAATCGTTTTAAATGGGTATACCACGCCTGGCATTGTAAGTAAATTAAACACATGGCTTCGCTTTAGAAGAGTTGCATAGCTAAAATTAAATAATAAATAAAGCACTACTACACGCAAATCAGCTAGCCCATCAATGCATCATCACTTGTTATCAAGTACAGTTTTATTTAAATTTTACAAGTTGTTTTTACATCAGTGACAATGAATGCTAAAACAAAACTTTTATTACACCTATTTGTCATTACATTTAATGAGTGTTTTACCAAATTAATATTGCAGAGGTTAGGTTAGGCAAGCTAACAACTACCTTTGAATGAGCTATTAAAATTTTGTTGCATTTGGGCTGATGGAACTCAAAACAATACACGAAGAAATCAATAAATAGCTTCAACATTTCAAACTGTGCAGTACTCTAGGTGACTTCAGGTGAAATATTGTTTTGTTCAGTTCAACAGCCTCTGATTGTTTCTTTGTTGTTATTTTAAATCTTGAGAGGGTTTGTGTGTGTGCCTGGCACTGCAAGGATAACTGTATGACAATGTGTAGTGTGTATGGGATGTGGACTGCGACTTTCCAGGTTGCAGTAAAATTGTACTCTTGTACAGCTCCCTTGAGGGCTTTAGAGCACAGCTGACTTCTGCTTTTCCCAGACACCACCCTGCAAACCGACCTAAACACAGCTACTAATAAGTAATTGTAACACTTTACACACTAAATACAACTGATTGAAAACTGATTATTGATATTCATATATTGGATATGAAAGATATCTTTTTAAATTACAGTAATGAAAAAATCCATACCCCCCCCAAAAAAACACTTGTCAGTGGTAAAATACAGTATATAAACAGACTGATTCATATACAATGCAGACACTTCAAGAACATTTTTGGATATTCGCGAGTGGCAACAGAACCACAATGGACTGCGCCTCCTGGGAGCCGTAAAAACCACCGGAGGAAGAGGAGGAGATGGGGGCGGGAGGAAAGGGTGGGAGAACCTGCAGAGAGTGAGAGTAAAGTTCAGAGTGGGAACGTTGACGGCAAGGTGAAAGGTGGAGGCGGGAGGAGGATACGAAGAAGGAAGCGAGGTGAGAAGACGGGTAGTGGGAGCGCAACGAGGAAAGGGAAAAGTGGGGGAGTTCATTTCAGATAAGTGACCATCTCAGTGGAGAACGGAGGAGCTGCAATACAAATGGACACAAAATGTGACAAGGACCAGTTAGACAGAACACAGACAATGCACTAAATTCCCAGTTGAGGGTCTACCTAAATGAATGGCATTCTTTAAGACAAGGTATAGGACCACCTCTACGGAGCATTACAACAAGCATTTTGCAAAAGCCTGTCTAAGATTAATATCATACAATCATATATAAGGCTTTGTCGCAACACCCTAGCTCCACCCTTGGTCGCCAAGGTAACAAAAGCATTACTCTGGCCCAGTAGTACAGGAGGGCGGAGGTAGCGACAAGTGGATGTTAAGGGCGCTGTAATTCTTTATCCTTTGTGTATTTTGACCAAAGAATGTCAGTGACGTTTTATTAAGACACCTGAGAAATGTTTATAATTGTGAAAAAAAACACAATATGCCTTCTTTCAGTCACTTTAAAATAAAAGTGGAAATTTCCCAGCTAGAAAAGGCAATTTGTAGCACAGCAATGAGAAGTGAATAACAGCGATGTGTGCTCTCTCCATTTGAGCAGATAGCTGATGGTCGTTCTGTGTTCTTTTCTAGTCCCGAAATATTTTTGGGCTTATGTGGAAAAGTTCCAAGAGCTTTTGTTTTTTTTCCCTTGAATTCCAGCATAAACTTCAGCTTGACATATACCATGATGTCTCTACAGGAGGTGTGTGTTAGAATAATGACATCTAGCCTGACTCATGGTGGTATCAGTCATAGTCAAAGGAATTACAAATACCTAGTTAGGGGAGGAAAAAAAAAAAAAAAAAAAAAAAAAAAAGAAAGAGAGGCACCTACAGTATTTTGGATCTGGTCTTGAGTTACTCAATATGACGATGCAGCTGATGAATAATTGGGGTGTTTAAGAGTAAACGGCTTTATTTGAGGAATTGGTATTTCTTTGCCTCAAAGTAGCAACGTGACAAGTGTCTGCCATATTTAAGGAATTGATGGACTGAGCAATCCAACGCCGCTAAAATCCTCCATAGCAAATAATTTCACGAATAAACAATCGATTAGTAAAGTAAAAGACCTATTGAACTGCCCACACTGCTCTTCCCACAGGTAATGCTCCACTTGTGCTATTTAAGTCGAGTTTTAGGCCAAATGACGCCGTTTGAAATGCTATGGTAATTGTGACGCGACTTGACGATCCCTTCGAAATTTTGGCCCATATGAGTTTATATTTGGGCATTTTTAACTGAAACTTGTGAGCCAATTGGAGAAGGGGTTATCCCATTAGCAAACGAAATGAAAGGGATTTGGAGATATGAGAAATAATCAAGTTATACTGTTTTACTCTAATTTCACGGCATTTTTTGGACCAGATTTTCTATATGCAATACCACACAAAAAAAACTTCCCCAATAAGGTTATTAAAAATTGACTTTCCCCGGAACCCATAATCTAATTTTCTAGTTTCTGGGTGCGTTGTGCTCAAATTGAAGTGGTTATTCCAACCAGACTCGGCATTTTGACAGACTGTCATTTTTTGTGAAATCTTGTCACGTTTCTACTCTAAATTGCCAGAATAGTACTGAGGACAATATTTTATCATTATGTGAACCAACCATCACAGTAAAATTAACTGCACAATACCCCTTAAGTGAATAAAATGACATACCATATACATGTTGGAAATCATTACTTTCAAAGAACTCTTGATTACTCAGTGTAATTTATAAAAAAAAAAATAATAATAATTTATATTGGTGGAACATTACTAATAAAAGTGAACTTATGCATTACATCATTTGAAGTGTTAAGCTTTTTGCAAAAGCAAGGGGGACTTCACATTGCAGGTCTGCATTCCTCCTCAAAAGGACACAGCTCCGCTCAGTGAACAAACAAAGTGTACCGCCACTGCCAGCCAGGAGCCAATTAATCTTCCCAATCAGCAACAGGGGCCGTGGGCATTTCTCATGTTTTCTCTTCATACTGTGCCCTAGTAGCGCTATTTAAACAGAAGTGGAGCACAGGAGAGGGAAGGAAACGCCCGTCTAGACGCCCACCAGAGCTGGAGCACATACATTCTGCAGAAGCCCCCCCCAACGGGCACACAAAAACACTCTCTATCAAAAAATGACCTTCTACTCCAGCACATTGTACATTAAGGTCCTCTCAAACCCATACATTTCTGCTGGGTTCACATTTAGAACCCTGCAATTGCTATGACAACTAAGAACCAACAAGATAAGCTGACATGAATATAATACAATATACATTTGTAGTACGTTGAGATAACGATAGTAACATTTGGAGTTTGAACCCAAATTTTGGGGGAAAAAAAGGTACAATAGCAGGTTGTACAAATAATGTTGTATCACTGTTATTAGTTTCACATTGGTAAGATTACCTCTTTTTGTTCCCATTCCCCCAATGGGAAGGGTAGGACTGTCAGCCAGTCTTGACCAACATTTTTGAACGAAGGACTTGGACTTGAATCCTCTTTGACTGGTGTCAAGCATTTGAGTGCATGTTTGTGCTGTTTTACTGAAGGGGCACTGAGTGAAGATATAGATTGGTGCATTAGCTTTTCATCCAAGCCAGGAAGCCGCCAAATGCTTGTCAGTTGACGGGGTGTGTGTGAAAGTAGAAAAAAAAAAAAAGTAAATTAAATCAAATGGCTGACATTTACAACTGCTCCTCATTTGCCATTAAAATGAAGAGAGTGTTTAAGTATTTTGTTGTTCTTTTTAATGTATTAAAAATAGAATGGTTAACCTAACTATAATTGTGCGAAAATGTATAGTGGTACTGTGAATTACGAGTGACCCGTCTTAAAGGTTTTTCAAGATACAAGCCGTCGCTCGGCTGTTATTTTGTCTTCGAGTTCCTAACTACATTTCAAGTTACGCGTGCAAGATGTTGCCAGCGAACTTCACAGCAAGCAGCAGCGTGGCAGATTCTTCAAAAAAGTGTTTGCTTCAAGCTCTTCATTGCCACTCCTAGTTGAGGTTTACTGTAAAACTATAAATAAAACAAAGAGAACTGTTGCCTATTTAACCAAACCACATAACTGTCTGATCAAAGTCTGCTAGCTTAATGCTAACACAAAATGCAAAACACCATTGACTGGCTAACGGAACTGGCATCGATGTTATGGTGTTGCAACCCTTCAAGCAATGGATATTTGAAAACAAATAGTGCAGCAACACACATGTAGATAAACAGACCTATGCTTTATCCTGTGAAAAACAACTATTATTACTGCAGCTTACTAAGCGTAGAAGAGACTGTCTTCTTTGTGTATTTATTGTGCAAGTATTATACTGCCCCCTGGTGGCCAAGGTACACACACACCAGGAGCAGCTGCACAACGAATGAATGGAATCATGATGCACAAACTGTTTAATTCTTTACTTGCTATTTAATTATGCTATTACTGTATGTTTTTATAAGTGCTATTTTCTCATATAAAAAATATGCCAACTTTTTGCATTGGTAGTGCTTTATTGGGGGCTGGAACGGATTAATGGTATTTCCATTCATTTCTATGGGTCACGGAAAGGTGGTCCAGGCACCACTGTATTGTGAGTGTTATCATGCTAAAATATTGGCTGTACTGATAATATAAGTTTTATGCCACAACCTGTGGTATTCATTATTGCCAAAATATAAATTAATTTCAGTGGAAAATGTTGTTATGAAGATATACAGTGGGTACAAAAAGTATTCAGACCCCCTTAAATTTTTCACTCTTTGTTACATTGCAGCCATTTGCTAAAATCATTTAAGTTAATTTTTTTCCTCATTAATGTACACACAGCACCCCATATTGACAGAAAATAAAACGGAATTGTTGAATTTTTTGCAGATTTACTGAAAAAGAAAAACTGAAATATCACACAGCCATAAGTATTTAGACCCTTTGCTGTGACATTCATGTATGTAATTTGTGTGCTGTCCATTTCTTCTGATCATCCTTAAAATGGTTCTACACCTTTATTGAAGTCCAGCTGTGTTTGATTATACTGATTGGACTTGATTAGGAAAGCAACACCCCTGTCTGTATAAGAACTTACAGCTCACAGTGCATGTCAGAGCAAATGAGAATCATGAGGCCAAAGGAACTGCCTGAAGAGCTCAGAGACAGAATTGTGGCAGGCACAGATCTAGCCAAGATTAAAAAAAAAAAATCTGCTGCACTTAAGGTTCCTAAGATCACAGTGGCCTCCATAATCCTTAAGAAGACGCTTGGGATGACCAGAACCCTTCCTAGAGCTGGCCCTCCGGCCAAACTGAGCAATCGGGGGAGAAGAGCCTTGGTGAGAGAGGTAAAGAAGAACACAAAGATCACTGTGTTTGAGCTCCAGAGATGCAGTCGGGAGATGGGTGAAAGTTCTAGAAAGTCAACCATCACTGCAGCCCCCCACCAGTCGGGGCTTTATGGCAGAGTGGCCCGATGGAAGCCTCTCCTCAGTGCAAGACACATGAAAGCCCAAATGGAGTTTGCTAAAAAACACCTGAAGGACTCCAAGATGGTGAGAAATAAGATTCTCTGGTCTGATGAGACCAAGATAGAAATTGTTGGCCTTAATTCTAAGTGGCATGTGTGGAGAAAACCAGGCACTACTCATCATTTGTCCAATACAGTTCCAACAGTTAAGCATGGTGGTGGTAGCATCATGCTGTGGGTGTGGCTTTCAGCTCCAGGGACAGAAAAACTGGTTGCAATTGAAGGAAAGATGAACACGGCCAAGTACAGGGATATCCTGGACGAAAACCTTCTCCAGAGCGCTCAGGACTTCAGACTGGGCCGAAGGTTCACCTCCCAACAAAACAATGACCCTAAAATAACGAAGGAGTGGCTTCAGAACAACTCTGTGACTGTTCTTAAATGGCTCAGCCGGAGCCCTGACTTAAACCCAACTGAGCATCTCTGGAGAGACCTAAAAATGGCTGTCCACCAATGTTCACCATCCAACCTGACAGAACTGGAGAGGATCTGCAAGGAGAAATGGCAGAGGATCCCCAAATCCAGGTGTGAAAAACTTGTTGCATTGTTCCCAAAAAGACTCATGGCTGTATTAGCTCAAAAGGGTGCTTCTACTAAATACTCATCAAAGGGTCTGAATACGTATGGCTGTGATATTTCAGTATTTCTATTTGAATAAACTGCGATTGGCTGGCAACCAGTTCAGGGTGTACCCTGCCTCCTGCCCGATGATAGCTGGGATAGGCTCCAGCACGCCCGCGACCCTAGTGAGGAGAAGCGGCTCAGAAAATGGATGGATGGATATTTTAATAAATCTGCCAAAATTTCAACAACTCTGTTTTTTTTTGTCAATATGTGGTGCTGTGTGTACATTTAGGGGGAAAAAAGAACTTTAATACAAACAGAGAAAAATTAAGTGGGTCTGAATACTTTCCGTACCCACTGTACCAATGTCACAGAACAGACTGTGGTCCATGTTATAAAACTGTGATATATATACACAAAATAAAGCAAAAACACACAAACAGACATGGTCCAGGTCCAGGTTGACAGAGAGAGAGTAAACAGGGCAGGTGGGTGAAGAATGATGGCTGCCGCTTTTGCAGAGCAGGTTCACGCCTCACTGCCTCTGTTTCACACACCCAAGCCCCTGTCTGCTCAGTCTCAGTCTGCAAAACACACACACGTACACTACACACGCAGTTCATCAATCATGTGTGCACACACAATGCAGTGCCTCTCTCTGGGAGGCGGATAAAGGCAGGTTCAGAAGGCAAAGTTTGGGATTTATAAGGCAGACTGCCAACATCAGTCTTGCATTGACCACTTTAACGCTGCTTACAGTTGGCAGCTTCACGTGTGTGAGTCAGATTTGTTAGTTTTGGGTGAAAAGTGGATTTGTGTTACATTCTGACCACGTCTTACTATTGTGGGGGGCAGTTATTTGTCATGTCACTAGTAGTGATTTGACCATTGTATTTACACCAACAGTATCAAATTGCAGATTAATAAGGTAACAAGATCATATACTCACTCAGTGATTTTGGGATCGATGTTGCCTATCCACAAGCGGTTTCCATCATGGGCCCCACTGTCTGAAATGATGGAGGCATTTTCCATAGTCTCTGCTGCAGACGACATGTGTCCACTGACAAGCAAAGTAAAAATGAATCTAGTTTTACAATTCAAAGCATGCAAAATTTAACTATTATTCTATAAACTTGAGTGGAAGACTCTTATGACTCTTATTGCAAGAGACCTTTATCAGTTTATTTTATTAAAAAGTTAAAGCTCAGTTCTAAGTATATCATTATAATACCATGATTCCTCATGGTCAAAAAGTATTTTTTAAACACACATGGTGCCAAAATTAGAAATTTTGAGTGTGGTTTAAAAAAAATAAATCACTGGTAAAAACACTGGCTCTCATGTCAACTAGCGCCTAAATTACAAAACTTGTATTAACCTTTAACCACTGCGAGCTGCTCGATATGAATTAGTGTGCTCGACAGCAAGCAAGTCGTCATGAAATTGGCAAAATCGGGCATCGAAAGTTGATTGTTGCTGTTTTCTCGCAGGTTATTAGCGGTTAGCATGTTTAGCGCTTACCTCCTCGCTCAAACAGACCTGCAGCTGTATGTCGGCGGCTTCTTCTCCAACCGAACTTTCTTCTAATCCCGTTTTCGGGATGCTTTGGTGACGTCAAATAATAATAGTGCTCATTCTAAATCCACCAGGTAGATTACTGATATTAAATAAATGGGATGCTTTGTTGCTTTGAGGGAGCGGCAGTCAACTTGCTACCATCCAACAACATAGGCGCACTGTGATTCCGTAGGGTTTGTGATTAGAGCGCACTCGTTTTTGAATTCCGCAGGTCCCGAACGCACACGGAGTAGTTGTAGTCTGGGACGTCCCCGCTTAGCCGGCACAGACTGTACAATACTTCAAGCGCCACAGTCTAAAAAAAAAAATAAAAAATCAGTCGAGGGAAGATGACGACATGAACGTCAGTCTTAGCTTCCCCGTAACATGCTCTTGTAAAGAATTGTAAGTAAGTGGGAATATTTTGTTATTTTTTTACCGAAATGGTATGTGTTTGTCAGGTGTTATTACTGTAGATATTGCTATACCATGTTTCCGATAATTGTTTGTGAGTTAATGGCGTGTTTTGAGTCGAGAAAGGGGAGGAAACTTTACACGTCGACCTTCACACTGCTGCAATTGAATAAACTTTACTTAAAAACAAATGCAGTATACCTTTACATAATAATATCGCACTCCCATGTATATTGGGTATGATTCAAATATGATATTTAGTTTAAATTTTTTTTTATTCATTCTTATGGTGACAGTTTGAATTGAATGTACGCCATTGAATGTCACGTGATTATTAGTTTCATCATATTAGGACAGTTTTGTCATATTTATGCATATCATATAATTGTTATAGTAGATTTCCAATATTTGGAAAAAAAGAAATGAGGAATTTCGCTCTCATTGGTTAATTATTGTTATGGAATTCCCCTCACTTGACGAGTTATATATTTCTCTATCATAATATTCTATATTGTCCTTTTGGCTCACAGTGATATGTTGCCAAGCCCAATAAATGTTGTGTCCTTACTGTAATGGCTAGCTATTGCTATTTATTGAAGAGACGTAACAATGTACAAATATGACACGACAATGGTGAAATAACCATGACATGCAAGTTAGATAGCATTACAAATATTGTGTTTTCATCCTGGTTTTGTTTGATGGCGCTGCTTTGAGATTAAACCAGGAAGAGCTTGATCAGATATAATGTTTTGTTCACACCAGTAAAGTGTACAAAGGAGAGCTCATGCGGGTTCACCCACTGCTTTGCTGATGTAGGTGAGGTGTGAGTGCAGCTGCATTTCCAGGATGTGAGGCAACAGTATCCCATTGACCACCTGTGCTCCACATTTTCTGCTTCGCTTCCCTTCCAAGGAGCTCCGTCAGCGTCCCACATCGTCGCCGATCTGATTTACCACAGTTGGGTTAGATCGTATCAGCTTGTCAGGAAAGCCTGTTAGGAGTTTAACATGGGATGCAGTGGTGGTCCACTGTTATGTTTTGAACATATTTGAATATCATTTCATCAATGTGCTTCATAGGTTTGCTTTGTGATTTTTAAAGCAGTATTGACTTAGACTACAGCAGAACCGCTACTCTTAAGACCAAAAAACATAATATAAAACATGGCATTTTATTTGTTGGCTAGCTGGCAGCTTATTAAAAAAAATTACATTATGAGCAATTGTACAGACTTGTTTTTTTGTTTGTTTGTTGTATTGGACAGCTGTAATATTCGTATTCAGGAGATATTGATATGATATCCTGGGTGTCCCAAAAGTCACAATACATATCCTTTTTTTCCCATTTCATTTCAGGTATCATTCAGATGGAGTGAGGCCATCAGCATTTGACAGCTTGGGCTTTGCAGTTTTGCACAACCTAAAGTTGGTACGGCAAAAGCTTTATCACTCTCCGAAGTGTCTGGTCAATCGAGCTTTTGTTGATGCTGAGTTCCAATTCAGACCTCCATAGACCTTGCCTGGCTTTGCTGTTGGAGTTCAGCTCATTGGTGTACCAACGTCAATTGGCGAGCCATGGGCAAGGGAATGATATGCTTACAAAAACTGTAAAGCCTAATTTGTCAAATGCTGATGGCCTCACGTTTGTCCGAATGATACCTGAATTTAAATAGAAAAAACAAGGGTATAGGGACTTTTGGGACATCGTGTCATGCAATTAACATTGTATATGATATTTTGTCCCACCATACTGTGTGCAGATAATTTACTCTGCCACACATTAAAGTGCAAGGGCCAGAAAGGTATTGATTTGGGTTGTGTGTTAAGTGAAGCACATGGATAACTACTGAGAACTGGGAGGAATTTGAACATTTTCCCTCCCTTGCGATCAGTCAGCAACGGCCAGATTCTGAGATGTCTCTGAAAATGTATCCTGAGCGATTATCCTGTGAGGGCAGCACAGTGCAAGAGCGGTTAGCACATCACCCTCACAGTCACGACTGTCCCAGGTTTGACTCCTGGCTGAGGCGTTCCTTTGTGTAATGGGGGTTCGAGTCAGGGATCCGGCCTTTTTGTGATGAGTTTACATTCTCCTTGTTCTCGCATGGTTTTTCTGTGAGTACACCGGGTTCCTCCCACATTCTTAAAATATGTACAGTATGTTGGTTTTATTGAAGACTCTAAATTTACCCATGGGTATGAATGTGAGTGTGAATGGTTGTCTGTATGTGCCAAGCGATTGACTGGCAATCAATCCAGAATGTACCCCACCTTTGGTCCAGTCATACGGGATGGGCTCTAGCTCACCTGCGACCCTTGAGAACTATAGAAAATGGATGCCTGGATGGTATAGAAAACTAGACAAAAGTCTACATGAAGTGCAGAACTGTACATACGTTTTTTTCATCAGATGGCAGCAATATTTGTATTTATTTCGGGTGTATTGTTACTGTATCGGAGGAGCTATTTTGAGCAAATCCGGATAAAAATGTTCATAGAGAAATTCTTTTTGCCATTTGAGTCACTGTGTAAATGCCCGGAACGTAAATGGCGCTGTCCCGTTTGTTTAATTAATTAATTGCGGCGTTCTCTGTGCACCAGGAAATGGTCTGCTAGCCAACATATCAACAATCAAAAATACTCTGCACGCACTTTTTGTCAGTCAAAATGAAATCCTGCCGCAACTAGAGAATCAATCTTCTGTATACGTGCTGAATAGATTAGTAGTTTATGTTGACTTATGTTGTGTTACGATTTTGCACAAGGAGTTAACTGACTGTAAGCAGGACACTTTTTGTTTATTACTGTTAGCCGTATTAATTTCTACTGCACTGTTCTTGTTAGAGCGCAATCTACCGATTGCAGAAACTGCTGCCCACTAAAGAAAAAAATTAATTTGTTTTTTTGTTAAAGAAATGTTTTAACAGTGCAACCTTGGTGGAGGTCTGTATACTACTGACTGCTGTTCTTGTTTGTTGATTTATCACAGCAGTATTAAGCCACATTCCTTTTTCAGTCCAGCACAGTGTTATGCTTTTCCCCGTTAAGCTCACGAGGAGTTCTTCACAGCCAGTGACATTGAAAGACTGGCTTTAGTGTGTTTGTGTCTGTAGGCTTTTTGTTGCTCCAGAGTTTGTCTGTACTTGTGTGCACTCTTAGGTTCAACGGCACAGTTCACAGTCTGCGAGGTGGGAGGTGGTGAGTCCATCATAAAGTAAGAGGGGCTGGTCTGCTATATGTGTTCTTTGGAATGGGAGGGTCCCCTTTAGGAATCCCCAAACATCTGACTGTATGTGTGCTTCAATGGGAGAACAAACTGTGACTGTATAGTGCCAGTGCAAGATCTATGTCTACCTCCTACTGGCTGACTTGGGCTATTACCACTTTTTAAAATAAACACAGGTACAGTAATAACAAAAGGATTGTCCTGAAATTTGATAAGAAAATAAAAATACTACCAAAGCCATACTCCTCATTTTTAGAGCGTTATTATTTTTAACTAAAATATGATACACAACTCCAGTGAAAAAACATCTTATTTTTTAATTTCCATTAAATAACTTTTTTTTTTTTTTTTTATTTTTTTTTTTTACTGTATTCAATTGGTAATTTAAAATGTTTGTGTTCACCTTTTTTGTAGTTTTTTTTTCTGACAGCAACCTGTTTTTTTCCTCTCAATGTTGATGGGCATTCGTTCAAGGATGTTTCAGTTACTTTTTGTGAGCAACCTCCACCCATTGAATAGATAAATGAAAACAAATGAGCAAATGTATTGAGGAAATTAATTGGGTATATATTTTTAAATAATTAACGTTAAATAAAAGTCTAAAATTCCATAAAGGTCATTACAGTAAAATAGTCAAAAAATTAAGGATAATTAATTTATGATTATGTAGGTTTGTTTGTTGCGTGAAATGTTCTCTTTTTTGTGTGTTGATATGGTTACGTGATATTCCAAGGATGTTTATATTTTAAAAATAAGTACAATAAAAATATTTTCAAATTGTCTAAAATATTAAAATGTACAAATTCTGGTGTAGGGTTGGAAAAATTCTAATTATTGCATCACCTTACAGCCTTTTCAAATTTGCAGGGTCAGGAAAAAAAGGATTACATTTTCCATAGCAAATTAATTTTAAAAAATTTATATGTGCATGTTTTTGTATCAAGGGTCATCGTATCAGTGTTAATTTATTGTGCATGTTTAAGATGATATTAACTGTGCTTCCTTTGTGTGTATTTTAAGAATCAACTTTGGCATGGGAAAAAAAAAATTGCGGACATATTTCCAGTATATATGATGACATGTTTGTGTTTGTATGTTTACTTTTGTCAGTAATGGCAGTGAATCATCTAAGCCGACTGCGTCCACTCCTGTCTCAGTCCCTGGTGCGACCACTCAAGTGTACCCCCGTGGTCCCCGTAAGGCTCAGCGGCTCAACGTTGTTACCCAGAGCCCCGTGCCACCCCTCTACGTGCGCTCGACTTTATGCCACCAAGAAAGCTAAAGGTTAGTGTGGAGTGACTTTTGGGCCGTGTTCCTTGCTGAACAGTCTTTCCCATCCTCCTCTTAGCCAAGACAAAGGGACAGGCGGCAAAGATGAATATTAGCGCCGCTCTGGTGGAAGACATCATAAGTCTGGAGGAAGTGAAGGAAGACATGACGGCTGTTGTCAATGCGCTCAAAGATGACTTCACACGCAACCTGAGCATCAGAACTTCACCAGGTATTATTTCACCCTTATCCTCTATCCACAAACTCAACATTTTATTTGATGAAAACATAAGCTAATTCAACTGATTTTTCAACTACACTACCACTTTCTTTACATATCAGCAACATAATCATGATTTACAGTTTATATAATTTATAGATAAAACTCCCCTCCACACACCTTGTTTTCATCAAGGTGCACCCCATATGGCCTTACCTTGACCCCAGTTTGACCATTGTTTCCCCAACTACATCCAGGTCATGACCTGGTGCTTCCATCCTCAAAAGATGGGCGGTCGCCTTGGCATAGGGGCTGTAGGGGCAAAAGAAATGGAAGGTCTAATAGGCAAAGCTAGTAGATTCATACAATTTTACATACTTACTTTACATTTCTACTGCAGTTAGCACGTCTGCCTCATAGATCTGAGGTTCACGGTTTTACTCTTAGCTACCTGTGTTGCGTTTGCATGTTCTCCTCATACTTGCGTGGGTTTTATCCAGGTACGCTAGCTTCCTCCCACATCCAAAAAACATATATGTGTGGAAAACTCAGAATTGTCCGTAGGTGTGAATGTGAGAGCCTCTTGCCCAAAGTCAGCTTGAATAGGCTCTAGCTCAACTTTGAGCCCTTATGAAGATAGGTGCAAAAGAAAATGGATGGATGCATTTATGCCATTTTCTACATGCAAACTGTATTTTAAGTCACTGAAATTGTATTTCTTTGGAAACTCCCAGACTGAATATTTTTTTTCAATTTTAAGTAACTGAAAAACTACAACGCTTATCGTATTCCGGGTCGCGGGGTGCTGGAGCCTATCCCAGCTTACTTCGGTGGTGTCTCGCCTCCTTTGGTATGATGTCATCTTTATCTTCTTACATAATGCAATATACAGTGGGTCCTTGGCTTAACCATGGTCCAGTCCCGTCATTCTACGTTTCAAAGTTCCAAAAGGCGTGCACTGAACGAGTTAGCCCAGAGGCCCAGAGGCAAAGTATGCCATCAAGAGACACAAGAAGGCATGCTTAATTACTGTCGTAGTACCATTTTACCGTCTGGAGGTTTTTTACTGATGGCCTAGGTGTGTTTTTCATACAAATCTTTACAGACAATATGAGCAGTGAATATCAATTGATATTCACTGCTCATATTTGTCCTTCTCCTGACCACCTTTCTTTTTCATGTTCTGGCTCAAACATTTTCAATTACATGTCCGTTCAAACCAAAAAGAACTCTCAATTCCATCTGCTTCCTCTGCCTGCATCCGTCCATCTGTCCATCCGCCTCTCTTCTGTCCAGCTGCATAGTAATCCAGGGAGGCAGCAGGATTTAGGGCTGACAGCAGGGATGAGATGGTGGAATGGAATGACGTCAGTTGTCCGAGTGAGCGTGGATGTGTGTGCGTCTCGTGCGCAAGTGTATCTCTGTGCGTTTCCCACTAATTTCTCATCTGGATTTAATCAGCAGTAAGTGTGGATCTAGCTGTATGAAAGTCTGTACAAAGCAAGAGATAGATGGAGAGAGAACATCCATGGGGTTGTTGTGGTCAAAGCTCAGTTGGCAGAGGAAATATAAATGCAGCATCTCTCTATTGGTGCTTTAAAGGATTAGTTTGACTTGTAGGGAAATGCACATATTCGATGCAGTCATCCTTTAGGCAGTCGAAAGCCTTCAAAAAGAAGAAAGCACTGGAACATTTGCTGTGACACATTTTAGTTCAATGAAGACCTATCAAAATGTGTACAATATAAGAAATTACTGTTTTTGTTGCTGTTGGTTTTTTTCTTGTTTAAATTCATCCCTATGTTCCATATTTTTAAAGTGTTTTTGTAATGTGGCTTGTCTTAATGAATTTGATGCTCTTGGGACCAGCAAAGATGTGTTTCATGTATGCTAACTACTCTTGCTTAACACTGCTTTGTGTAATGTTTTGTGTTACAGTGTATTATTTAGCATTAGGATGCTAAAACACATTTGTTGCCTCAACCAGTTTGTGTTTTCCATCTGGTTTAAGGGCCCCTATATGATTGTTATAGAACATCCATGACTCGTGATAGTTTTCCTTTATTGCCCTACTGTTAAACACTAACATTAAATCTCTAAGTGCAAATGATTAAATTTGGCAGATAAATGAAATGTCTTATTACAAAGTAACTGGATACTATATCAGTAGAAAGTAAGTATCAGGGCCCCACTGAAAGTAAGTCTTAAAGTAACAAGAAAACTGTCTTAATGACGTAATTATTTTTTAATGAAACGTATACAGTATCCCAACAGACCGCTTTGTCCACCTAAATGCGGTTATCCATTTATGTTAATGTTAGTTCTTCATGGTCCCAAAATAATGAATTTTGGCCAAAAAAAATGCAACTTTATTCTTGCCAAAATGACACTTACGTATAATTAAGATTACAATATCACTAATATTAAAGGCAATGAGGATGAAGCCATTCAGTTAATTTTTTCTTGTAACATTCAGGCTTCATTCTTGTAAAAATGTTGCCTTTCTTTCTATTACAATGTTGTAACATTAATTATATTAACATTATATTAAAAAAAGACTTCATGGACTTTTTTTAAAGTTCTCTTTAGTTGACCTTTTTCCTCATGGTATGACCTTTTTCTTGTAACAGTCCCACTTTATTAGTTGGTCTTTTTTTCTTAAAAAACGCCACTTTATGCTCCTAAAATGTGTCTTTATTATTGTAATGTTTTGTTCATTTTTCTATTACGTTAATATTGTAACATTGTTCCCCGTGATTTTATTCTAATAAAGTTTTTAAAAACTTTTATTTTTTTAATTTTATCTTTCTATTCTCGTAAACCAGTATTAACTTTTCTCTCAATATTACAATATTGATTGGCTGGCAACCAGTCCAGGGCGTAGCCTGCCTCTCGCCTGAAGTCAGCTGAGACAGACTTCATCACACACGCAACTCTAGTGAGGATAATCGTTGTAGAAGTTTAGTCGATCTAAACTATAACTTTTTTTCCCGCTAAATTTGGACTTTATTCATGTAGTATATTCCCCCCCCCCCCCTCCTCCTGTTCTTTTCAGTGTGGCCCTGTTCATTGTTTTTAACAAATGTGAAAAAATCATTTAATTTGTAAGAGTGAGCCAAGAGAATAACTAATAGGCTTTATTCCATCAATACCTAATTAAGTAATGGATTCTTTTTCAATGAGACAATCTGAACTCATGCAATACAATACTTTCAATTTGAATGTGAATCAGTAATCCACCTGTCACTCATTATGCTTTTCAAATGCTAAACCCAATGTTTTTGTCATTATTATAATATTTAATGTTTTCTTTCATGTTAAGTAATGTGGTTGAGATTTCTGATATTCTCCCTGCCAGACCTCTTACCTCTGCCTCTAAAATGAAATGGTAAAGAAATGGTCGCATGTCTGGCCGGCCTAAGTGCTAACAGATGTGTAGGTGCGCATCGTCAAGGCACAAGTAACAAAGACGGACAGGGAGAAGGTCACAGCTATGCACTTGAAACCCTGAGACCATCTTTATCCTCTACATGTCTTCTTCTGTATCGGACCCTTGGAATCAAATAATGAAAAGATCGCATCAAGAAAATGACTTTCACCTCCCTTTCAATCCCCCCAAACACACACACACACACACACACACAAATGAAGCACACTTTCAGCAGCATCATGAGTTGCAACCTCCACAGCATAAGCAGGCATGGAGTGATGTAAGGCAGAGGTGGAAGAGAAGGAAACAACTGCGTCTCAGGTTACCCAGATGGAAGGGGAGGGGAGGGGAGGGTGGGGGGTCGAGGTCAACACACCTTTACTTCTCTCGTCACTGAAGGACGGCGAGGTGCTCATAAAAATAACCTACATTTATCATCTTGAGACACATTTGTTATTGGTCACTATGTCATCAGACAAAAATATTTTCAAACCAAAACAACAATACAAAAGCAGTGTTTCCCACAAGGGCGTAATCTATTTGGTGGGCACCCGGCGGCTGGCCCGGTTGGAGGGTCACGGGGATCTCTTTTAGTCCATCAATGTTTACGACCAAAGAAAGGAGTTTGATTTAGATTTTAATGGAATACAGTAATTTTAATGATGCTAAAACACATAAACAAACACCAAATAACATAAGAAAGTCAATTTAAAAAATTACAACCGCTGACTTAAATAACTACAAATTCATGTAAACTGTAATGTCAAACACCAAATAACTTAAAGGAAATTTCAATAAAAATATAATGGCTTACTTAAAAAAGAAATACGGTAGGTAACAATTCAAAAGGCGTAATAGGTCTTATATTTTCTTGCACAGTTTGTGCTCTTCACTGGCGCATTTAATTTTTCATAGGTTTACATAGTCCACATGATCGTGTCCATTAACAGATATTTTGAAGCAGGCGGCCAAGTGCTCTCCTCGTAAGCAATTGCGGAGGTCTGTTTTCACCTAAGGATTAATTGAAAAGATACCTCAAAACTGCACCCATAAAAATAAGTTTGAAAGATGATTTTGCTCATTAAAATGAATGAATGAAACGCTTACCCTATTCCTTGTTCAAAAGTGAGTGTGAGAGATGCTTGGTCTGCGCCGACATGCCCGCCGTTTCAAATAGTCTTTTCTGTAAACTTCTGCTCCACACCCAACAAAGCCCTCCTTACTCCCTTCCTCATTCTGCACAATCAACAAACATCCCTAAAATGTAGAGCAATAATCAAATTACAAAATGAACCCAAAAAAATAAAAATAAAACATAGTTAGAAATAACTGAAGATATAATGCAGCGACTAAATTTACTGTGCGGTGTCACATACAGCCATGACTTAAACTGAGGCATTTTAAGCCAATTTGGGTCAAATGCAGTAGTTCGGTGTTTATTGTTAGCTGATGCAGTCATGATGGCAAAGGAGAAAAGGACCAGCCTCGTGTTAAGTCCTACTAGTCTCACCCGTTGCTTCCAAACTAGGATACTCGACAGCATGTTGGCGTGTATCCTCAGGACGAGGCTTTTTCACGATTCGCTTGAAATAATTTTCACTATTCGTCTGTGTGAATGAGACGTCATTCGCGTCAGCTAACGAGCAGAACCGCTCCATGCAATACGAACATAGAGCGAGTTGCTACTGTCTATGCACGTTTAGCTTCTAGCTACGTTAACAGACAGACAGCGTAATATAACATATTCGAACTGTTCGAACTTCTGGACTTGTTTGGTGACACAGTTGTATTTTATTTAGGTAACGCATACCGTCATCTACTGACCGCCGTCTAATGACATGGTACGTTCACAGCGAGGACGAACAAATTACGTCAAAATCTATTAGTGTCGGCCAAAATTCACCTGTGGCGGCCCGCCACAAATAAATGCATATGTGGGAAACCCTGCAAAAGTATTGTTGCTGTACATTGTGAATACCCTGTGTTTTTCTGCTGATTTTGTGTTTGACTGACTTACAAACAATGTTAACCTATAACATAGTTTAAATTTTATTGGACATGGTTACAGTTTACTACGTTTTGAGAGTACTAACAGCACGCAATGAACAACAGTAGTTTGTGCTCAGTTACCACTGTACTTCCTTTTTTTCCATTTAGTTATTTGACATTGTCCAAGAATTGGTTTTCATACAGGTATTTACTGTATTTATAACTTTACTGCTGCGTTGGCATAGGTTAGTGATAGATCCGGCTTGAGTACAAATTCAGGTTAAGTCACTAGTTTAGGAACGAAACTATGTCGTAAATTTACAGTCTCCTGGACTTGCTTTTCAAGATTACAAACCCATACCACTGATCACATAAATCCCATTTACACAGCTTGTAAAAGCTGGGATCTTTTTCACCTTCTTTACATTGCTGTTTCGTCTAAATGTCACTTAAACGGAACCAATAGTCCACCTTCTGATGTCGTGTCAAGAGTCAGTCACAACACATACAGTACTGATAAGCAGGTCGAATCTGAGCATTTGTACCCCTTTCTAACAAATTTCAGCAAATACCCAATTGTTGAATGTCTCTAAAAGATTATCTAGAGTTATTATCCGATGGTGTTTCACAAAACACACCACAGGATAATTGCTCAGGATAATTTTTCTTTTCTAATCTTTTTAAGAGTCCTTTTTCTTCCCAGATTTGTCTGGAAAATGATCGGTCCGACAAGTCTAAATGTTAAAGCTAGTTAATATTTACGATCGCAAATACAGTATGTGTGTGGTCAACACCAAGTTCGGTCAATCCATGGACTCTGTGATTGTGAAGTGCACTGGAACACTAGCCAATAAGGAAGCAACCTTAAGCTCCTGCTGTTGCCGGACACAACAATATTGGAGCAATGACTCTTTGAGATAAGTGTTCGCTTTTTTGTGGGATCGCTGTGTAAAAGAGGTCATATTGTTGACATTGCTGGTCTATAATAAAGCCATTGTGTACCCTGTTGTTTAGGAGCTCTGGACCACATTCTGGTATCAACACAAGATGGGAAGTTCCCCCTCAACCAGCTGGGCCAAGTCTCCATGAAATCCCCTCAGCTCATAATGGTCAATATGAGCAGCTACCCTGAGGTAAGACCATCACTCACAAACCAACACGACAACAAACATATGTTCTTTTTATTTGCATGTCTGTGTGTGTGTGTGTGTTACACACAAAAGCTAGCTAGCTAGGATAGTTCCTGGTTCACAGAAGAGGACGTAAGTGATGGGTCTACACCGTTTATTTATTTATTTATTCATTTACTTATTTTATTCAGGGGCAAGGGTAACTAAAACGCTATCGGGGATTCGCTTGTTTGTGTGACCATCCATAAATTGACGAGCTACTTCCTGTTTCCCAAAGTACGACGTCGGATCACAAAACCATACCACTGATTCTGGGGCTATCAGAATTGTCATTGAATATGGTCCTCAGAGTAATCTGTTTATTTATTATTGTTTGTTTCATTGTTGTCTTTGTCCAATCCTGGCATAGTTGTTTATATGCATTTTTGGCGTGTGTGCGTGTAGGTTGTTTCAGGTTTCAACTCAGTGATACTGTTTATGGGTCAGTTGAAAAGGTTCATAAATAGACCTAGTAGAAAAAAAAATCAGGTTATATTTATACAATTTAATTTCTATTATTTATTTTTTTAACAGTCCTTCCATAGCACATGTGCTAGCACCCTGAAAACTTTACTTGATATCAGTTATGTAGTTTTTGTGTGATCCTGCTGCCTAACAAACAAACTGCAATTAACACAGTACCTCTGGTCTTGGTTCTTTCGGACTTGGCGGAGGTAATAATCTGAGGCTTGAAGTGGAGCTAGAGCAGACATAAATGAAACCTGACCTTAGAGTCTCATGCCAACTTGGTCTCATATGCTAATTGATGGATCACTCGAGGAGCCCTTTGTTCTGGAGTGAAAGATAGCACCAAGAACTTGAACTGTGTGTGTGTGCTGATATGTAAAATACATCTGTGTGTACGTTGTCACCAAAAGGAAATGACCTCATTTTACCCCCAAGTTAGGAAGGAATGGATTATTTTCCTTTTTTTTTTTTTTTTATACCCTCCTTCTTCAGCAGTACAACAATGTACTAATCACAGCTCTGGTTCATCCAGTAAGCTTATAGTGTCCAGACTTTTCCAGACTGGTGGTCTGGAAAGTCAAAGCACTTTTTTTTTTTTTTTTTAGTACAATTAAGACATTACACAATCATGTGTTGCCTTTTCTTCTTCATTTTCCAGAGACGATTTACGACTTGTCATGAAATGCAACGATTAAAGTGCCTGTAAAGACACCAATAAAATGTCTTGTAAACTTGACACACCACAGAGGAAAAAAAGACTTGCCAAATTTGAATGAATAAACGAAATCATCATGTATCTAAAATAATAATAATAAAATCAGGAAAAATAAGGCCTGCTCTCAACCTCCAGGACTGTCTGGACATGCCCACTAAAGGCGCTGGAGACGAGCCCTTCACCTGTCAATCAAATACGTTCGCTCGTATGCTGTGTGCTCAAGTGTCTGTAGTCAGCTACTGGCTGAATAACATCTGCCCCTGTGTTAAATAAACAGTTAACTTTTCCCCTTCTCTGATATGTGGGGACCTACAGACAACAACACCAAGCAAGGTGCTCACGTATTTGACACCCACTGAGCAAGCTCCTTAGATTTTTAGCCCGTTAGCTCGCAGGCTAGCGAACGCAATAAGCTGTTAACTTTGCGTTAAGTGTCTCTGTTGTGTGAATCTGCGTGCTTTGCATGGAGGGAGGCTTTGGAGTATTGGACGGACGCGGCACCGGTCCACGAGCCCACTAGTGGCTAATAACTACTAGCCTAGCCGCTAGTATCAGGCCATTTCGCTGTGGTGTTGAGTGGGTACCATGCAGCAAAAAGAAACAGCTTTTATTTTAAGCCTATTCTGTATATGTTTCGACTTCATGTTTGCCGTTGTCAATTTTTGTTCGCCAGCAGTGACTTATGCATAAGTTCCTAATGTAGGTGGAGCCCTAGAGGGGGAAAAAGGCTTTTCTTTCCTTGCTTTTGCTTTAAACCAGAAAAACATCTTTTATTATCATGATGCTCTCTTGAATTACAGTACTTAAATGCAGAATCACAAACATACGTCCACCATATGGACAAAAGTATTGAGATGCACCTCTTAATGCATTTAGTGACCTATCGGCCCCACTTAATCATCTTATCAAGTCGTTTTTGGGCAATTCTAAGCTCGCAATTTTGAGGGAACAGTTTAGGTAAAGCCATCATTATTGCAGTGTTTCCAACCTTTGTTAAGCCAGGGCCAAGGCGCATTCTGTTTTTTTTTACAATAGAAAAATCTCACAGCACACCACCAAACAAAAATGTCACAATACTGAAATGATGATGATATCATTTTAATTAACTTAATATGTTTAGTTGAACATAAAGCTATTATTCTGTTGTATGACTGGCATCAGGTAGATATACAGGTTAGTGGCACTAAGCAGGCCCAAAAAATGGCATGTAAATTTGACACACCATAGAGAAGAGTAATGTTAACAAGCCTACCAAATTCAAATGACAAAACAAAAATCGCCAAGTATATAAAATCAGGTTTCAAAACGTATACTAATAGGGGCCACCTCTCAGCTCTCAGGCACTGTGGGTGTGTCGAATGGATGCGCCAAAAGGAATAAAACATATTGAGGGGGTGCTAGCTTATACGATGTAAAATCACGTTAGGATGCTCAACTTCAAAATTGAATGGTTATTGTGGACTATAATCATAAAAATAACCACACAACTCAACTTATCCTCGTTGTTGGTGACATAATGTCACAGCACCTAACTACAGCGGGGACGGTAGGAGGAAGCCCAGGTAGTTAGACAGTCAGCATTGCCCCATTCACTAGTGTCAAGTTACCCATGAAGCCTTGTTGTCTCTGGTGAAAGTTTACAAAACTATTTGCCGTAAAATGTGCACTGCATAGTCGGCTGGTGGTGTTGATGTTCAGCTCACCATCTGCGTGTGCTTTTAAAAAGTCAATCCATCGCTTTATTATTTCCCAATTTTTTGGGAGCTTAAAAAAACGTCACCGAGCTGTTGTGTAAATTGAGGCATCCAGGAAAGACGCATTTTCGGGGTGTAGCCATCGTTAGCTTGCTAACTACATCCTGGATGGTAAATGGGCGTTGTTATGGAAGCTAAGCACAGTTAATTCACAACTGAGCAGCATAGCCAAGCAAAATGACGTCACTTTGTACTTAAATAGTGGAGGAGGGAACTCGCGCTAGAAAGTACACGCCCCAGCCCCTTGATGTCACGGGCTGTGTTTTAGCGCCGCCCACAAAATCAGGAAAATTCAAATGGTGAAAAAGATGCTTATCTCAACAATTCAGCACTATAATTGTTATAGGTCTTGACATGTTTTCAGCACTTATCTTCAAACATACTGTATCTCATGTATTTAGAAACAAAACACGGATAACTGCTGAGAACCTCTTTAATCGTACCATCCGCTATCTAGGATTGAAGATTATTTAATTGCTCTGGCTGTCACCATATATCTGTGACATAGATCGAAAGATAAATAAATCATACTTTTTGGACCATTGAGTGTCAGTTCGATGAAATTGGTTTATTTCCTGTGCCACACCTGATGATCCCTCACAGTACAGTGATTGGGAATCACTTCATTACAGCATAAAGAACCACATCCAACACCAACAGACATTGGGAGCCAAGAGGATATTGATGTCAGGTAGCGGGGGTGGAATTGAATTTGTGGAGTCCTTCAGTCACAGGCCGCATTTTTAGCCACAAGTGCCCGCGGCCAGTGGTACTCTGGTAAGTGTTTCTTAGCAGTGACTCTGACCGCAGACCACACGCACAGTCCAAGCAGACACACAACACATGCATTACTCTGGTGTGCACGTCGCACACAGAGGTGAGTCCGCCGTGCCCAGAGCTAATACGCTTATAATGATGACTATCCATTACCAGGCCTTCCAGATGCCCTTCAATTGTTTTCCAGTCATTCATTAACAAGCAGCAGGCCTGTATTTGTGCGTAGGTGAGCATCACTGAAGCGCTTGTACATGCAGGCAGACAGCAGCACGCATTCCTTTCCGCTCACTTCTTGGCTTCGAACTAGTGCCGCTCGCGTTTGATGTGAAACTTCAGTGTAATTTCCCCCCCTCATCCGCACTTACATGTTAACGAGAACCTGGCCTGAAAGATTCCGGCTTGGTTTTTCACCCAAAAAATAGTCGTCATGAGCGCGGAAGCAGTGATGAATATGATGCTGAGAACACTCTAACATAGGTATGAGCCGAATCTATCACTCGCCACTCCAAGAGAGCAAGTAGAGGTCTGCGCTCTCTGGGCAATTTTAGCAAAGGAAAAGAAACAAGAGCCGAATGAATTAATTCAATACGCGCAAATAAATTCCTTTAATCTCACTGCCATTTCTTTCCCCCAGTGGAAAACACCAGAAGGAGCTGTCTCGAAAGGAGAAAAGGAAGGGTAAAAAAAAAAGGAAATGCACATTTTTATGCATTTTTAAACTCTTTGGAATGCTCAGCGTAGGGAATTGTCATGGAGCGAAATTGTCTTGAAGTGATTTTTCTTTCTCCTGTATGCAAAGTGCAGCATCTGGTAAGATGTTAACAATCTCTCAGTAATGCCCTTTTGTGTCCAAATGATCATTGTCAAGATTGTGTTCAGCTTTTTTTTTTTTTTTTTGGCACTACTTACCTCTAATGTCATGCAGGATGATGCCAGATTTTAAGGCTATCTGATGTCCAATCAGACTGACATTAATGAAGCCATTCCTCTCTGAAGTTTAGATCAGCTCAGCTGCAAGTAACTGCATACTCAGGTGCATTTATGGCTGTTGGCAATGATGCAAAAGCAGCAGGTAGGGAAGAAGGAGCAACAAGAGCCTGTGGTGATTTCATACAGAAGGATTCCACGCATGGATCACATGACATGTGATTTGGAGTGCAAAGACCTAGCAAGCTAATTGTGTCCTTGTGAAAAATACTATGAGAATAGTCGTACAAATATAAGAATGAAGTCATACATATGAGACTAAAGTCACACTTCTGATGGAAAATCAGATTTTTGTAAAAATATTTTCTACATTTAATGAGAGTAAAGTTGTAATTTTACAAAAATGTAAAAGAAAAAAAATCGAATGAGAATCCATCCATCCATCCATTTTCTTTACCGCTTATCCTCACTAGAATATTCTCAAAAATTGCAACTTTTAAGTTGTAAATCAGGAAATATATTTTATGAGAGGGAACTTGTATTATAATTAGAAGAATTCATAGATTTACAAAAAAAAGTGTTAATATACAAAGAAATTTTTTTTATGAAAATGAAGTTTTAAAAGTATTATTAACAAAATATATACATATATATAATATATTTCGGATAAAAAGTTCCTAATTTTATGAAAATAAATTCCAAATTGTACAAGAATATTCATGTTATTTATTTTATTTATTGTGAATATTTTACAAGAATGAAGTTGTAACATTTCCCCAAAACAATCATATTTTTATGAGAATAAAGTTGTAATTTAGCAGAATAAAGTCATGACTTTATCCCAGAAATATTTTGAGCGTGAAGTTGTATTATTATTCAAAGGTTGTACATTTACAAGCAAAGGTAATATTTTTTTAAGAATTGATAAGAATTGTTGCAATTTATGAGAATAAAGAATGTTAGTCTTAATTTTATGAGAGTGAAGTCTCAATTAATGGAAAGAGTCGTAATATTCCCCAAAAATATATTTTATGAGAATTAAGTTGTTTTGAGTTATTGCTGTTGTTTAAATTAGAAAAAAAAATTCCGAGAAAATATTCATAATTTTATAAGAATACATTAAAGTCACAATTTTATGAGAATAAATGTACAGTATGTTTTTTTAAGTGAGTATGAAATAGCAATGTGTCAAAATCAACGTAATATTATGGAAAAATATATTTTATTACTATAAATATTATTTAAAAGTAATAAGAGTAAAAATTTATGAGAATAAAGTTATTATTTAGGATAAAGTTTTAGATTTGTGGAAAGAAATAATATTGTAGAAATTTTAAAGGAGTCATGTTAAAATATATTTTTTTTTTACTGTAAATGACAGTCCTAAATTATCTAAAATAATGTCATTTTTTTGTTTTTGTTTTTTAAGAATGAAGTGGTGGTATTACAAAAAATAATTCTGAAGATACAACAAAAAATATGGCTATATTGACAAATCCATGAGAACATCGTCATCACACTAGAGAGATGTTGTAAATTTACAAGAATATTTCAATCCTAGATGTTTTCAAGATGCGCTTTAGTCGTTGTTTGCTCGACCATCATCTATGTGAGCAGTTTAATGGAATTGATTCATTCTCGTATATTTACAACATTATTGTTATAGCAAAAGGACTTTTTAGGATGACTTGTTTTTTTTCTCCGAATTTTACTTCCATCCATCCATCCATTTTCTGAGCCGCTTCTCCTCACGCGGGTCGCGGGCGTGCTGGAGCCTATCCCAGCTGTCATCGGGCAGGAGGCGGGGTACACCCTGAACTGGTTGCCAGCCAATTGCAGGGCACATACAAACAAATAACCATTCGCACTCACAGTCATGCCTACGGGCAATTTAGCGTCTCCAATTAATGCATGTTTTTGGGATGTGGGAGGAAACCGGAGTGCCCGGAGAAAACCCACGCAGGCACGGGGAGAACATGCAAACTCCACACAGGCGGGGACGGGGATTGAACCCCGCACCTCAGAACTGTGAGGCTGACGCTCTAACCAGTCGGCCACCGTGCCGCCCCGAATTTTACTTTTATATTTAAATGTATTTATTTTTAAAGTGTGGTCCTAACACTCATTTGTCTGTGTGTGTGCATTTGTGTGTCACAAGCATACTCTTGTAGGGTCACCGGGGGTCAGCGCCCTGCCCTGCAACCTCTCAGTCCCATCCCACAGGACTTGGCGCTGACAGTGGCCCAAGGCACTTCCACAGTGTACGGGCAGCCACACAAGCACACGCATACACACACACAAACGCACACACACAAGTTCCTCACCCAAACACACAAAGCATCCAGAACACCTTAATGATTGCCAGCTGGAGAAAGACCACTACCTGCAGTTGTAGCTTTGATTTTTCATTCACCCCACCCTTCTTGTGTGTTCTTGTGTATGTTTGTGTGTGTTTGTTGTGTGCGTGGCCTCAGGCTACGTCGGCAGCTGCCCGTGCCCTGAGAGAGAGTAGCATGAACCTCAACCCTGACGTGGATGGGACAATCATCAAGGTGCCTGTTCCTAAGTGAGTCTCTTACACACGCACACACATGCATGAACTATGTTTTTTTTTGTCATCCATCTGATCCTCCTTCAGGCATCAAACACATCTATGTTGTACGAAAACATTGACTGTTATTCTTTTCCTAGAATATCAATGCTAAGTGTAGTGATATAATCTGTTTTGTCACCTCCAATAAGGAGATGACGATACCTTGTGTACCAGGCTGCAGGCAAGAATATGTAAACATGTTTTATTTTAACCATTTATTGACTATGTGGAGTTTTTATTTATTTTAATTTTTTTATATCTTCTGACATGTCTCTGTATGAGAGAATTATGTATGTCTTGGTTATAGTTTTGAAGCTAACCTTTGCTTCAAATGAGTAAAAAATACATGCACATTGTGGCAAGCTGCTACCTCTGCACCTGCAGTATGAGCTCTGACAAGAGCGAGGGAATAGATGGCAATGAATGGTCATTATTAAACATAAAAGAAAGGGATCTCAGGAGAAAAAAAAACATAAAAGGCAGGAATCTCTCTCATGCTAACAGCCAGTTAACTCCTGGTCCAACACAAAGAGGGTCAGGGGAAACACTTTCAATGGGTCCCAGTCTGATTCCAAAATCAAAAGAAAAATATCAATACATTTGTAATTTTAAGGATTATTGTACATTTAAGTCAATATTGCAAGAGTAAGGTCAAAATATTACACGAGATAAAAATATGTAATTTTATTTAAAAAAAACAACATATTTTATATATATATATATATATATATATATATATATATATATATATATACAATTTCTTTAACCGCTTATACTTGAAAAAATGAATACACGTTAGACAATAAGTCATTATGCGTCGGGGTTGAACCGAGTAGTCGGCTAGTCAACTTTGCTATTCCGCATTGCTGTTTCGTGCTTGAAGTTGATTAATCGCTAATCATATGTTTTTTGGCATCTCTTCTAACAATTGGCCAATTTACAAAGGACATGTGACTCATCTGTCTGCTGTTGTCACCAGACTATAACACTCTGTGGTAATGTCCGGCCAACAAGGCGACAGTCTTCTTCATACATCTGTGGGACTCTTGACAGTACAAAAAAGCAGCTGGTTGTGAATGAGTATAGTGGTTAACCCTGCAAGCTTTGGCTATTGCGATAGCTGCTAGTTTTAAAATATTCATACCGGTACTAGCGAAACCACGGGACTGGCGGCGAGGAACGAGTGCAGCAGCACAAAGTGAAACTCCATCTTCGTCGCCAATTCTGTATCTTATGTCCAATAATGTGTGGGCAACAACTGTGTGAATAATGGTAACTTTATTCACGACACCTGTTGCTTTACGATAGTATGTGGTCACACTTGTTGCTGTACTGCATACTTTACAAAAAAATGACACCGGTATCACGGTCATTTGCAAAATATGCAAGTCTAGTCCTCAAATACAGTAAAAGCACAATTGAAATAGAAACAGGGAAAACAGAGAAATACATAAATTTTTGGGAGCCTGGCTATGACGTGCACAAGAGGAGACCAGCCGACTCATTGTAAAGAAAAACATGCAGGGCTACCAGTAATTACAACAACGACATTCAGTTTATTGGTGAATTGTATTTTCAATCTTCTTTTTTTTTTTCTATAGTGCTGAAAGAATATTAATGACATCGATTAATATTAGAAGCATCCACCGCTTATCCTCACTAGGGTTGCGGGTATGCTGGAGCCTATCCCAGCTAACTTTGAAAGTAATTTAGCAAGATCAAAGCCTTAGTATTCCTACTAAAAACTGATTCATTTATGGATACAGACACAATATTGAAAAGTGAAGGTGACATATGAGATGTATGGTGTAATGTTATGAAAACAAATTTTGCTAAAGAGAGTCATTATTACTTTAAAAAATAGTAAATGTACAGAAACAAAGTCTTAATATTTTGAGAGTAAATGTCACAATATTACCGGCGAAAAGTTGTCATCCCAAATGTAGTTTTGTCATGTGTGTCTAGCCATTAATTTGAGGGTTTCCATTCAGTCCTTCACTCCCTGTATTGTGCACATTTGCATTTAGTATGTAAGAGAGGCCCGTGTGTTTATGTGCATGCGTGTTTTCTGGCGGATGCAGCAGCAGCAGGTGTTAGTCTGATGGAGTCGGGACACACGCGTCGGACCGCTCTCCCAAAACGCACCCACCCACCCCCTCCAATCAGCCTCGGCATGCTCCCGAGACTCCATTTGCATTTGCAAAGAGAAGAAGAAGGCGCCCGTTGATTCGCAGTGGAATCAGCAATTAGAGCGTATTGTTTGCAGTAAATAGATGCTACTCGTGGATTGTTTGCAAATAGTCCACGAGGCTAGAAAACAGCAATTAAGGACAAAGAAGCAGAATGACACGGCAAGTCAAATTTTGTGAGTGATTAAAACAAGCGAGGTGATTACAAAAGTTGTCGCTTTGATGGATGTTTCAGCTCTGGAGTGAAACCTTGGGGAGTGATTTTTAAGTAGCCGCTACAAACTTTACACAATAACAACCTGATATTAGCATGTTGTTCTGCACTTGTTCTAAAGATATAATGAAAGGCGAGTTGGTCATCTCTAAACAAGGACGCTTTAACTGACACAAACACAACTTAAATACAGCTCAATCAGAGCGTAGACCTCCACTGAGGTTACTGTGGATCATTGTATTTTTGTTCCTCCAGCCACATTGGGGCAATTAGGTTTACTTACTGTTTTCATTGGATTGTTTGATATTTATGGCCTATTTTTATACAAATGTTTACTGTAATTTTGACTTTACTACTCTAGTGGTATAGGTTAGCGATAGGCTACGGTGTGTTTAGACCAGTGGCGTTTCCAGAAACCCCCCGTGGGGAGCCAGGCAAGAAGGACCATAGAGCCTCTTAAAACAACAAAAGGGTTAGTACCCCATTAGGAAAATTCCCAAATCTTGACGTGTCATTGCAATGTCTACAGGGTTTTCAGTTGTCCTTGATATGGACCAATATCAGCTATCTAGCCACCAGCCAGCAACATCTAGCAAGGGGCCCTGTGCGGGGGATTTCCGACACGTTATTGTTGCGGTGTCGAAAGCAGTGCCATTGTTTTGTCATTGATATTGGCAAAGGCCAGCCGTCTCTTGGGGCCCGACGCAATTGCCAGATTTGCCTGCCCTGTTGCGGCGTCTCTAGTTCTAATTTGTGCACAAATTCAGCTAACTTCACCACCATAAGAACAAAACTCGGTCGTAAGCCAAGGACTGTAGTTGTTGTCGGATATACTGATTTAATTTTCATAGAGTCTAAAAGTTACAATGAAGAAAAACACATCTTTTGGTTTGTGCATTGCAAATAAGAGTATATCTCTGTCCAAAACCTTCCATCCATCCATTTTGCAGGTGAGCTCGGCCTATCCCAGCTGACTTAAGATGAGAGGTGGGGTACACCCTGGACTGGTCACCAGCTAATCGCAGGGCACATATAGACAAACAAGCATTTGCACTCACATCCACACCTAAGGAAAGGTTTGTCTTCAATGAACCTAACATGCATGTTTTTGGGATGTGGGAGTAGCCAGAGAAAGCCCACACAAGCACAGGCAGAACATGCAAACGCCAAACAGGAAGCTCAGAGTCGAACCCTCAACTTCAGAACTGTGAGGCGAATTAGTAACTGTGTGGCTTGCCCCAAAAAATGGATGGCTGGCTGGATTGTAATAAGTTGTGTTAACCTCATTTTAGTTATTGATATCCTCGATCATAGCTGTTAATTGATTTCACAGGGGGAAATGGTCTAAGCCTTGGCGGAGGTCTTCACTCTCGGAGTTACTCACTGCCACTCAGGGAAAAGATTAGTCTGAAATCTCTGTATGCTTGGGAAAAGCCTGTTGAATATCATCATCACACATGTCAGCAAACTCTGACCAGAAATTGGACTGTGGCTTTTAAATGTGCACTCCTCACTTTTGTGCCAGGGATTTAACTTTGTTGTTTGTTTTGCTTCCATTTTTTTTTGGGTTGACTCCCTCGTAGGGTGACACGTGAGCACAGAGAGAACCTCGCCAAGACCGCCAAGCAGTTCAGCAACAAGGCCAAAGACTCTCTGAGGAGAGTGCGCTCAAATGCCGTAGCGCAAGTGAAAAGGGCAAAGGAGGGACACTCTGAGGACACCATCCGACTCGTAGAGAAACAGGTACAAGAGCGAAAGCACCAAAGAGGTCTTCTCGTCACCAGCGTGACTCTGTCACTGTCGCGTCTTTGCCTTCGCAGATTCAGCAGATGGCCGACAACATCGCAGCAGACATTGAGAAACAGCTCGCAGCCAAGACCAAAGAGCTGCTCAGTTGAATGTGAGGAGACACACATGCAGCTATTCAATACGTCATCATTCTGTCACAGCCACACCCACAGGCGGACATGTTTAATACGCATTGTGTTGATATTCTACAGCAACAGCAACACGGTGGGAATAGGTTTTGGACTTTGGTGCCGGTTTCATATGTAAGCGGGTGTTCACACAATCCGAGAAAAGAGAAAAACTGGGCTGTTCTTCTGGACTTCTCTTTACATGATAATAGGATGGATGGCTGTTGTGTTGAAGTCTGAAAATTCAAACATTTGAAAATGGGTCTCAAATGACACAGTTATCGTTTCTGTGTGAACACTGAAAATGTTAATTAAATCTTATTCATCAATTTGTTCTTATTCTGTGAACATATTTAGAATCTCCTCAGACAATGCGTACGTACGCACAAATAATGAAAGGTCCGCTTTCGAAAAAACAAACATCTTTTACTCAAGCTGCACAATGTATTGCTACTATGAAGTATTAATTCATAAAAACTATAACGGTAATATTTGAAAGCTGGACTTTGCTAGTGATTTGACTACATGTACTAATCGTGAAAATGGACATTTCTCATCACTTTCTGTGCTGTGTGTGTGTATCTGCCACTGGCTAGCTGTTGCCAGTGGTCACTCAACAATCACACTTCATCGCGTGATCTGAACAGTAAACAAGCTGCTGTATTCGGTGTTTTCCTTACCACTACACACCAATACGGATGACGTGATTTCCTAGGTGAGCGGTGTCAAACTTATTTTTGTTGCGGGCCATATCGTATCGTACTTATGCTTTCCCATGGAGGGTTGTTATGACTGTAAACCCATATAAAGTGCAACAATTTGATTTTCAAATTAATTGACTATTGTGATAATCTAGTAATCGTTTAGAGACAGTGCGTAAAAATTGTCCAAATCCTCTGACTTAGAGCCTCTAAACATTAAATGATCTCAGATTTCTGTAGCCCTCCATGAAAGCAGAAGGATTATCTTTCTGTTGAATCAAAATAAAACGTTTGCAAACATCTGCTTTTACATTGGAAAAGAATGATCAACATTTATGCCCATTTTCTGACTCATTACGGACCAAACCACTATCTTAATCATAATCAATTTGTTTGTGCATTTTCTGCACTGTTAAATTGTTAAAGTTAAAAGTTGTTTTAATCCGATTCATCGACTAATCAAAAAGATAACACATTAATTGATTATTAAAATAATAATTGACAATTTTTAATTTGGCCACATCACTTCCAAAGATGCGAAGGAAAATCCTCCCTCCTGCCTCTCTACTCTTGCCGTCTTCAAATAAATATGTTACTGGGAACGAATGGCTTTTTAATCGGATTTGTGGGCTTCCTCATCATCAACCCTCTTGCCACAAGGGCTGTCTGTTTATATAAAACAAGCGCACCCGTCTGGATGTCAACTGGCTGTTGTTTTTTTTTTATAATCTCCTGGTGGCAAAAACAGACATCTTCAACACGGTGCTAAACATTTGCTTCACATTCAAGATTGAAAATGTGTATGCATGTCGACTATTGACCGCACGTCTTCTCTCCTTCAAATGATTATTGATGGACTCTATTAAAGCCAAACCGCTTTGTAGTGCTTGTTTGTGTGTGCGTGATCGCTTTTATTTTCTTTTTCTCCACTTTCAGTTTGAAGTCAAACCCCCACCTCTTCCTTCTCCTCCATTAGTTTGAGTGATAATGGACTTTTCCTGTGTGCGTGGACCTGACTGTCGGCACCACAATGGTCCATTAGGGTGGGTGGGTGTTTGGGGGGGGCTATTAATGTTGTCTTTGTTTTGAAATAGCTGCACTTAAAAAATAGTATGGAACTGCTATAGTAGTCAGATTGTCTGAATGGGAGCAAAACCATTAGAGCATGGACTCCTGCTTTCCACTTCCTGTGGTTTTGTCTTTATTTTTATTTTATTTGTTTTGAGTGCAGTCCAGCGGTCTCACAAACACATGATTGATTTCGTGCTATCAAGCTTTCCTTTTGTTAAAGATAGGGTGTTAAAATGAAGTAGGCCTGCGTCCTTCAGTATGGTTTGCCTTTAATGGGCAAAACAGAGCAGAGTTGTTAGATAAACAAGAGTTTAGCAAAGGAGCGTCTGTGCAGGGGACGCGGGCGGCCTCGCGTGGAAATGGCAGCGTTCTCCGGGCCATTCCGTGTCCAGATGTCAGCAATTTTGGGGGCATTGTGTACCTTGGCCTGCAACAGAGGCTTCATGATCGATGGAGGGCTGAAAATCTCCACAAGTCTCTGGCGCAACAAACGCAGGCCAAGCGCGAGGAAATTGCTTTCAGCTGATAGCTTCATTTCGCTTGACATTTATCAAGTGGAAGACGGGTTCTTTTTTGGTAGTGGGGGGGTGGGGGTACAAATGTTTACTGCAAAAAAAAAAAACGCCTTCCTGGTTCGCGTGTGTGTGCATGCCTTCCATCTTTAAGTTGTGGCGTGTCCTTTGGCCCCTCCGCAGAAAAATATACAAATCTAAATTAGTTCAGTAAACTTTTTGGGGATTTGATAGCAGGGCCTTTTATTTGCTTTTGGTGCACAGAAGGAAAGATAACCACACGTGTGCTGTGATAAATGTGACGTGCACACCATGGACAGAAAGTTAGAAAATCACAGTATACACAACTGGCCACTGCAATAGGTACACCTGCACGATCTGACAAGCCGCTACCAGATACGTACAGTCGAAGTCTGCCTTTAGAAAAAAAAAAAAATAATAATAATTATTAATAATTAATAATAATCAGTGTAGATTCCATAGGAAATAATGGAAAGTGGGTCAACTGTTGCCCTCATACTTTAACCTTTATTAACCCTATATGCAACAAGGGACATATTATAGGAAATTGACTTTGTCATTGCTTGTATATGAATAGTTGGCTTTCTCAAGTGCCTGCCCACCCATCAAATGTGAAATTAAACAGTCAAGTAAATATTTTATCATTGCCTATTTCAGAAAATGTCTGTGCTTCAGCCCTTCTGAATTTTGCCAAATTGTGACATCACAATTAATCATCTTTACATAATAACCGCTCCCACGCTGAGTTTCTCCGCCCACGACGTGACAAGCTAGGCTGGGTGAAGATTCAGAGCCCCTATCAAGCAATGCCCCCTGCTGTCACATCAGGATAGGTAATGTAAACATCTGCATTGAGTTTTTTTTTTATGTACAGATTAGTGTTAGCTTCTGACAAGCGGCACATACTAAATTGCTTGGTCAAGTTGTCATTGTGGTGGGGATAATTGTGTTTGGTGTCCATGTGCCACATAGACACGGAGTAGTGTATGAGTGCTGCCTCCACGAATGAAAATTCTTTTTTTGTCTTAACGGGCTCTTGCTTTTCCCCCCTCACTCGGCTCTGCAGAGGACACTTGCTTGTCAGTCAAATCCCCTCGCTATATCCCTGGTCGTCATGCTAACAAAATGTATACTTTCTATTCTCCCTTTACAGTTGCTTAATGTAACATTTTAACACCTATTATTCAAGTGAACAAAAAAAGTTAAACACTATCAAAAATAAGACAATACCAGATGCAATCATATCTTTAATGACAAATTATGAGTTTAAAAAAAAAAAAAAAAAATTTTCTTTTTTTACATTTTTGCTTGTCACACCAGTGTAAAAATAAGTGAACCGCTGTAAAATAAAACAAAACACTACCTTATGTTTGACGAGAATGTGAGTCTGCTTACTTTTCGTATCATGTTGCTGTTCTTCCGTTAACACCCCTTCTTGAGGGTGCTCCTTTTGGTAATAAGTGTCAACTGTGTCACTAAAAATTGCCAAAGAAATTCATGTAAAATGAATTCTCCAGGTATGCTCCCGTAATGCTTCCCTATTCAGGACTAGCACTATAGGAAGTGGATGAATAGATGTTTAGCTACATGAGTAAATCAAAATTAGAAAAAGCTCTCAGTATGACAACCAGAATACTGAACATTTTCCTTTTCTACGTGTACCTAATGTAGCAATCGTGTCGCTATGTTGTGCAGATACTGTATAGGGTATCAGGTTAAAATGTAAGTACGGACATATTAAAGGACAATTTGCACTCGTGTTGTTGTACCAACAACTTCCCGTCATCCTCTCCTGCGTCCTTCTGTATGCTGATTTCTGTATTGTTTGAGAATATCATGATGCCAGTGTGCAACAAGCCACACACACAGACACGCTCATAAACATACGCACCGAGTCTTTTCTCTCCCCTCATCACCTCTGGAGTGCAAAAGAGTGTGTGAAGCCGCCCAGAAGATGTCACTGAGTCTCCAATCAACACATGAATAGGAAATAAAGCTCTCCAACGGGACACGCTTTGTGCGTAAATGGCTGCTTATGCAAATTAAACTGAAAAGGATCTGATGTGCATAAGAGCATCTCTGACCTTTTCAGTCAGCTCGGATAGCCCTATTAATATTTATAGATGTAATTGGCTGAGCTTGGGTAGTGCGAGGCCTTGTGCAGTTAGGCAAACCCACATATAGGCCACGCCCCCACCTCCTACCCCCCCCCACAGGTGGATGCTCTTACTTTTTGCGGCTAACTGAGATTCCTTTTAAGTAGGAAGTTGGATATCCTAATAATCACGTAAACTAATAGCGGGCGGCGAGAGTGTTTCCTTCCGCCGCACTCGGCACGTCAGTTATTCTCAGAATTGTTGCTGTCTGTCTGGTCTGCGAGTCATTTGGACAGAAGGGAACGTGCGTCCACTCAGTAACCCCCTCCTTGACGTTTAGTGGGGATCACACGGGCCCCCTTTTTGGGAGGCCTCCCCCTCAACCGACATGCTTCCACACACCTCCCGCCTCTCCGACGTGAACAAAGCCTTCCTCAGTCTAAAGTGGCCCAATCTCAAATGATTAGCGGCATGGGGGGAATTACATATTTAGCTTTACGTCCGTTGCCATTTCCTCCCCGCGGCCTGATCTGAAGTGACTGGCGAGTGGTGCCCTCCATGTCGCTATCTCCGAGGGGCTAAAAAGACCCCCCAGCGCACACACACCCCCACCCCGCAGGAGACTTGTGTAATCAAGGGCTTCCAACAGAGTAGAAGATGAGAGGTGCACAGTGGACACTGATGACAATAGACCAAATTGCCATTTTATTTTCTTATGTCTGATGTCCTAAACCAGGTGGGGAACCTTTTCCGTATCAGGATGCATTTCAGTTCGTTATAAAGCCCCCCCCCCCCCCAGAGGCACGCACAATTTATGAAAAATACATGATGCAATGATCAACTTTATTGCTGTATATTACACAGGTGTCAAATAGATCCAGATCCGTCCCTCCATGTCATTTTATTTGGCCAATGAAAGCTTTCCACAATTTTTCCTTGTTTCCAAACTAGTTAGTCATCATTAAATGTGTTTTATTAAAAAAAAACAAAAAAAAAAACTAATACTATCCATCCATCCATCCATTTTCTGAGCCGCTTCTCCTCACTAGGGTCGCGGGTGTGCTGGAGCCTATCTCAGCTATCATCGGGCAGGAGGCGGGGTACACCCTGAACTGGTTGCCAGCCAATTGCAGGGCACATAGGAACAAACAACCATTCGCACTCACAGTCATGCCTACGGGCAATTTAGAGTCTCCAATTCATGCATGTTTTTGGGATGTGGGAGGAAACCGGAGTGCCCGGAGAAAACCCACGCAGGCACGGGGAGAACATGCAAACTCCACACAGGCGGGGCCGGGGATTGAACCCGGGTCCTCAGAACTGTGAGGCTGACGCTCTAACCAGTCGGCCACCGTGCCGCCAAACTAATACTAATACATTTAAAAAAAATTGCAGGGGCACTTATCAGGATTGACACACAATATATTAAGGGACAGGAAGTGAAAGTGTCTCGCACTCTAGCTACACAGTCAGTGAACAAACGCGGCAAAAGTGCAGCTTAGCTTCTGGCTAGCAGACGTCATGGCTAGCGACATGCTTCTGGCAGAATGCCAAATTTCTTAAATTATTTGAAATGGCATCACAATGTAAATGTCAGTGCGCCACAAAAATTGGTGTGGTACAAATGCGACTTCCAGCGGAACTGAAATCAGCCTCTCTCTGGCTATTCGGATAGAGCCGAAGCAATAACAATTGCCGTTAGTGCTATTAGTTTCAATAGTATAATAATTCACATTGGTCAAACTGTTGCAATTGCCTCATTTCTGTAAAAAGAAGACAAACTATTGATGTTGAACTTTCCTAAAAAGAAAAGAAAAATTAAGTTGTTGAATTTCTTTTTAAATGTCATTAAATCTGTACATGATTACATAAAACAGGAAAAATGTGTTTTGTATTTTGTTCCCTTACTGTCCTGAATCTAAACCGAACCGTGACCTTAAATCCAAGGTACGTACTGAACTGTGACTATTGAATTACCGATACACCCCTAGCGATTATACATGTATGTGGTTTCACCATTATAACCAGCCCCCCGAGGGCAACCCTAACTATGATGTTGCCTGCAATGACAAGTTAGCCACCCCTAGTATAGTTTGTTGTCTGTTAAAACTTTGAACCGTAAATATACCACAAACTATGATCCCAAAACACTTTACTATCACCCATCCATCCATTTTCCGTACCGCTTCTCTTCACTAGGGTCCCACGTGTGCTGTAGATTGTGAATGAATGAAAAGGATCGGAAATATGTGGGGATTCGGCGTACAATTAACGTGATTCATGCTCACAAGTTAACCCTAAAGCAGATTATTTCTATTATTTGTTATGAGCAGAAAATGTGGACGTCAACCAAATATGTTATAAACAACTGGACAATGCTCCACTGAATTATTTGTGGAGGGTGACGACCATGCATTTAAATTGCAATCTTCTGTCCATCCTGCAAGATGACATGTCTACAAAGCACTTGTTTCAGTTGCTTTCTAAAATGTGATTGTCCTATTTAACAGAAACCCCCTCACTCCGCCAGTACGTAATAATTCACATTTTTTAAAATCAGATCCATACAATGGATCCTTTCCACAATGTATAATGTCCTTCAGTCAAGCCCCCTGCACCAACTCAAACCTGTTGCAGTTCATTCTCTGTACCAGGGCTGTAACTCATTTTTGTTGTGGCCCACATTACTTGTATGGTTTCCCTCAGAGGTCTGTTATGACTGTGAAGCCATCTACAAAGTTTGTAAATGTTCCTCATCATTGTATTACATATACACAAAGAAATGACAGTTAACTAGTTTTGAGGTTGAGAGTCCAGGACAATAGTTTGTTAAACTCTTGTTCAAGATACTCTGAAAAAAGGGTTTGGTAACAGAAAAGTGCTTACAGTATACAGTGAATTTGTCTCCAGTAGTTGGAGTCACTCTAGTACTACAGCAGACAGGCCACTAAACAAAACACACATTTTGGACATAAGTACAGAGTCACTGAGCAATGTAAGGGGACCAGTAGTGCGGTAATGGTGATGCTTGTGCAAATGATGCAGAGTCGTCAAGTAATTACGTATGTCAATTTAAAATTGTGATACAGACTTTAGCAAGAGTAATGGAGGCTGACGCAAATGATTTGCTTTTGCGGGCCACATAAAATGATGAGGCGGGCCGGATGTGGCCCCCGGGCCTGGAGTTGGACACCTGCGCTCTATACCATCAGCTCTCGCTCATAAATAAAGCAGATGAACACCGACAAAGCCATTGGACAGGAAGCCTGTTAATCTGCAATCCAATCCAGCTCGAGTCAAGAGTGAAGCCCGGCTCAGCTTGACTGAGCGGGACCTGCGAGGAAGGAAGCGGAGAACTCAGGAAGCGGCGTTCAGAGCTTTCACCAGTCATATCCATCACTAGGGCTTGTGATGGAGGCATGATTGTGTGTGCTTGTGCGTGTGTGTGTCGTATCCATCACACGGCCAAGAGAGCAGAGTCATTAGAGGGGCTGGGCCGCATTTTAACTAAACATCTTTTTCCATAAAATAAATGCTTCCAGGTTAGCGCGGGTCCCGGAGAAGCCAGGTCGCCAAGCGTTTGCTGCCACTCATCTGATCCCAATTACCAGGCACCGCCAGGTCACAGTCTGCATGCGTGGATGCACACTGGAGAAGACAAGCAAGCAAGTGTGCCTTTCTCTTTTGCTTCCAATTGACACATCGCCACCCCGGTGTGAACCTTACACCTTTTACATTTCTATGACTGCAGCTAGTATTGGGACACACACGTTACAGGACCTCGGGGGGGGGGATGGGGTTTGCAAAATAATTGGAGTTCGCCTTAGGCCCCCAAATGACAATACGCCCCTGCCCTTCACATCCGTGTACTGCAAAGATTTGAATTATTAATGTCCACTAAACAGTGTGAATTTGATAAAATTCTCACACTTCCTGAACTAGATTAAGTACTTAAAATCCTTCTTGAGGGTTATTACCGAACAAGTGAATCATCTCAATGCGTATACCGCACTTCATAATCATAAAGAACATTTCATAGGTTTTGTGCTAAAGACCACACGTTGCCCGTGACCACAACTCACCAAGACAGAGACTTCTGGGAGTTGAGAACGGGTCCGAGACAAGACCAAGCCGAACTACATTTATAGTTTACCATTTCGACTGCTTTAATACTCACATCTTCTCGATAAAAGCCTCACTCGTATCACGCTCAGCTTCATCTCTACTGAATCCTGCTTGGCTGACACTGACAGCAGTGCTACTGCAACCGGCAAGAGCGTCTGGCTTTTGTTGTCGGTTACTCACACTTTGAAAAAGGTTGAACCTTTTGGTTGGGGTTTTTGAAACTTTTTATTTATTTATTTATTTATTTATTTTTTTTAGATAAAAATGGTTTGTCTTCGTCTCGCTGTCTCCTCTTGTCTGCTCTACTGGAATAACTGCTTCATTTTTCCCTCAATGCGCCAAGACGTTTGTAACTTTGTTTTGCTACCCTCTCCCTGAATCCAGTCCAGAAGCTGTAATAGTCCATTGCATGAGAAGGGAGGGTGGAGCATTTGGAACGAGCATGATATATTACGCATTTTAAATGTGAACTAAGACTAAAACAATAATTGCTTTAAATCGAAGTAAACTTTCTCAATCAGTTTTTATGAGATGTTTTTGGGTTGGGGTGGGCTCCAAACTATTGCCTGTGTTTGCCTAATAAGTCCTCCCTGGTGGTGGCCCAACATGATGACGAGGTTTTGGCTAAACGACCTGACTCTATTACGTTCCCATTCACTATTGCAATTAACCGGTGAATTTTAGTGAAAAAGTCCTCATGGTGTGAACTTTAACCCCGGATTATCAACCTAGTCTGACACAAACTAACGTCATTGCTTTTATTGACACGATGCGTCATTTTCTTGCGTGCCTTTAAGTAGCACACTTGATTTTCCGATCTTGATTCTAATAGTTGAGAGGAAACAAATATGTCGTTCCCTTCTTTTGAATACAAAGCATGCAAAAGTCCCAGCAGCTCGTTCACCTCGCTCAGTCAAGTGGTGTTAAATGTATGAAGGAAACACGATCGTGCAAGGGAGGAAGTGTCCATCACGCTCTTTTATTATGTATACTTACTGTTGAAGTGTGTGCATGCCTTTTGGTGTGTACTCCGTGTGCATTTACATCTCTACATCATCATAGGATAATTGCTTCCTCATGCTTCCCCTCCTTCCCCCCACGAATATTAATTACCAGATGAAACCAACCACTTTGCTCTGCAAGGTTTAGGTCGAAAGAGGAAATGGGGGAAGAGGGCGGGGTGAGGGGGGGGGGGGGGGGGGGGTTGTGTGTGTGCGTGCGTGCGTGTGTGTTGCAAAACACAGCATTAGAGTTGCAAAGGAGTATGGCGGGGAAAATGTCTTGCGGGCCAATTAATTCCATATATAAAGGGCTTATTTATTGAATTTGGTTTTATTTAGTAGATGTATTAAGTGGTGCATTTCAAACCACCACTAATCTGGAATTTTATCCACTTGTGTATAACAAGCTGATTTATGTTTTATTTCCTTTAATCCTGAACACGTCCATATGAATACTTATTTTTAAATGAAAGTCCTCAGCATCTAGTTTCAGGAAGTAAGAAAAAAAAAATAAAAATCATGGAGGACTTTCATATGTTTTTATGGAATGTTTTTTTATTTTATCTTTGTCATATAATACTTTTTAATGAATTAAAATGAGTTCTGATCAATTCACAGTTTTTAAAAATTATGTTAATGTTCGCGTAAGGAAATTCAATATTATTTATGAACGTATTTATTCTTATCCTGAACATTGCCATGTGCTTGTGTATTTTTTTTTTTAAATGAAAGCATGATCTGAGTAAACCACACGCTACAATTTCTGGGTGAGGCTATTATCTTATTTCATCTTATCTTGAACGGTTAATAATCCATTAAAATGATAGATCATGATCCAGGAAATAATAAAAATAAATGTTTTTTGGAGGCAATTTCCAATGAACTGATGTATCTTCTTTTATTCTAATCTGAAAACGTCCATATGCAGTAATTACGTTTTAAAAGCAAATAACGTGACATGAGCAATCAGCATCTAGTTTGCAGAAGATAAACAATTTCGTATAGGAATTTCATCAATTGAAATAAGTGTTTATTTTATGTATTTTTTTTCCCCTAATGATTCTAATTAAATTTGATCCAGAACACTGCCGTATTGTACTTAATTTTTATATAATGAATGCAATTCTATTTCTTTGTATCAGCTTGAGCCTGTGGCCTTTAAATTGCACATAACGAATTGGATTGCATTAATGTCTGGACAAGATGCTTCAACAATAAATGTCTGCAAATGATACATCAAATTGTAAATATATTTACAAAAACTCATCCCAAAAAAATGCTTTTAAAATTGTGACGTTATAACCTATGAGTGAACTTAGTTTATTGAATTCTTCATTGACAAAATGAAAAGCTGTGGAGAGCGCGTGTGGTGGCTGTGGCCAGGCGGATGGCGCCATCTAGTGACATTTTGGAGGCTGCAGAGGAAAATGAAACTTTGGCTCATTTTCATAAAAGCCTCCAGTAGGGGCCACCAACCTTTCAGAAACCGAGAGCTACTTCTTGGGTACCGATGAATACTAAGGGCCACCGGTTTGACGCGAACCCATTTTGCTCAAATTACCTCAAACGATTTGTGTGTGTGTGTGAATAAGTTTTCACCATTCTAACAATGATTTAGCAAGGTAGGAAACACAAATATAAACATGCAACACTTTATTCCTCTAAATCTCTGCAAGTGTTCACATTCACAAAAATAAAATATTCCACAACATTCCCAGAAAATCACAACGTTCCATCAATGATGAGGTCTTTAGAATAGGGTGGCATACTCATGTGGTTCTTGCAGGCTACCTGGTGCCAGTGGGCGCCTTTTTGGTAACTCCTGCAGCACAGTATACAGTAGTTTGAATGCAATACACTGAACACATACTGATTTTTGCACACTGTCATGCACCTTAACAATGTTATTAAGAGTGAAATGTAATTTTAAAATGTAAAAAAAAAAAATATATATATATATATATATATATATATATATATATATATATACACCAGTGAGTATGCCGTCACATAGTCTAATGAGAGCTATATTCACATACTGGAGTGAAAAGATAATGTTGTTAAATATGTTGAATTTGAATTGATTTTAGTTTGCAGTGTTGTAGAAGAACAACACTATAACACGAATATGTTCTAATACAGTTGTATTTTAAATGTTGGTTTATTTTCCCCCATTTTTTTGTATCATAATATTACCATGTTATTTCTGTAAAGGTCTGGCTTAATTGTCATAGGATTACAACTTTGTCCCAAGAATGCGACTTTTATACTAAAAAAAACAACAACACTTCATTGTTGTAAAATTGCAACATTTTCCTTGATTTTTTTTTAGGACTGCTCATTTTTTGCCAAAAAACCCCATCACTTTATCCATTTAAAACTGACTTTTTCTCTTAAGATTCCGACATTTTTCCTGAAAAAAAAATGCCTTTTATTTCTCATACCATTTAGACTTCTTGTAAAAGAACGACTTTTTTTTCTCATAAAAGTCAGACTTTATTTTTGTAAGAGTCCGACTTTTTCCCTGGAAAAATATACTTGTAAGAATATGACTTAATCACAAAAAGTACCACTTCATTAACCTTGTCAAATGATTCTCTTTTCTCGTAAGAATGGGGTGTTTCCTAAAAGAAAATACTCCTTTATTCTTAATTTCACAACCTTATTCCTGTAAGATTGACTTAATTGATTTGAAATTTGAAAATTGCAATGTCATTCTTGTAATTGTGGGACTTTATGTATTTTGAAATAAAACGACCCTTCAGTATTGCGCTTTCATCACAAACAGCAACTACTGAAAGCGTTGAAACCGATAACTGGGCAGAACCTTTTGTTCATCTTCCTGCTTTGAATTGTTAACAACCTTGAAGAGTAAATAATAGCTCCTTTATTTAAAGCATGTATTTCTTCATCTATTTATTTAGTTATTTTCAATCATTGTTAAAGATTCCAGACGGACCACATTGCATTAAGATGATGGAAGCAGATGAGTCAACGCTTATAACAAAGTAAGATATTTTTGTAAATTCTTCCTGAAACTAAATGCTTATGGCTTGGATCTTGGTCTTTCATTTAAAAGTAAGTATTTATATGGAAGTGTTCAGGATCAAAGGAAATAAAATATAAATCAGCTTTTTATACACAAATGGATAAAGTTCCAGGTTTCTTTTGTGGGGTTTTTTTGGGAGGGGGCGGGGTTAAGTACTATAGCTAACCCTCAAATGACAATCGAAATGTCTTGCTGAGAACAGGCTAAGGGACACTTCTTTCTTCTTGTAAAAACTACTGTACACTGACTGTAATTCAAATGAGGAACAACGATAAGCACCGATTCAGAATGAAACAGAAAACATCTCAGAATCAGAATCAGAATCATCTTTATTTGCCAAGTATGTCCAAAAAACACACAAGGAATTTGTCTCCGGTAGTTGGAGCCGCTCTCGTACGACAACAGACAGTCAATTGACAGAGAACACTTTGGAGACATAAAGACATTGACAAAAAACAATTGTGCAAAAAGACTGTTCAATGTGTAACCTTCAGGGCTTTCAGGGTTCATAAAGATGTATACTGAATACATGCATATTTGCCAGTACTTTCCTTTAGCAAACCGAAAGTGGAAGCATTAAACTATCTTTAAAAAAATATGCATGATAGAATGTATCACTTCTTAATACAGTTCTTTGTCTTCAACAGCTTGTGCAGGATTGATGGTTCCAACATATTTTTGGGTTTATCAATGGTCTTGCAGTGCATTTCACATGAATTTTGTAACAAGTATTATGAGGTGTGTATGTTGTGACATTAGGCTATTGGAAGTTCAGGAACTGACAAAAACAAAAGAAAAAGATCGAGCCTAGAATCAAACCCTGATGTAAGCTCATTTCTGTACATTTTCTTGAGTGGCCAGCCACACAATTCTTTGCGAAACAGAAAAAAAGGATGTTGATGAGTACAAACAGTGTACAGTGGAACCTCGAAGTTGAACATAATCCATCATGTGACGCCAGTTGCCTTCCAAAACATATTTTCCCCATTGGAAGTCATGTATAGGTAATTAATTTGTTCTAGGCTCAAACAGTTGCATCATAAAACCTTAGATAACTGGACAGGCGCTGGCTTAATTCATATTTTAACATTCCTAACTTCTCTCCAAGTATAGGGAGAAGCTACACACTGTACTGTATAACAAAACTAAATCAACTGACTAAATAACTAATGTATTAAAACATGATAAGGTGACACTATGAAGACGCCTGAACGAAAGAACTTTTTTTGTGTGTGTTAGTCATTAAACCACTATGCTCTCAGTTGCATGCTATTGTCAAAATTTGTTCACCTTCATATTTTGATCAGTTGTGAGGTATTCAACTTGGGAGGTTCCGCTATATGAATTGTAAAAACTAAATCAATAATTACATCAGTCTATGCGACCAATATCGCATTTTTTAAACCTTGAACTCTTTGCTAAAATGTCACAAGACCTCTATCTTTGTCGTCTTGCGAGACCGAAGGATGCTCGTCTTTGCACGACCTGGCTTTCGTTGGAGGAAAGCTGTTCCTCCGATGTCTGGCAGTGAAGCCTGTAAAGCATCAAACGGATGCACACTGGAAACAAGCGGATGATACATTTTCCAGCATTGTGATGATGATGATGGCAACAACAATCTTTGCGTTTTATGAAGTTTGACTCACTCAGCAGCTGGCGAGGCAGGTCCTGCTTGCAGGTATCCCCACGTTTCCATCCGGTGATGGTGTCGGAGGAGTTGTTTTTGTGAGAACCTTTCAAAAACTCTTTTTGCTGGTCTTCTGTATTTTCTGCAGACCGCCAAAGTAAACCTTTGTAATTTTATACGCACATGCATGTGTGAAAGACTAATGAACTGCAATACAGAGACTGTGTCTTAGGGTTAGTGTATGGGTTGTGCAATGTTATGTTTTATGTGAAATACATGCAAGTGTGGTATAATTATGGTACAATCAGTGGCACCCCAAACCCTACCCTGAGCCGTTGACCCTAACCTTGAACACTGCCCCTAACATGAGCCATAACCATAACCCCTAAAATTGAACTCTAAATGTAACCTTATAGCCTCACCCTATCACAACGCTAATACCGAGCCACTAAAGCTAATCCTTACACCAATTACCTGAAACATTTCTCCCACCCGAACCATGACCCTTTGACCCTAAACTCCAACAATAAGGCCTACCGCACATCGAGCGATGCGGTCAAACTGTCGCGTTGTGTGCAGAGTTCTGCAACTAGTTTTCACGAGTGGTCGACCTTCAACCACCAGTTTTGCTGTGATTAAAATTTCGAATCGCAGAGCTTTCACAAAAATCCCGTTTCCGGGTTTGACGTGACATTCAGCCAACCCCCGCCGCGCCGCACTAACACAGTGTATACTGTCTACAGTATATACAGTAAATTGGGGTTTACATTAATACTTAGCTATATTCATAATTTCATATGCACCTGTGGCTACAAAAAGTGAAGCGTGGAGAGTCTCTGTCCCTAAATAATAACTTTCACAATAATTACATCTGGCATAGGAAGCAACATCCAACCAGCTGCCTCCAAGCCATACCAATAAAGTATACACAGTCTACATTTATAACGAAATTTAGAATTACTTAACTATAATTATCATTTCATATGTACCTGTGGCTAGAAAGCGAAGCGTGGAGAATCTCTGCCACCGATACGGACAAGCGCAATCAGCAAATATGGTGAACGATAGTTGCAAGCAGCCTCTCAAAATATCAACACTCTCCCTTTTCTCTCAGTTCCCTCCTAAATCTTCCTTTACATTGCAACTTTATCTGTGTACATTTTTGATTGAATTGAAATAAGTGACACTTTGTCGGAAAAAGAAGTTTTAGTTTTTGGCAAGAATGTGGCGTTTACCTGAAAGTACCACTTTATTCTTGTAAATGTACAACCTTTTCCCTCTAAAATTACCACTTTTGTTTCTAGCCACAGCTACATATATTGTAGAATATATTCAAAGTGACAAAGCACAACTGAGAACCTGCTGGCTGCTGCCAAGCCATGATTTACAATTACTCAACTATAGCTCAAATTTCATTTGTAGCTGTGGCTAGAAACCAAAAGCTTAGCTAACACTGACCCCAACATTACCTGAACCAGAAACCTAACCCTTGCACTATCCAAAACCACAAACCAAGCCTAATCTCTAACTTTAACTCTAAACCTGAAAAAAAAAACACCACATTTTCTAAATATGACCATCGCTACTGTTCCTACTACATAATGTAAATTAAACCAGTTACCTTCAGTAAAAATAGTTATTTTTTCTTCCTCTGCTTTCTTGGTTGGGGTATTTTGCTCTTTTCTGCCAAGGCCTGAAAGTGATTAATATGCAACATATTATTTTGAGTGACACTTCATACACTAAAAACAATGAAAATGACTTCAACGCATAGCTCTCTCTTGTTAACCTGTTCCACACAACTGTATTGAGTTAGTAAAACATCAGTTGAATTTGGAAATGGCTTTAAATTGCCGTTTTTTTTTTTTTTTTTTTTTGCAAAACACATGAATGAGCAAGCAGGACATTCTCACCTGAGCATGTGTCAGTCAAAAAAAAAAGCAAAGTCACTGATTATGACAGTCATCTCAAGTCAGACAGATGGAAAGACAGACAGACATTTTTTCCCATTACCTTTTTGGTGCAGATAAATGAACACTACAATGAAGCCAATCAGTGCAATTCCAATACATGCACTAATTACAACTACATTGTACTTGTTTTCCTTCTGTAGCTGTGTGTCATCTATAAAAAGAATTGTGAAAAACAAAGAATTGTGTGTGATTTGTCACATGATCATTTTCGTGTGATTGGCCACAAATAACCAAACATGCTGTTAATACTTTGTCATAGTTCTTACTTCCCCATGTAGGTTTCAAAACAATGCTTCATGACTAAAGGGACCTTTGGAAATACAGCAGAATTTCCTGAAAAACTACACTTCTATGCTCGAGCATTTACTGTACATTATCAAAAGTCCTGAAATATTTCTTGTATTATTTTCTCTGGGCTTTTTTCAGAGTATTTGTTAATTAAAAGCCATCCATCCCTTCTCTGAACTGCTTATACTCACTAGGGTCACAGGTTAATTAAAATCAATGTATTATTATTACATTTGGTAAATGTTTTTATTCTTTTATCTAAAACTTGTTCATTAATTTATTGTTAGGAAATTAAAAACATTGTGAAACACATAATTGTATTATCATATCAAAACTTGGTTAATCATTATAATTGTTATATTATCAATACAATGAAAACAAAACATCATTTCATGATTAAAATAAAGTATTTTTTCTTGAACATTTTCCCTTTTTTTTAATTTGGATTTTTATTTTTTTAAATCATCTCCAAATGATCTGGACCATCTGTCAAATGGGGACCTTGAGCGTAAACGAGTTTTTGTGAAGAGCCTCACCTCCCAGTCGTCAAAGCCTGAGCGGTAATCCAATTTATGTTTTACACTTTTATGACTGCTATAAATTGTATTTGTTATGTTCATAACATTACTCGAGCTCCTATGGGGAAATAATGTAAATTCCAAAGTGTCATTTCGAATTGAGATCAGCTCTAACATTCAGGAGCAGAACTATACTGTGAAACTTTCCATTAAAAAACTCAACTGAATGCAATTACAAAAGTGGAAACAAATATAACACGTACACACATGATAACTCACTACTCCTACACACAGACCTGAACGGAGTCAACCTACAGGTGGAAGTCGTACGACTCTCAGTGGAAAACGTCCCACACGGTAAAAACAATAAATGCTTTGGCATTTAATGTAGTTTGCTAGGAAACCTCAAGGTCAGATCAAGTCAAGTTTAGAAGGCTTCACAGGGCCACAGTTAAAGAGTGACACCACCCCCTGATCTAAACCCACCCTCGCTGGAAAAACAACATAACAGGAAGCATTTAACTCCACGTTTGAAAGTATAGAAATTCATGCACACCCGGAATGAGAAAAGTTGCAGAGGAGCCGCTACTGTCAAATCCACACGTGTAGTTGTTTTTCTGCGATGATCCCACTCGTATCTGAGTGGTGATTCTGAAAAGGCGGTCCTCTGTCAACACAACGGTGGCGCTGGCGTTGAGATCTCGCCGGTGAGCGTCCTCCCAGGTCACCGTGGACACCGGGTAGCCCTCGGACTGGCAGCTTAGCACGAGCTCGCCTCCTCTTGCTGATTTGGAAATGTTTTTGGTGACCGTTTTAAAAGGTGCTGCAAGAATGAGATAAAGCACGAAGCGTTTGGTGTCTGATATGATCTTTAGCGGTTTAAAGTGGACATCCAGTATTATGGGAAATTTACTTTTCAATGGCTTGTATACAAATAGTTGGCTCTCTAGAGTGCCTGTCCACTAAGTGTGAAATTAAACAACCAAATAATCTTTTTTCTGCCCATTTTTAAAAATGTGTATATTTTCCCCACAGTACGGAACAAATGCAAAAAGAGCATTAATATGAGGGCAAGCACTCCAAGCGTTTATCCTCATTCAGGTCTCGGGTGAGCCAGAGCCTATCAAAGCTTGGGTACACACAGTGCCACATACACACAGCGTAGTATGTGAAGTGCTGCCTCCTCAAGTGACAATACTTTTATTGTCTTGATGGGCGCTTGCTTTTTTTTGCCACACTCTGCGCTTTGTAGATGACGCTTGCCAGTTCAATCCCCAAGCTACAACCCCGGTCGTCATGAGAACAAAATCCTACTCGCGATTGGCCCAGCAGTATGTGGGGCGTAATGAGAGCCGCCCTTTCGAGCAGGCTAATTCATTCGAGCAAAACCAAAAGTAGACTTTTCATTCAAAACAAATGTGTATCGCTATATGTTATGAGTATTTGTGGGTTTTTATAACAGCTCCTGTGAGGTTTAGTGTTTTCAGAATTGCGTGACAGGTCGGCTCAAATGCTCTTGCGGACTTGACTTGGCCCATATGATATGCGCCCCTGCCGTATTGGTGCGGACGCCACGTGTCAAGAAGCGCTGCTTACCAGTAACAGATAACTTCATATCCTTATAGTCAGCCCCGTTTGTTGTCCTTATTACACACTGGTAGGTTCCTGTGTCATTGATGCGCAGCCTGGACACCTGCAACAGTAGTACAGTGAAAACACACATTCAGTTTCAGTATTTTTCTTGCACAAATGTATTCTTGGACTCAAAGGAAGACAAGGGGAATTTGGAGGGAGGGGGGAGACATAACCTGACCTGCAACTTGGCCCAGCCATCTTTAATCTGCTCGGTGAGAAGCCTGGCGCGACCCCGGAAGTCCGGATGCCGGAAGGAGGCTTGCTCCTGCCCGCGATCCATGCGGTACACTTCCCGAGACCGATCCGGCGAGATCCAGTGCCAGGACACCGTCAAGTCCTCGTAGGGATGCTGAGACAAAGGGAAGAACCGGCAGCCCATTACCACGTCTCCTCCCAACTCTGTCCAATATGAGGTCCGCTCCGCATCGGTGGTTAACAAGACTTGATGGAAAGCAGGAGAAAGCCAAGATTTAAAAGGCCTGATATGACATCAAAGTGTTCCTAAAAGTGCCGTCTTTCCACTACAAATACCTTGGAGACATGGCTGGAACATGGCTTGCAAAATAAAGACATTGTACCACTTCATTTGGATCTGAGGCGCAAAGAGAAGACAGTATGAGAGACATAGTCAGATAGACTACAGACAAACTGTCATTAAAAATAAATAAATCTAGAAAACAGATACTTTGTGTGTGTGGGGGTGGGGTGGGGGGGCACAATGATAAGCACTTTGTTTTCATATGTACATTATACATTTGTATTTCCCCCAAATTGTTTATTTTATTCCAATAAAAAGCATTTTATTTCTACATTGGAAACCCCCAAAAATTGTTAATTTTATTTTCCCCCCAAAAATGGTCCACTCAAAAGCATGTAGCTAATTATTTGTTCATTCTTATTTATTTATTCATTCATTTATTTATTACACAAAAACAAAAATTGAAAATACGAAACAAGACACTATGCATTTCGTTGGAAAGTAGTGATGTGAAAATTCAAACAACAAAGCTTTCACTTTATTTGATTAGAACAAAACAGAATTTTGAAAAATGTAAAATCTTGTAAATATTTAGAGGTTAATGCTTTTCATAGGACATGACAAAAACGAACTTACTTGACTTTACTTTTTGATGACCAGTGATGATGTGAAAATTGAGTTGTTTCCAACAAGACAACAAACGTGATTTTCTAGTGGGTTTTTGTCATTTGTCAATTTGATATCCAAATTAAAATAAACAGCTACATTAATTTTTTGGTGTACATAAAAGTTGAGACATTTAAAGACATTTTAAAATCTGGGGTACAGCTTTCATTATATAACAGTATGAAGATGTAATGAATTCAAAAATATATTATTCAAAAAATCAAACATATTCTATAGATTGAGTATTTTCATGTGTTGCATATTCAATCAACATGAATACATGAATCAAGCTATCCACCCATCCATTTTCAACACCGCTTATCCTGGTTAGGGTCGCGGGGCGCTGGAGCCAGCTGACTTCAGGCGAAAGGCAGACTACACCCTGAACTGGTCGCCAGTCAGTCGCAGGGCACATATCGACACGGACAACCATTCGCACCCACATTCACACCGTCACTGAGTGGGAACTGAACCCACGCTGCCTGCACCAAAGTCAGACGAGTGTACCACTACACCATCAGTGACTGAATCAAGTTATATTATTTAAAGAAAATAAAATACAAAATTAAATACGATTCTCTCCAACAATCATAGTCTTACCTTTGTGAGAACGTCACTTCCCTTAAATGGAGTACTGTGTTTTCCATTTGTCACCCTTTATTAGACTCAGCCTCTCCCTGGGTTTGCAGACGTTAATGTTACGCCCACTGAGGTTTCTTCCACGGACGGCGCAGGCAACCTAGATACATCCGGGTTCGTCAAGAGTTGCCAAGGAAACTCCACGCGTGGGTAGACAGCATCATCTGCGGCGTGACGAGAGGGGAGTGGAGTTTCCACTGCATTTATGGCCAATTGCGGTAGCCGTCTTTCCGGAACAAGGAACAAAGTAAAAACAATGGCGACCGGGAAACAGTGCCTGCTAGATCAAATGGACCTTGATGACCAGATGATGCGTTGAATTCATTATATTGCAAAATCAATCAAGAAGGCGGCGGCGTAGGTGAGATGTGCGGCCACTAAATGAAAGTCGGGATTGCGGTATTGAGGAACTGTGGCAAATGTTGTTTTATTTTGAAAGAGCGAGCGGAAAAGCAGTGTTGGTTCACACCATGATTTGACAGGCTAACCCGGAAGTGTGCTGTTTTGCTTGCAGTATTTTCCTTCTCACAATAAAATGTCCTCGTAATCACGTGCAGTATTTGGAAGTCCTTGAAAGTCGTGCACGAGTCACCTTGAAAGTCATTCATTTCATCATCTCCTATGATCCGGTACGTATCTTTTCGCAAATATTCCGTTCCAACGTCGCGAAATGTTAGCAATATGTGCACGATAGCCGCGTGTTCTGAGAACAGTGCAGAAAATGAGGATGTAACCAAGTGTTTGTTCATTTAGGTTGCTTTCCCTCCGCAGCAGGTAAGCGCTAAAATCACCACCATGGGATTTCTTCTCTCCAAGTCCATGGATGCAAACTTGAAAAAGCAGCAGGAGTTTATGCTGCACAACTCAAGACTACAGGTGAGTTCATTTGATATGGCGATTTCAAAAGATGACAAACGTTTCAGTGCATGTGTAAGTGCAGTGAAGTGCGGTGCGGTGCGGTGCAGTGCAGTGTAAACTTGTTGTCCCAGTCAATCAAGCTAGAAACATTAAACAGATGACACGTTTTTTTTTTCTCGTCTCCAATGCTTCGAGCCAATATGATTTATTTCTGTATTTTTCGTGTAATGTTCTTTCTCCTGGCACTATTTCTATAAAACATTTTTGCCTTTTCCACTAATATTTTTTGAGCAGTTTTCGGCCGAATATTTTAGGTAACAGAATTCTCGGTGCATCCCAAGTTTGAAATGCAATGAAAGTAGTTTTGGGTCATAGTTTATGGTATATTTATGGTTTATTATTATCACTTTTAGGGAAGTGTGAATTTGATTTTTACCAGAAGTTCACTATTTGCTGTCAGGGGTCAGTCACTGTATTTACATCTTCAACCGTTTGCAAAAGCATTTGATTGTTCGACCTGTTCATGTATTGAATTGAATCATCTTTTATTGTCATGAACATGCATGCATGCACACGAAATTTGTTCTCTGCATTTAACCCATCACAGTGAACCCATACACATGTTAGTGGAACACACTGGAGCAGGGGGCAGCTGAAGCGCCCGGGGAGCATTTCGGGGTATCAGTGTCTTGCTCAAGGACACCACAGCCGTGAGTCCGGGGGATGTTGGCGGATGGTCCAGTCGGGGTTTTGAACCTAGGTCCCCCACGGTGGCAGGCGATGATCTTAACCATTGGGCCACGGCTGCCTACGTCACTGGAAATAGATACTGTCGGTAGGTGAATGAGATGTTTCTAGTACCTTTGGGACTACATCATCAAGGAGGAAATAGCTTTTTCTCAGTAATGGTGACAGAAGCGATTAAAGTTATTTTTAGGTCATAGCCATTGTGTGTGTGGTTTTGCTCAATCATGATGACGTACTGAAAGTTATGGAATGGTGAACCTGCGGCCATTAGGATTCATATCCGATGTTTATATGCTTTATATTGTAGTGGATTGTTTAATTCCTCGGATGTACCATGGATCTGCGGTGGGGCACAGAGGGGTGGGCGTAGCGGCCCCCCTGCTGTAGAGCAGCTGGCTCCAGATGACTGTGTTGGTTAATTGTTAATAATTGAAGTTTCCAAGGAATGTAGTATCTGATGTTGCTGTTTCAATACATCATCGACGAGTGACTCACTTTTGCAAAATGAATATGATATGACGTAATGAAAGTTAGTAGTTATTTTTAGATTGTGACCTTGTATCGAGCTAAAGAGCCGAGCGCCACCACATCATTTCCACTGTCCCGTCGTCCATTATTTTTTGTCAAATAAGTAAATAAAAATAATTTTAAAAAATGTCAACAGTTAAACAGCCAGCCAGTCAACAACTTTCTGCTTTGTATACCCAGCTGCCTAACAGTTAGTTACTTTTAGTGTATTGTGTCATGATCAGTTGTTCAAGTGAAGAGTGTGACATCTACTTCCAGCCCTTAAAGAAATGTCAGTGGTTTTTCTGCTCCTTTTCCAGCTCTGTTTGCACATTGACACCTTGAATGCTTGTTTGTGGGTCATTTCTTTATGCTTTTTTTTTTGCTTCTCTTGTCACTGATGTCATCAAACGTCACATGAGGTACAATCTGTTAATTTATTTATTTATTCGGTAGTGACCATATACTGTGTGTGTGTTTTGTGTGTGTGTGTGTATATATATATATATATATATATAGATAGAGAGAGAGAGAGAGAATCGCTCAATTCTTTTCAATTGCCCGTCTGTAGTAATTACTGTCATGGGTCGCCCAGCCTAGCAAACCATACTTTATCTCCGCTACCTTTTATTTGGCGTACGGTACCCGGTATATCCAAGCTTTACTTCTGCTATGGCAAGCCGCAATCAGCACAGAATGCAGACAAAAGTGACATTAATTGAACTTTTGCTGCTCAACTCCACAAGCAGTCCGAACAGCATGCTTCTTGGCAATGGTTTAAAAGAAATGTCTCAGGCTTGATTGTGTTATTATCTCAAGTATGTTTTATACTGTATAAACTCACCTTTGACGTTTAGGCCAGTTAATTGCAGCTAAAGGGTTCTGAATTAGGGCAACTGTTTTCAAGCCTACTGCACAGTGTGGACAAGTCATGGTAGTCCGCATGGGGTCAACAATAGGAGGCCAGTGTTTGGACCACATTACCATATTTGACTGCTGACATTAACCGTGTTTATGCGGTATGGGTTTTCTATAGTGAATTGTAAGCTTTATTGCAATTTATTAGCATATGTACAGTTCTGCTGCTGCCTTGTGTGCTTCAGCAAGTATTTTCTTTTTTTTTTTTTTTTTTAAAGATTGCAATGTGATGTAGAACCATTAAGGATAGTTTCTATATTACTGTAGTAAACACTGAAAAATGCCGCCAGTTTCTAGATTATTCTTTGCAAGAAAGGGGAGAGAGATATTGTGCAGAGCAAACAGACGAATGCAAGGACTCGTAACTAACAGCTTCTGATGTTCCTTGTATAGTAAACACTGGGCTGCCTCGTAATCACAAAGAGAATTGTTTACAGTTACTAGGAACGGTGCATTCAAAAATACTGCCTGCAATGTACAATATCTTCTCTCCTGTTCTGTATTAAATATCAAATACCGTGCCAGTCAACAGTTTGGCCACACTTGCTCATGTTAGAAAGATGTGCCCAAACTTTGAATGCCCATCCGGTCATCCTTCTTCTATTGCATTTTTCCTCATTTTAGTCATGGGTGTGCTGGCGCCTACCTATCCCAACTGAAATTGGGCGAGAGTTGGGCCACACCCTGCACTGGTCATCAGTATGACACGGGGCAAAGTTTTGACTGGTACTGTAGATAATGAAAAGGAAAATGGTTCCATCTGCTGGTCCTTGAGGGGATCTGCCCTCCACGGCACCGAAATTAAGAGTCACCGCTGTTCATGATGTTATACAGTAAACCCTCGTTATTCGCGGGGGTAGGAGACCAAGCCCAGACACAAAGAGTAACAGTTTTCAAACAGTTGAGACATCCCTTAAAATGTTTCTTTCATTGATAATATCAATAATTTAAACTACTGTAAATATACGTTAAACTATGATTTTTTCAAACACGGTCATTTGAAACTCCTTGAAATTGAAAGCAGTACGTGACGGTTTGATTTTCCCAATTATTTCGTTGCACTTAGACATCTGATTAGGTTTTTGACGCTGTGATTTATAGTCTCATTTGAAAAGTATATACAGGGTGTCCCGAAATCCACTGTACAGTTCTTTTTCGTTTCAGGTATCATTCAGACAGACATGAGGCCATCAGCATGTGGCAACTTGGGCTTTCTAGTTTTTCTAAGCGCATCATTCCCTTGGCCCATGGCTCGCTAATTGACATCAGAGCAGCGTTGGAAAATTCCCACCTGGCAAGACGTTTTTCTCTGTCCGACTTCAGTTTAGTAGCAGTTTGAGAAGTGTTCCATAAAGTTTCAGTGGTCTAATTTGCGAGACAAGGCACACCAAACCACCAGTTGCGCTGAATCTTGTTCATGCACAAGACTTCTGCTAGGTTTGATTTTCCAATTTTGACGTGTGTGTCTATTTAGACTCTCTGTCGCTGAACTGAAACTTTTCCAAGAGCTGAGAGTCGCTTTGTTAATGGTGGAGGATTGATTAACACATTTCCACACAAGCATCATAATCTTCCACTTGCAGCCTTTGAACAACCTGAAGTAATGCTTTTATCGCTCTTCGAAGCATCCGCTCAATCAAGCTTCCGTTGATGCTGAGTTCCAGCGAAGCCCTCCGGTAGGAGAGTTGACTTGGCTTTGCGTGGACGCCTGCTCTAAGAGTTCTGTGTTTTCATCATCGGTGCTAGTAGCAGGTTCAAGAACAGATTCTGTTTCGAGAGACTTGCTATGGATGGTGTCAATTGTACGACACATTGGAGCAGTATGATTGTCATAAACTTCAAGTGGGGACTGAAAAACATCTTGCCAGGCGGCAATTTTGCAACACTGCGCCAATGTCAGCTGGCAAGCCACGGGCAAGGGAATGATATGCTTACGAAAACTTCAAAGCTATTCAATGCTGATGCTCTCACTTCTTACACAGCAAATTATACCTGAAATGAGCACAAACATATGAGGATAGGTGCAAATATATTAGTTATTGAGCGAATAGTTTTTTTTAAGTAGTAGCTTCTACAGAAAATGTGAGTTATTAACTCACGTTAACTGACGTTAACTGTACTGCAATTCACTGACTCTGCCACAAGGTAGCACAACTACTCTTTGCTTGCGTATGGAATCCAGATGTCCAGCAACAGGCATTGTGACGTGTGTGTTTGTCCAGCTGGAGCGTCAGATGATGATGCAGAACCAGATGAGGGAGCGACAGATGGCGATGCAGATTGCCCGGTCCAGAGAGTTCATCAAGTACTTCGGCACATTCTTCGCTGTGGCATTCACCGGCCTCACCGTTGGGTGAGTTTCACGCACACAGACTCAACAAAATGCCAGTGTGCTCATGTAGTTTGCCAGCTTCACATTTTGTCCGGTGGCCTTTTGCTGCTCCGGCGATCACACAGTCCCAAAATGTCACGTTTACGACTCGCTAGCTTTTCTCACCAATAACAGCTGTCAGTCTGGCGAGCCACAAAGTGTTTACAGTCCCTGAATTCACGTTTCTTTCTTAAACCAATATAAAGTAATATTGCTTTATTATTAAAGTAATCAAATGCATTTATTTATTTTTATCCAGTGCCCTAAAAAGAAAGAAACCAGCCCTGTTGGCGCCCATCTTGCCCCTCAGCTTCATATTTGCCTATCAGATGGACAGTGCCTATGGGACACTTATTCATCGAGTTCGAGGTAAGTAAGTGGATGTTTAAAGGATCACCTTCCATAGCTTAAAAAAAAAAAAAAACACGTACATTCTGCTCTCCCGTTGCCTTTTAGGGGAGGCTGAGTGTATCATGGCGTCTGAAAACGACCGTCTAGACTTGCCTCACGGAACTCCAACCTTCGATAGCATAGAGAAGGCCCGACGCGCTAAAAGCAGCCTTGCCTCCTTCTTGGAGAGATAATGACTTTGTCCACCACAAAAACAATGCTAAAACCGTCCATTCATACTGTTACCTGCTGTTGGTGGGGGGTGGGGGCAGAACACAAAAAGGGTCATATGATGTACATTGTTACTTTTTGTAAGTAGCAGTATAATTAAATGGCTAAATCAAAATACAGTATACCTGAAAGAAAATGAGATTTGCAAGAAATAGCTAGAGTGGAAAACTTGTCCTGTATTGAACATTCATCATGTGCTGAACTTTAGCAACTTTAAACCTGCTTGGTGCTGATTAAAGGTGCCTTTGGTGCACCCCTTTTTTTGTCATATTCATGAGACTGCTATTTTTTGTATACACGGGTGCATCTCAATAAATTAGAATATGGTGAAAAACAAAATTTGTTTCAGTAGTTCAGTTAAAAAAAAAAATACTGAAGCAGCTGCTAACAAAACCTCCAAATTCACCATCTCAAGAAATTATAATATTGTTGAACAATCAAACTAAATTGGCCTTTGGTGTGTTTAATAGTACATGACTTTCACCTTTTTAAATCAGCTTTTGTAGCATATTCCAATTAATTGAGGTGAACCTCGATTCAACACACTCCACTCACCGGGCACAACATTAGGTACGCTTTTTTTGGAGTCAAACTGTCAGTCCAATAATTGTTCTAACCTTATAACCAAACAGGCATCCTCAACTCAACATACAAGTTAAAAAATATGTAATAATACATGTGACCGGGGCTGGGCAATATGGCCCAAAAATGAAGTTTCAGATTTCTATTCTCAAAAATCAGATTTCCCGTATTTTACCAAACCAACTTTTTGTCATATTTGGGATGGAGTATTGTCTCTATGGTGCTTCAGTAAACACGTGAAATATGAAATAAAATCGTCCACGCATTCCTGAGTTCCAGACGCTTTTCTGCTGAGAGGCCTGAAGTCAGGTCATTTGAATTTCTCAAGCTTATCTACGTCACTAGCGAAGATCTCCTCCTTCCCTTTCCGCTCCCGAGCCAGCGCTGTCAACATAACAAACGTGTGCTCTCACAAGTAGTGAGACTTGGGTCCTCTACACGGTGGCAACCAATCAGAGGAAAGGGGGCGCTCTCTCTGCTTCTGACGGGCATCCAAAATGATGTAATTCCCAAAAGGGCTGACGGGTGTAAACAAAACGTATTAAAAATAAACGGTTCACATTAATAAAGGTGAAATATGTGAAAGTGGACCCTTGCAGCCTTCGGTTTTACTGTACGCTGTCCTTGGGAGAAAAAGTTAGGATGGCACCGCATTAGACTGTGCAGGCAATGTTTGCAGTGTCACGTTTAGCTCAGCAGGAAGCTGTGCTAATTCAATAAAAAGCAACATTGCCAAGTGTCCCTCCCTGGTGACGCGGAGACGCGTTAACACACGTAACAATTGGACACGAGTGTTCACAACGCACGCCTGTAATAATATTGCCAGCACGGAGAAATAAACCCCAGCGCTTATTGTCATCCATCAAAATGACGCACGTTTTGGAGAGTGAGAGAGGGAGAGGGATGGTCGACGAGTGAACTATAAAAGATGAGGTCCGCTCACGAGAAAGCCAATCAAGCTCCATTAGGCGAGAAGACCTTAAAGGAAGTGGATTGGCTCCGTCAACTGGTGAAGTGCGAAGGCGTTGAGAAGCATGCTTGGGAGAGCCGCGGCGTGCGTGCTGCTGGTGGCGCTGGCCGCGTGCGGCGGCGGCGGTGGCGGCTTGCAGGCTCAAGCCGTCAGCGGCGCACTCTTGCTCAGGGACTACGGAGTCAAGCTGTGCGGGAGGGAGTTTGTACGAGCCGTCATTTTCACCTGCGGAGGCTCCCGCTGGAAGCGGCTCAACGACGCAGACTTCGGTGAGTGGAACCTTTGGTCGTCCTGCTCATTTGACTGTGATTGCAAAACATGCCTTCAAAAGTGACTTTTATGATTGGATCATTTTCAACAGCACTTTGCGTTATTTAACTAGCTCACTGAAAATGAAAGAGTCCGCATTAAAGCACTTCATGGCCACGGTCTCCGATAAATTTAAGAACTATATACATCATGGGGAGAACATGCAAACTCCACACAGGCGGGGCCGGGGATTGAACCCCGGTCCTCAGAACTGTGAGGCAGACGCTCTAATCCGCCGATCACCGTGCCGCTCATATTTTGTTTTGTTTATTTGAACAAAAACTTTTTTTTTTTTTTCAAATTTGTCCAGCAGATGCCGCTATTTTTTTGTGAATCAAAGCATGCAGCAAATTATCACAGCTTTTACAGTATTTTGCAGAGGTGCCCTACTACTGATAAGTGTGGAGCTATTGATGTCGGATAATGTGTACATATAAAAAAAAAACAAGTGGGTGTCTCTTACAAGTCCGTAAAATATACAGCTTTGGAATAAAATTAAGAGAAAACTGCAAAATGAGCAGTTTATCTGATTTTGCTATTTTGTTAGCCTAATAACAATTGCCTTAATCATTTTTTTTAACATACCAGAAAACGCCCAGCTATTTCAACAAACAAGAAGAATCCATTTGCCTCAGTTCAACCTTCGCAGATTACCATTACCTGGATGGCTGACAATCTACACAGTCATAAAGAAACAAAAAACTACTTTTTTTTTTTTTTTTTTTAGCAAGCATGTAGGTATTGTTGATGTATTATTGATATTGTGACAGCAAGTTAAAAATGACTTGGGGAATTACGCTTTTAGGCTAAAGATTTGTATGTATATTTGAGTAAAATATATATATTTAAAATTCTATAAACAAAACCCCCAAAATTCCAAATACAAACATTTAGATTTTGAGTATTTATTTGCAGAATTCAAAATGTCAGAGCTGTTACGTACTGTAATATACACTCAATGTTATAATTCCTAATTTAGCACCATCCACAGTTCCCTCTAAAGCTTGGTACTTTTATTCATATTCTAACCTATTGGCCTGCCAGTAAAATGCGTGAAATTATATGGACTGTGTGGTCTTTTCTCCAGAAGCCTTCGAGTGGAAGCCCCACAGTGACGTCACAACCAAGAGCAAGCAGCCCACCTTCCACACTCGCAACCTTCTTTCCCAGCGTACCTCCTCCACCTACTTTTCTTCCAACTCCCCGGCGGAAGTTTTGACCCGTCACGCAGCTCCGAGCAAGAGTGACGAGCCCGATTCATTCAATGATTTAGGTGTGCTGGCTAAAGTAGTGTGGCCTAGAAACAGCAGCAGCAGCAGGACGAGGAGGCACTTTTCTCAGGGTGTCGCAGGCATTTGCTGCAGCCAAGGCTGCACTAAGAATGATATAGGACGCTTGTGTTGAGGTGCCCAGCGAAGCAGTGTCATCATGTAAATATCTCCTAACAAATTATCTGCATTTTGTTTGAAAAAAAACAACATCTTTCACTTTATAAAAAATTTAATAAAATCTATCATATGTAACAACACGGTTGAATTCATGTCCACAGCTAAGATGTACTTAAAAGAGGGAGTCCAACTAGAAAAGTGACTCAAGGATTCGATGTTTATCATCACAATACTACAATAGACAACGGTTTTTCAATAAATTAGAGTATGGTGGAAAACTTAATTTATTTCAGGACTACGGTTCTATTCAAAAAAAGTGATACTTGTACACTGTATCGATTCACTACACAGAATTAAATATTTTGTGATTTTTAAACTTAACTCATTATAGCTTTCAACTAACAAATTTTCAACTAACAAAAGAAACAAAAATGTTTATATATATATATATATATATATGTATATATTAATATTATAATTGTGATCTGAAAGACAAAGTCACAACAATAAATCTGCTTAAATCAAGAGCGGGGGAGTATGTGAACAAATCAGGAGTCAGGAGTCATTCAACCTACAGTCCAATCAATGTGATGGGATTGGAGCTGTTGGCTAAAGCTGCCCTGCTCTATAAAAACACATCCCAGTTTAGCGTTTTCTATTCTCAAGACGCTTGGCTTATTTCGAGGAGGGTGTCGGACCAGAAGAGTGACTCTAAGAGTGACATTTATCACAATATTTTGTTTGAAAGCACTGGGGAAAAAAAAGTACTTATGGGAAATCACTTAAAGTTGAGTGAATCTAAAATGTTCTTCTCCATGAAAAATAATTTATTGCAAGGCTGCGTCAGTTGTACCTAAAAAAATGACCAAACGTTGTAAAACATCAGGAATGACTTTTATCCAATTTGAATAGTAAAATGTTTTTAACGATGTTCTTTTCATTGCTTGGGCACACAATGGCAACAATGTAGTAATAGTAAAACGTACATCTGTGTTGCGGACTCACCAAGATGGCTGCTTTGAAATGCCTCCAATGCTCTTTTATACAAACGTATTCAAAATATATACTCGACAGACTGCAACATGACTTCTATAATTACGTCTTCCTGAACTAATACATAATATATACATCCCCTTAATGAAATTGGAGGTAATATCAGCAGTCCCAGAGCATGTTTCTTTGAAGCATGCTTTCAAATTATACTAAACAGTTAAGGCAATTAATGACCAACTTTAACAGACAGCATTATTTTAATTGGACCAGTAACCTTTTAGACTTAAAGTGCATCTGGAAACACCGTGCTTCACTTGTTTCACTTTTCGTTGTTTTTGCCTTATTCAAAAACAAGTTACATTCATTTTTGGAATGTATACACACGCACACAAAACGTAAGAAATCACAGATGGCAATTACAGCCACAAATCTTTTTGAATATGCTATGAGCTTGGCACACTTTTGCTCTTTGCAGTTCCTAAGGTTTTTTCTTAATTTTTTTTTTAAGATGTGTATTAAAAATATGTAACAAAAATACATAAGTATTTTGGAATAAGCCTGTAACATAAAGAAAAAGGGAAGCACTTAAATACATTCGGGATTTACTGTACAATTTCGCCTTTGCCAAGGTTTTGCTTTCATCAGGTGGGATGTTTGTTACAAAAAAGTAAAAAAAGTAAAAAAAGAACAACATAAAACCCAAGGAAGGATGCAAACATTACACATCATACACAAGTACAATATAACCATATTTTACAAAAGAAATGACCAGCTTTAAAAACAATTCTCATATAGAATAACATGTATAAAAAGAATATTTAAAGGCAGTCGGAAATGTTCTTTGGAGTCAAGGTGTAGTGTTTATGAAGTCCTCACATCACTTGTAAGTGGATATCAGCCTGGTGTGATCGGAATAGTTTGTTTGCATCATCGCGACATCGAGACTTCCCCGGTGAACGCGCCTCACGTGCCCATGTTGTCTCGTGCCGTCTCCACTCTGCGGATCAGCATTTGGAAAGTGGGCCTGTGTCCCGGGTCACCGCTCCAGCACTCGGTCATCATCTGCTGCATCTGACAAAGTGAACGTGGCCTTTACTCACTGACAGTTACACTCTGCATCACTTTCCATACATGTATTAAGAGGAAAGTTGGGGAACCTTTTTCCTCTCAGGAGCCATTTCCAATTTTCACGGAGAAGTTCTCCAAGCGCCATACGAAATATATCAAAATATATCATGTTACAAGTGTTTCTTCTTTATTATGTATTAGGAGCATTCACTATAAAACCCTTCTAGAAATTGCCTTGTCTTCTTTGTCATTTTGAGGGATTTATATTTGTGATGGGGGCAGCTAGTCTTTGGCGCGTCTCCTTCACATGTTCCATGGCATGTTCCCTGCGTGCTTGCCTGGCATTTCTCAGGGTATTCACTGCGAGTGTGAATTATTGTTAATATCATCACTGTTGGGCAGAAACCCTGTATGTTCAAATTTGCTCAATTTCATTTTTTTCCCCCACAAATTGATACTTATTGGTCAGTCTCCATGTGCTCCGTTGTTTTTATAAATTATTAACCAATTCAAAGTGTTGAAAATAGCTTAAGAGCAAATCTCTTAACTCTCTTGGTCACTTCGACTGTCTTGAACTCAACCTCTTCCTTACGCCGCAGGAGCGTAGCGCTATTATGTTGCCTCAAGATTGAATGTCTGTATAATTTTTAGATGATAAGGACTGAAGTAAAACTAGTTTGGTTTGATACATTTGAGTAGGCTTAGGTCTTCTTTGTTAAAGATCAATGGCTGTATTGATTTGTTGTAGACGGACGCCCGCGACCCATGGAGGTTAAGTCTTTGCGCAGATTAATATCTGCCTATTACATTGCTTAGTCAGCTCATTGTTTTTTTGTTTTGCATCGCTCGTGGCGCTCGGGCCTCTGAAAAAGAGTTTGGGAAGATGATGTACCCACAATTGCTAGCTTTAGCTGACTATTAAAGCCTCTTCTCTCGTCAGGGGCTTGGCACAACCGCAGATTTGACTTGACATTTCTGTCACATTCTTATCAATGACAGTGTAATAAATTAGCTTTTTTTTTTTTTATTTTATTTTTTTTTTTGCAAATTAAGTTAGCGATTGAGCATGATGATGGGGAGATGTGTTGATGTCAGTGCGCAACAGTATATTATAGCAATATAAAGGTATAATACAACTTTAACAGTGCAGTGTTTGGTAACTCAAACAAGCTTTATTTATTTATTTTTATTTCCTGAAAAGTAGGGATTTGAGAAATTTGATACGGGCCCTGTGATTGGCTGGTGACCAGTCCTGGATTTCCCCTGCCTCTTTCTAAAAGTCAGCTGGGATAGACTGAAGCTCACCCGCAACCCAAACAGAAAAATTGGCTCTCTAGTGAAACCACTGGAACATTTCCTCAGAGTCCAGTTTCACATGGCCATTCCTGAAAAGACACAGATGTCTGCAGCCCCTTTGGTTTAAAACGGCCATTTCAAGGGGTTCTTAAAATATGAACTGAGATTTGAATTGTTACCTAATTTAAACCAGGAACAGCCAGTTCTATGTTTATGAATGACTCATTGGCTCGAAGAAATCTGGCGTAAACGCAATAATGGTGCTTGTGATGCTCCCATTTCCTCTAAACTCTCTTCAGTGGACGTAAAAAGTCTACACACCTCGTTCAAATGCCACATTTTTGTGATATAAAAATAAGACCAAGATAAATCCTTTCAAAACTTTTTCCACCATCAGTGTGACCTGTAAACTGTAAAGCTCAACTGAAAAAAATACATCTTTTCGAGAGGGGAAGTGAAAACAAAACAACTGAGATAATGTGGTTGCACTAGTGTGCACACACACACATACCTGGGGATGTGGCTAGGTTCAGAATTAACTAAATCATGTTAATTGGGAGTTAGCCCACACCTGCCACCACTTAAGGTGCCTCTGATTAACCCCAAATAAAGTTTTGATGTTCTAGTAGGCTTTTTCTATGTTTGCATTGAGCCCTGTACCTGCTGCACCCAAATCTTGGGGGTGCAAGTAGCGTGGTTGCCCACCCCAGTTTTAGACAAAAGAAAACTGTTAGTGCTGACCTCCTTCGGACAATTATCCGGCACAGGCAAGCGATAGCCTTGTTTCAGCAGGTCGATCAAATGATAAACGATCATCTGTCCTTGTTTTTCATTTCCCATCTGCTCCATAAACACCTGGAACAAAAGTAGTCATGATAAGTAAGACCCACTTACAGAATCACAGCAACCAAATTCATGTGAAGAACGTCATCTTTTTAAGGAGTGTTCAGTCAAACAGAAGTGATTCATAGCTTTGAGTAAAGTAGTGTGTGAAGTGTAATACCGCAGGTGGGCTGTTGCCTTTGTCACAGTAAGTAAAAAGTTCATAGAGGACCACACCAAAACTCCAAACATCTGAAGCCACCGAAAACTTGCTTTCTGTAAGTGACTCTGGAGAATACCTGGGAAAAAAAAATAAATATCACCAGATTGGTCAAATATGTTGTAGTCTTTGTGAGACATGATAGGGTCCATCTTACCAAAAGATGGGGCTTTCTCCGGGCTCCCTCACAGTGTAGTACTCTTTGTCCTGGGGCAGCACCTTGGTCAGACCGAAGTCACCAATCTTCACCCTCATGTCGCTCTCTACCAGAATATTTCTAGTAGCCAGGTCTCTGTGGATGTAACGCGTTGTGGCCAGGTAGTCCATACCCTGGAACAATCGTGTCACATTTAAATGCAGGGAGAAAAATACTACGAACAATTTTAATACTTTTTATTGTTACATAAAGAAAAACAGACAGTGTTCCATTTATTTGTAGGATCATTTGTTGATTATACTGGATTTCCTCAAATAGTGTCCATCCTTATACATTAGATGCCATCACCATTAGTCACTTGGTGTATTTTCTTAAGAAAAAATAAAGCCCCTCCCCACAACATTTCCCATGAGGACAAAAAAAAAATGTAGTAACCTTAATTGTCTCAGTTTATAGATGGAATTGTTCACACATGAACCTCAGACTCAACCGCTGAGCCTGTTTGAACCAAAACAGCAGCAACACATGCAAACAGTCTCTACAGATGAATTGTAGAGTCATGCAGCACGTTGAATACATGATCCGCATGTAGGCCTTCACACTATACGGAGAGTTTGAAAATGACTAGCCTCCTAGTAGACTCACTAGTGATTGCGACTCTTCACCAAAACACAAAAGTGGGTGTACGAAGCGGGGTGGCCAGCCTTCGGTTCGGGTTGGCCGTGTCCACGCCTGGCCACCACGTAGCGCCGCTCTGTATATACAGTGTTTAACCACCTATTTCTCCTTTGCTTCTTGCAAATTCACTCTTTGTGAATTTCTTTTTTTCTTTCTTTTTTTAATTTTATTTTTTTCCTGTTTGGATGATGGGTCAAGCAGAATGGAAAATCTGCATCCCTTTTATGCCGAAACAGTTTTACTGTGTCACAGTGGAGTTTTTAAGCTTCAGCTGTGGTATTATAATTGAGGTTTATTGAGAATCCGACTTGATCAGTCGAACAGAACACATTTTCTAGAAGGGAGAAAGAAACAAAGACAAAAGACAAAGCACTAATTGTAAACAGGATGAGTGAAGTGGCCACCCCCCTTCGTACACCCACTATCATTACATTATCTACAACAATGAAACGTTACATTTGCATGTTGCATGGGGCTGTACTGCTACACCCTGTGAGGGAAGGACAGGACAAGATGGAACAGGACAAGGACAGGAGAAGAAGCATGCAGGACAAGGGTCGTGAACCCGGCTGTACAACTGAAGTGTGGTGGCATTAATTCTGTAAATTATAAGTGTCCAGGACGAGAGTATAAGTGAGGGTATACACAAGCGATTTGCATATTCATGAGTAATTTGTTGCAGTAAGGGGTGTGTGCCTGCGGATACATGCAAGTGAATTGATACTGTTTTACATGCACAAAGACTGACAGAAGTGTCCTGTAATTGCTGCGGCCGCACCACCATTTTATGCATAATGTACTGAGTAAAGTGTGTTCTATGAAGCACTTTATATTGTATAAGATGTAGATTTGTGTTTTTTGTCATTCTAAACGTATTGTTACAAATCTGTGTCCAGTAGCTACTGTCAGCAGACATGGAAAGGTCATCTTCCCATTTGGTGATTGGTAAGTGCATTGATTTAGTACATGAAATTAATTCATAAACTTTTGAGAGATTTATTTTACTTTGCGGGAGAAGCTTCATTATTTGCTGGACAAACTCCGGCAGTTCGAGGGTGCTCTGGAGTGTTGGTATTCTCTTTTTTTTTTTTTTTTTTTTATTGCTGCTTTTAATTTAGAAAGTTTCCGGCTGTTATTTGGAATTCTTGAAACAGTTCATCACGTGTCCTAAAAACATTATTGTTAAATAGTTGTTGTAGGTGGTTAATTCCATGTTGTTCCCATGTACTAAAATGAAGGGGTATATTATTAATTTTGAAATCTGGATTATGACAGATTGGGGAGAGCATACTGGGAGCTAATTGAGATCCTGTCGATTCTAAACTTTGCCACCAAGCCGTTAAGGTGGATGCAATTATTGGATTCTTGAAACATTTATGGCGTTTAAGACTCGTAGAAATAAATGGGAGTTTTGGTAGTTTGATTTTGTTGCAGTCTCAATATCTTTATGGGACCTATCCTCCGTTATTTGCCTAGTCACTGTTTATGTGCTCTTTCTGAAATGACCTAAAATGCCACAAGATGGTGCCAAAGCTCAGTCTAATAGAAAAGTAGCACTACATTTCATTTGTGTGTAAAGGAACTATTGAAAGACAAGTTTTGTATATCGGGGAGGAATTAAGTTTAGCCCAGTTAGAAAGAAGTTACGATAGTGGTACACACATGCATTTATTCAAAATCGGTAAGCCATTTATTTTTTATTTTAATACTGTAAGATGTGTTTGAAATGATATTAAAAAGTTTTAGGATCATAATTTTTGGTATATTTATGATTTAAACTATTAGTATAGGTATTTATAAACATTGTTGGGGTGGGGGATCACGTAGTCCAAAAATACAAATAGAAGCCTATCCCATCTACAGCTGAGTAAATAAATGCTCCCTGCTGCTATCTGTAGAAATGGGCTGGTTTAAACAAAACAATGCCGCCACACGCTGAATGAGTTCTCTAGTATGCGCTTTGCAGGACAGTATGTCACCTTGCAAATCTGTAGTGCATAGAGAAGCAGCTTCTTGGAATCAAAGTGGACTTTGTTTTTGAGAAGATAATCCCTCAAACTGCCGTAGGGAAGATACTCCATAATCAGGCGTAGGTTTCTCCGTCCTGAAAGACGAAACATTAAAATGAAATACTCAGTCAGAAAAATAATGTTTTAGCCATGTCATCTAATATTTTGTTTTTGCCTTTCTGCCTTTTCTCTTTTAATTGTTTTCTCTATTATCTTAATGACAGATTATCTATTGCTAGGTGCTTATAAAAAAACTCAATCAATAGCTCAAGATTTCTGGTCGTTCATACCTGCACTATAGCACACTCCTTTATATTTGACAATGTTCTCGTGATGGAGAGACTTGAGGATCTCAATCTCGCGCTCAAAGTCCCGGATGTGCTCCGCCGTGCTGTGCTGGAGTTTCTTAACGGCCACCACCTCCCCTGTGCTGTCCTGCAGGGGATCGTACCGGCACATCTCCACGCTGCCAAAATTCCCCTGCAACGACAAAGAGGGCGGATGGATAGGTAGAAATTTAGTGTGAGTGCGCGTGTGTGCACAGGTGTCTCACTTTGCCCAGCTGTTTGAGGAAGATGAGGTGTCGCTCCTCAAACTGAGCAGGCTCCTGGCTCTCGGAAGCCCACGGGAAGCCAAAGCCTCGCATCCTTGCAGGCACCATGTCGCTCTCCACCAAAAGCTCGTAGTCTGCACCACAAGATGATGAAGACTCTTAGAACTCCATTACAATCATACTGAACCGTATTTCCGCAAATAGTCGCTGGTGGCGTTTATTTAGTCAGCTGCAGATGAGGTATTTTAATAGTTGGCGTGTTCCCAGTGGTGTTAAAAAATAAATAAAAAGGACTGCTATGGTGAAGTGCAACCAAACAGCAAAAAACAAGAATGTCTGGGTTGAACAATAAAGTCCCAAAGCACCCAGGAACATTAACATGGACACACACAACATTGTGGCGCGTCACATGATGCTATTGAAACACTAATCACTGTCTCCACATAAGATCATCTTTAATACTGGACAGCACATAGCGAACCTGTTTACAACAGTTGGCAAGACCCCACGCTTCAATTAATGTGAAAAAACAGTGTATATACTGCAATAGGTGCTGATGTTTTAGTTGGCAAAAGGACTGAACATTTAGGGCCATATTTATTTAAGCTTTGCGCATACAAAAATGGCCACAAACCTGATTGCTCATGCACACAGAGGATTGCATTTGCCAAACCTGTTAATCTGCTGCACAGTTCACTTTGCGCGTTCTGGGAGGAGTATATGCAAATAAGATTTTGGGTCTTTAAATACCGCATGTGGAAGGCAGGTCCCAGCGTAGCGCAGGCAAAATGAGAGGCAAGTGGGGAGAGCTTTTTCCTTGTGCTAACATTTTTTAAATGTACCTCAAAGGGCTGACTTGGAGACAGTCACAAGAAGAAGTCATATTTATCACTTATGACAATGTTTTAAGTGATAACATATGACTTCTTGATGTGATGTGAGCAGGAAGTAGGCCAGTTCTTACCTGGGGTAAAGAGACTGTTTAGGTCTCTAATGACTGCCCTAAAAGAGGGTCGGTGTGACGACTCGTAGTCCATACAGCTGTTAATCAGATTGGCCAGCTCGGTCCATTTGGGAGCTGGCAGCTGGTGTCTGTCTTCGTAGAACATCATCTTCTGTAGCGGACCACACAAACACTACCCAAGTTAAAAGAATATTTGACAGGTGGGGACATGGGTGACAGGCTTAAAAACAATTCTACCAGATTTCATCATTAAGGCCATTATCATTGTATTTGATCTTAACATAAACCTGGCTGGCGTGTGTGGAATCATCACACATTCTTCAGTTATGACAAGTGGGTTCCTAAAATGTTGCACTGGCCCTCATCATTGAGCGAACCAAGGCATTATTTGTTTTCATCACCTTGCAGCAGTCAAGGGAGCAGAGTGGTTTATCGCCACCACTGCAGATCTCCCAGAGGGTGGTGCCAAAGCCCCACTTATCTGTGGCCAAACTCAGATTTTGTGAGTTTTCGATGCATTCTGGGGGCACCCACGGGATACGCTCCACCAGAACTGTGAGACAAAAGGCAGAGATAAGTGTGGAGAACGTTTGCTGATGTTTATCTGTCACACGTGCAAGTGAAGTTGTCATGTTTTTAAGACCTTCTTTGGGCAGTACAGTGGTGCCGATGCCAGGGTCGCTGAGCTTGATGAAAGGCAGACTGCCTGTCTTCTGGTCCTCCTTTCGGATCACCAGAACATTCTTGGCACAAACATTCCCGTGGACAACATTCTTATCCTCCTGAGGGTGCAAAACGCAAGAACACTGACCACTCCTGTGCCCCAGTCAAGGTTACGGCCTTGAGAATAGTTATGCAGATCTTAGATCTTACCAGGTAGTGCATGGCCCAGGCCAGCTGCTTGGCTACCTCCAGCTTCCATGTGATGTTGACGCTACTTTTATTCTTTTTCAAATAAGTGTCCAGAGAGCCAAATTTACCGTATTCCTGAACCATAATGTCTGAAACAAAGACAATCAGGGGATATTTTACACCACTGACAGTGGAACCTGTAGAGATGAACATCAATCCATCCATTTTTTATTTTTTTTTTATATCACTTGTCATTAAGATCGTGGAGCTACCAGCTGACCATGGGCAAAAGGCGGGGTATATTTTGGACTAGACTGAATATCCATTCATACTAACATTTACATATACAGGATGATTGAAAAGTAACTCCGTATTTTAAAATACTTATTTATTCATATGTTGTAATATTTTTCTCAATTTTTTTGTTTATGTTGCATGATTAAAGGATCAAGCCTATTCTACCAAACCAACGACTTTGGAAGAACTTGAAGGGCGAATAAGAAAAGTTGTGTCTTCCATCCCACAGGAGTTCCTTGTTAAATCAGTTAATGCGGTTTCTAGGCAGCTTGAGAAACTGGTGGCTAATGCTGGTGCGCATATCGAATAAAACTCCATGCAATACACTTTCTTCTCATGTTATTTCTTGTTACAGTTCATTACAGTTCAGAAATAAATGACAAGTACTTAAAAATAGGGCGTTACTTTTCAATCACCCGGTATATACATACATACACACACACACATATATATATACACACACACACACACACATATATATATATATATATATATATATATACATATATACATCTATACATCACCTCTCGCACTTGTTTTACGAGATGAAAACCATAAAGCCTCAGGCAACATATTCCTAGCCCCGCGATATCCGGTCCACAGCCCTACAACCAATGTATTTAAGGATTCATGGCGGATTTTGTATCAATAGTCGAGTCTGCTACCGATATCTCTGGCCTTTACGAAGGTATATCCGGTTGCATCGGTTTATCATTATTTGAACTCTGGAACAGAATTTTCCAAATGTAATCAATAAATTGAAAGCCAATCATGGAGCAAATTGTGTTTAAATGGTTCCACTTTATTGGATTTGGTGAAACAATCGAGTCATGATTATGTCTGTGTATGATTTGAACTTACTCTCATCTCCACAAACACATACACCATAGTTGAGGAGCAAGTGCTTGTGGGAGAGCTGGCTCATCATGCTGGCTGCTTCAAAGAATGACTGAGGGACAAGAGAAACCAAGCCAAGGTGAGAAAAAGAGAAACAATAGCTTCTTTATTAAGACAAACGGCCAGCGAGTAAAAACTAAAACTGACCTCTGAGTAACTGCGATGAGCTTTGTCCAAGATTTTGATAACCACGTCGATCTGATGAATCTCTCCGTAGTCTCCGAGCTCCTTCCTCACGCCGGAGAAGAGCTTGGTGAACGTACCTTGGCCAAGACTTTCACTCTAAAACGTTCAGTAAAGTTATGTTCAAGTATTTTCAAGAGGACAAAGAGGTGAGTTAAGATGATGGCTAATGTTGATAAATGTACATCCTTCCTAGCCTGCACCACAGAAACAACCTAATCAGTACCAGTCAGTAACTGAAAAATAGCCCTGTCATGCATTGGAATTGGTCCTTACTCGTGTAGTTTTGTTAGTATATTGTGTTAATTATCCGACAGGAGTCACAGAAAGCGAAGGTGGCTGCCTTACGATGACGAGATCCTCTTTTCTGATCTTGTGGAAAACCATCTGGCTGATGCTTTTTTGTAGCGACGGAGACAGAAGAACCTCTGGCACTTGGTTATTACGACATACCAGCAGATTGGATTTGTCTGGAGAAGCGTGGGGACACGTTAGGGAGGTTCCATCACAAATTTCAACATATACAGTCAACACTACAGCTACATGCAAGACTTTATTTAAATGGCAAATTTGAAAAACTGAGCTGTGACTTGTACTGACATTTGGGGGTGGGCGGACAGCACTTGGTCAGCTGAAATGTGTATCCGTCTGTGCGAAGCGCTTCCTTTTGGTAGCAGCTGAGAAGTTCCCCAAGCGTGTCGAAGCTTCTCGTGGCACCGCTCAGAATGTACTCTCCTGACTCGCTCCTCACAATCTTACAGTGCTTGTAGTCCATCATAGCATCATACTGAACGTCAAAGAGAACACAGACTGGCTGACATATGTCTGCTGGAAGCTGATGCCAGATCTATTTCATGTGAAACCCAAACTGTTTGCTCTCTCTAATGGTTGAAATTATCACATATCAGTTCTGCAGTGCATGCATGCCTTGCTTCCTGAGTTGCTTTGCATTAAGCACTTCACGTTATGCTGTGAAGCAGCAGTTTCACCTTCATCCTGACCAGAACAGACTGATACTTTCAAATTATAGATCTAATGTATTATTTTCTAACAGTGTCTAATAGCCTTGCTTAATCAATCATCATCTTTTGTGCATACATACTCTAAGATTAAGCAGACCGTCACTAAGCAAGTCACATGAGAGATACAAAAACCTAACATTGACATGGATCTAGTGCTTACCCCCACAACAAAGGACATAAAGAACTTGTCATAGGCTCTGGGGCTACGGCGCAGCATGTACAACCCTTGGCGGTTGCCGGCGCGACGCAGCTTAGCGATGGTAAACTCCATCCTGTGACCAGAGATCCACATTATGTAATTGCACTTGGGGGTGTGTGAAATCTTTAGTTGCGCGTGTGTGCTACTCACGACACAGGGCCATGACAGTGGCTCTGAATGCCCTCCAGAAGCCTTGGAGGGGCCACCTCTTTGCAAAGATAATGATGAGCATCTGCAACAAGTCTGTAATATCCGTCCACTAATGATACAAACGACAAAGCCTCCGAGAGAGAGTGAAACTCCAGCTCCTAAGTTGACAAGGAATATATCAGAATTTTTAAATCATAAGTGCTAAAATTTAATGCCCCTCTGTAGGAGTTCTAGGAACAGCACCCAAAGACTGGAAAACAAAAAAACTACCATAATTTCTCGTGTATAATGCGCACCCATGTATAATACGCACCCCCAAAGTTGACCTCAAAATTCTGGAAAACCCTTCTACCTATGTATAATGCATTTTTACAATGCATGATTTTGCTTCTACCGATATGATCAAAACATGAAGTATTATCTGTATTTTGTTAGTTTTTTTTCCAAAGAATTATTCTGAAGTTAAGCACTTTATTTGAACACATAATAATTTCTTTAATTTACTTGCTCTTATTTTGAAATTCACTGCCTTAGTTTTATTTAGTGTATTAGAAAACACACAGTTGTGGTCATATGTTTGATTACCCAGGCAGAATTTGTAAGATGGGTACAATTCTTTAAAGAAAACATGAAGGACAAGGCGCAACACTTTCAATTTTATTTTAATGGGATTCAAATTAAACGGTCAAGCATTTCAGAAAAGCATTATCATTAAACAAAACATAACCATAAAGAAATGAATGATGGATGTTGTTCAGTCATCAGTCATATTTAAAATAAATAAATAAATAAATAATTCACAAATTCTGCCAGGGTATGTAAACTTATGAACACAACTGTACATATATGCAGTCATATGTACCCCTGTTGTATTGGAATGAAAGTGTAGGCTACACCTTTTTTATAACCACTAGGTGGCAGTGACATTTTGGAATGAAAGTGTACAGCTTTTTCATAACCACTAGATGGCGGCATACATTTATAAAAATGTGGACGTTTTTTGCCATTTGCCCCTACACCTATGTATAATGTGCACTATTGACTTTCGACAATTTTTTGGGGAAAAAAAGGCGCATTATACACAAAAAAATACAGTTGTTCCCCAGACCAATTCAAAAGATGAACGATACCAGCTACCGGTAATCGGATTTGGTCAGAATACATTCTAAATACCCCCCAGGGGAAATATTTTCCCTCAGTGGTCAAACAGAAAAAAAACATAATCATTTAATTAAAAAAATGTTTTTTTCAATAGGAAATTGTTTCTGCTGTGTGTACTAGTTTCTGTAGAGCCCTTTAAATGAGAAGACATTCGTTTATTGTGTTTTGCAACGTTCCACATTGCTACATGCATGAACAATTAAAAATAAAATAGTGTAATAAAGGAGGAATGAACTGTGTACTGTACCAGGATCTGGTGATCTTGTGTTGTGAGAGTAACTATGCGACTCTCCACTGAGCCTTCCTTACTGGACTGCTTAATGCTGATGTCTATCACCTCTGGGAAATCACAGTATGTCTGCAGCTCCTAAAACAAACAAGTCATTCAAGGAACACGGGTATTATTAGGAAATTAATCATAATGACCATCTCCTAAAGCTCGATTTGCTGCCCCATGAGAGACTGTGACACACAGTAAGTGACTTAACATTATGCAAATATTTCACATTACCATGGCAACACAAAACCCATCTCCTTTTCCTCATCCTTACCTCCTCTGCTCCTTCCATTTTCCCTTTTAACCACTGGATGCCCTTGTTGCCCATGACGACGATGGTAACATCATGTGCAGACAGGTCCTTGACGTGGAAGCGCTCCGAGTAGAGCGATGGAAGTAGTACCTCCAGGCTCATCAGATACTTGAGGCGAAGTTTACACACCGTGACTTTGCACTCGCTGAACTGCTGGATGAACCTCTTGAACCGGAAGCGGATGCGCTTCCGAGTCAAGATGTTGTATTCCTGTATGCGACTTCGTATGCAGCTTGGCAGCAAAGATTTGTAGCTGAAGCACAAAAGTTTAAGAAACATTACTGTCGGAAACACTGGCCTAAATTCACAATGACCAGCGGCCATTATCATAGAGTTTCAAAGTGCCACTGTATTGGGTGAATAACACAGGAAAGACAACCTACCTGGTATCATTGTAGATGGCCACAGGTGACTGACCACTCTCTTTAGCCAAACGCATCATGTCTAGTACTGCCATGCCCAGACACTCCTCCTGGGCTTCGTGACTCATTGGAATGACAACCCTACCATTAAGAAAGTCACGACGCCACTGCCAAGGAAAATATCAAAGACTTCCCTTTAGAAACCCAACGTCCCTATTAAATATGGAAATAATAATTGATAGTGAGATCAACATTTTGTTGATTAATCATGTATTGAAGCAAAATGGAGTGAAATCACACTCTCAACTAGTTTGCTGTCCAAAGAACTAAGACATTAGATATGGGAAGTTGAGCTACATCCTCCTATAGGCAGCATTATTCTTTCAATACAACACTGGTAATGAAACAGGAGTGCAGAACATTCAAAGATTTTCCCATCCTTTTAAAATTATTTATAATAACAATAGCCATTACAATGGCCATCCCAAGTCACTATCCAATGACATATTTATCCAACACTCCATATGTCCAAATATGGGCGATTTAATATTTTTTCACAAATCAATACTACTACTTGCCTGAGCCCATGTGTTTTATGTTTTATTTTTACATATTATTAACAAATTTAAAGTGTTGAGAATAGCTTGAGAACAAATCTATTAATGCTCCTGAACGCTCAACTGTCTGAAAAGTGTTGTAAAACTCCACTGCTTCCCTCACTCTGCAGAGCCGTACAGCAGAACTATCGCCTCTACTGTACATTAAAAGTCTGGATGTTTTTAATCACGAAAATAGGTTAGATACAGTTGAGAAGGCCTGTTTTAATCAAATCAATCGCTGTAATGCTTCATTGTAACACAGTCATTTGCTTTTGTTAAGTATTAAAGGCTTTTTGTGTGGTCAGGGGCTCGGCGTGAGCACAGACTGATATGGATGGCTGGCGACCCGCGACGTATTCCTCCATTTTAATTAATGACAGCGTGATGAATTAGTGATTTTTTTTCATTAACTGAATTAGCGATTGAACAGGATTTTGGGGTGGTGTTAGTTGTTGTTGTGCTAGTGCACAACGTTATATGATAGCAAGTTACATAAGGTATTATACGAACTTGACCGAGGCAGTGTTCGGTAACTCAAGCAAGATGGCGTTCTTTTGATTTCCTGAAAAGTAGTGATTTTGGAGATGTTACCAGCTACCGGTCATCAGATTTGGTCAGAATACATTCTAAATAACCTCCAATGGAAAATATTTTCCCTCAGTGGTCAAACAGAAAAAAAAACCAATGTTTTTTTCAATAGGGAAGTATGGTTTCTGCTGTGTGTACAATTTCTGTAAAGACCTTTAAATGACCAGACATTCATTTATTGTGTTTTGCAACGTTCCACATTGCCACATGCATGAACAATTAGTCCACAGTTAGTGCACAACGTTATATGATAGCAAGTTAAATAAGGTATTATACGAACTTGACCGAGGCAGTGTTCGGTAACTCAAGCAAGATGGCGTTCTTTTGATTTCCTGAAAAGTAGTGATTTTGGAGATGCCTGACAGCGACGATATAATAAATACTTTTGTTTACAAGTACAGGTTTTTTTTTTTCACTTAAGTGTGATCTATAACTTTTTGTGGTTCCATTATCAAATATAAAAGGGTATCAAAATAAGTGATTTGTGTCATTGAGATTCCAACCACGGTGGTACAGTACCAAAAGGTATTTTGGTTGATCATTGATGACGGCCTTGATGTCATTCTGTTACTGTGTTTGTGTGTGAGCAGAACTGAATTGCACCCCGCTGTAATAACGTGGCTCAACATGCACACAAAGACGGCAAAGCGAGACAATGACGAAACTTTGTTACCCAGTTTGCGTGGTGTGAAACCATCATTACGATGCCATTCCTTGAGTGCAACTTCAAGAGAAAAATGTTAGGATGGTTGGCTAATTCTAATCACATTTTAGTACAACCGAGATGGAGACATTTTGTTGCGTCCATTTGCTGATAACCACAGCTCCCAGTCATATCAGCTCTTTGGTAGCTCAAAGGAAAATGTGACTTCGGTGTGACGTATGTACTTACAACTAACCTGGAAAAATTGATATGCCATAACACACTCATCCATCACAGGGCTCTCCATGGCCTTGGAAATCCCACAGCGGTGAGCATATGAGGAACTACTACTGTTGTACCAGCCAGGAAAGTAGTACCTGGTTGGAGATGTGAGTAGAAAAGAGTCATTATGAGAATGCGTACTAGTGAATGAACACTAATGAACGTAATGAACGTCTACCTGATTCTGAAGTGTAGGTTCTCACTGGCCTCTTGGTGCAGTTTAAAGACATGATTGGCTGGGAACCACATCTGGTCACTTTCCCTCATGAGACTGAACAAGTTGAAATACAATGGTGTAATACCTGGAGGGAACATTTTATAAGTCAGGAGTTGATATGGGGCAGGTATTTTGATCTTTCTTATTGTACAATTTAAACACTGTTATTCTGGCACTTCAGAGTGCACCCCCTTTACACAAAGATTATATAAAATTGACCAACAGAGCCATAATACAAGGTATGGAATTTAACTGCCTGTGCCTTTTGTTACATAGAACCCAGCACACAGAAATGGGATACAGTTGGACTAAAAAAACTTGTTGGAAAGCGACAATTGCTTTCAACACAACAAGGGAGGATAAGTGTGAAATTTCAAACCCCTGTCCCAACATTAGTGGCGGTTCTTGGCATGTTCAACATTTGCATCCGCACAGGGCATCATTGATGGGTGCCATTAAGTGCCAACCCAAACCCGCCTAAAAATGTTTTATATCACGTTAAGGCATGATCTGTTGGTGTTTATATGGGGAATTTATGCCTCCTTGTGGAGGTGCCATCTGTAAGCGCATTTGGAGAGATGCACATTAGGAACGTTCAGAATGAATGCGAATCCCAGTATTGATGTAAAATCATATGCCCATTCTATGTACAAATTATTCGCTATGACGATTCAGAGTTGGTTGGTATTCTGTTTAGTGACCACCCATTTGCACCCAACCGTGAAAATGGGTGATCACTAAACAGAATACCAACCTTACTCACGGTACAAATGAAATGACGACATGACCCAAGAGAAGAATCTAAAACACACACATACACGACGACTACAGTGGAAGAAAGGGGGGCGGGGGGGGTCTCGCACAGCGCGCCATTCAAATCAAAGTCCTCACATTCAGGAGTTATCTCTCTTACGACTGAGATACTACCTGAAAGTGGAAAGTTGCTGGTTTGACTTTGTCCCCCATTCTGTGTCAATTGCTGTTTTTACAAAACAGAGACATGGATAAAGAGTAGTAAATATTCTGGTTTTACAAGCAGTGTAAAAGGGACTTATGACTAAAAGTCCTATATGGGGGGTTTCAATCAAAAAGCCAGACCTGTATAATAAAATAACACTTGCCTTTAAAGTTTCCAATAGTGTTGAACAATTATCTTTTTTTTTGTTATTTTTTATGAAGTAACGTGCATATTTAAACATAAACAGAAAATTCACAAAAAGTCGCATGTGTCTTTTGTTTGTCGTTGTAACATCAGCGTAACATACACCACATGTAGGAAGTTGTAGAGTCAGGTAATTCGGAGACAGAAGACTTTTTCAACAGGAAGCACTCACAAGAGTGAAGCAACAACCTCACGATGAGAACGCTGCCTTGGGGGAAGCACACTCAACCACAAGCGGAAGTCAAACTACTAGCAGGGTTGACCTACATAGTTCTGCTATGCATTATTATTTACAGTACGACTGACCACTGAAGTGTCTTAAATTCTGATTACATGCCATTGTTTCAATGTCTGTGCAATGTCAATACACCTATTTCTGTCTTAAGGTGCATTCACTTCCTGTCAAAAATGTGTATCTTCTCCCGCTTTACGTCTGCAAGGTGGAATCTTGGGTTGGACAGTGACAGTTCTCTTTAACATTCATTAATCCACAGCTGGGCAATATAGCATCATCTGTTGCTTTGGCATGCACTTGACACCCTGAAAATGCATTAAATGTGGGTAAGACTTTCTTAAACCCAGAGCAAGGATTTATTATTCCTTTTTTAAAATGTATTTAGTTTTTATAAATACATTGGTCAAACCGCATACATAAATGCATACAAAGGCAAACCACACCATCAATTGTCCAATCCGGAGTTCAACCAAAATTTAGGGGGAAAAATGTCTCAAATGCCAAACTAAATTATGTCAGCAAATTTCATGAGATTTCAGCTCAGTCAGCATCTCAGCGTCTTTAAGGGGTGAGTAGTTTTATTGTAGTGACAGATGGAGCTTGGAAGAATTTCATTTGCTTTACATTATGGAAAACTGTTTCGAAATTAGAACAACATGGAAGTCACCCAGCAGTACTGAACAGATTGTGTACAACTATAGATGTTGCTACATTGTCAAACCAATTTCACTTACAGTGAGTACGGAAAGTATTCAGACCCCCTTAAACTTTTCACTCTGTTATATTGCAGCCATTTGCTAAAAACATTTAAGTTCTTTCTTTCCCTCATTAATGTACACACAGCACCCCATATTGACAGAAAAAAACGGATGAAGTTTTTGCAGATTTATTAAAAAAGAAAAACTGAAATATCACACAGCCATACGTATTCAGACCCTTTGCTCAGTATTTAGTAGAAGCACCCTTTTGAGCAAATACAACCATGAGTCTTTTTGGAAATGATTTAACAAGTTTTTCACACCTGGATTTGGTGGTAGAGCTATAATGCGTACATGCACAGAAACTATGCACAGTTAAGTTAAAATGGCGACTGGCATTTTGTCTTTCTTCAATGGAGGTTGAAACAGTGGCAAGTTGCAGAATAAATATTTACACTTGTGTTTTCATTATATTATGTGTGTAGTTGGATATTGTGAAGTTTAACATACCCACTCTGAAATAGTGAAATATCAATTGACATAAAAACCTTTCAGAAGTTCACAATAGATTTGTTAAACAGTACATAGCTAGCTTGCTAAGTGAAGGTTCACCATGTCCTCATTAAATGACAAACAGCAGCCAAAAATGTCCACCCTGTCAGCAAGCTCCTCATTTTTGCAGTTTTCATGTACATTGTCTGCTTGCAATTAGTTTACCAAAAATAAAAAGTGAAAAGGTAATGGCCCCTTAAACCTAATAAGTGGTTGGGCCATCCTCAGCAGCAACTGAAATCAAGGGTTTCCTATAACTGGCATTGAGTCTTTCACATCTCTGTGGAGATATTTTTGCACACTCTTCCTTGCAGAATTGTTTGAATTCAGCAAAAATCAAGGGTTTTCGAACGTGAACGGCCTTTTTAAGTTCATGCCACTGCATTTCAATCGGATTCAAGTCTTGACTTTGACTAAGCCACTCCAAAACCTTCATTTTGTTTTTTAAGCCATTCAGAAGTTGACTTGTTGGTGTGTTTTGGATTGTTATCCTGCTGCAGAACGCAAGTGTGCTTCAGCGAGGTCACAAAATGATGGCCGAACATTACCCTTCAGGATTTTCTGTTAAAGAGCAGAATTCATGGTTCCATCAATCACAGAAAGTTGTCCAAGTCCTGAATGAGCAAGCAGCCCAGGACCATCACACTACTAGCACCATGTTTCACTGTTGGTATGTTGTTCTTGTTCTGAAAATGCTGTGCTACATTTACGCCAGATGTAACGAGACACACACCTTCCAAAAAGCTCAACTTTCATCTCGCCAGTCCATATAATATTCTTCCAAAAGTCTTGGGAATCATTCAAGTTTTTATTTTCTTTTTTATACTAAGATGAGCCTTTATGTTCTTTTTGGTCAGCAGTAGTTTTCGCCTTGGAACTCTGGCATGTTGTCCTGAGTTCCTTTGTGGCCTTCTGGATGAGTCATTGCTGTTGTCTTGGGGCAATGGTTGTAGGCCAGCCACTCCTGGGAAGGTTCACCACTGTTCCATGTTTTCTAACATGTGCGGACAATGGCTCTCCCTATGGTTTGCTGGAATCCTAAAGTAAAGCTTTAGGAAATGGCTTTTGGAACCCTTTCCAGACTGATAGATTACTTTATTTCTCCACTGTTCTGGAATTTCTTTGGATCGTGTCATTTTGTTGCTGCTTTTTTAGATCTTTTGTCCAACTTGAATTTGTTGGGACAGATTCTGTTTAAGTGATTTCGTGGTTGAACAGATCTGGAGGTAATCAGACTTGGGTGTGATCATTGAAAATGAACCAAAAATTGTGATTCGCCGCAAATAATTCATGATTTAACAATGGGGGTAATTACCGTAATTACTTTTCGAGTAATTTCTTTACTAGTTTTTTTTTCCCCTTAATAAACGAAATCACCATTTAAAAACAGAATTTTAAGTTCACTTGGGTTATATTTGTCTGATATCTTCGATGATTGTAAACATTAAAGTGGGGGAAAATATGCAATAATATAAGAATTTGAGAAGGGGGCCAATATTTTTTCACGGGACTTTATCATGCAAAATTTTTTTCTCAAACTAAATGTGTTGCTATGTCTTAGCCCTCCCGCTTCTGGCTTAAAGTCAGCTGGGATAGGCTTGATCATAACCATGACCGTGAACAGGATGAGTGGTAGAAAATGGATAGATAGACATCTGGGGACTGTGTCTAAAGCATAATAGTACAACTTTTTCTTTGTGACTCACCACAAGTTTTGGCTGCGAGGATGCAAAGCTCCTCTGCTACGTACTCGCCAGGCGGGTATGTGAGTACGCACTCCTCTCCTCCACCACCCTGACCCACGTAGTAAAGGTGGACACTTAGGCATGTGCTATTCTGCTTTGGATCAGGTCCAGACGGTGCCTTGTGGTCAGGGGGGAGGCTATTATGAGGTGCTTTGGTTCTGGTCGTGGATGGGTTCATGTTTTTCAGCAGAATACAGGCCATGTACCACCACCAACATCCACCTGGCAGAGGACAAACATGGGGCAAAATAATGTTTACTATGATGATAATAATAATAATAATAATAACAGGGCTGCAACAAATACTTTAATATTTCGAGTACTTCGAATACAAAAAATGCTTTAGGAATTTTCTCTGCCTCGGGGATTCGCTTATTTAACTCATTCACTGCCAGCCCTCCAAGTTTGATTGTGTTTGACACTGTATCTGTAATTATTTGTGTACGCATTTAAGAGGGCAGCGGGTGTGAGTAGTGTGACTTAAGAATAAGGAAAAGTCAGTCTGGGATAAGTCGCCGTTGACATGAGTTGTGGCCCACATCAGCTCGTAAGTTTCTGATGTTCTTGTGTTGCCGCGAGTTCAATAAAGCGACTGAAAGTGCAAGTGAATTTAAGAAATAAAACAGTTGATTATCTAAAAAAAGAAAAACAATTGGTCGTTCATTTTTAAGTGAAATGGCTTATTTTTTCTTGTGTATTCATAATTGTTATTTAACCAAGCAAAAATATAATGTATTTGAATACTCAATTCTTCGATTAAATTTTTAGTAGGATACTCGAATATTTGATAGCTGCAGCCCTAAATAACAATAGAAATAATAATAAATAATAATGCATTACACGAAGTCAAAGTCAAAGAAGAAGAAGAAGAAGAGGTGGAAAGCGGGTTCTTCGGCAGAAAGAGAAGAGGAAAACACAGAGCCTAGAACTGAATGTGGGGACTTTGAATGTTGGGACTATGACAGGAAAATCTCGGGAGTTGGTTGACATGATGATTAGGAGAAAGGTTGATATATTGTGTGTCCAGGAGACCAGGTGGAAAGGCAGTAAGGCTAGAAGTTTAGGGGCAGGGTTTAAATTATTTTACCATGGTGTAGATGGGAAGAGAAATGGAGTCGGGGTTATTTTAAAAGAAGAGTTGGCTAAGAATGTCTTGGAGGTGAAAAGAGTATCAGATCGAGTGATGAGGCTGAAATTTGAAATTGAGGGTGTTATGTGTAATGTGATTAGTGGCTATGCCCCACAGGTAGGATGTGACCTAGAGGTGAAAGAGAAATTCTGGAAGGAGCTAGATGATGTAGTTCTGAGCATCCCAGACAGAGAGAGAGTCGTAATTGGTGCAGATTGTAATGGACATGTTGGTGAAGGTAATAAGGGTGATGAAGAAGTGATGGGTAAGTACGGTATCCAGGAAAGGAACTTGGAGGGACAGATGGTGGTAGACTTTGCAACAAGGATGCAAATGGCTGTAGTGAACACTTTTTTCCAGAAGAGGCACGAACATAGGGTGACCTACAAGAGCGGAGGTAGAAGCACACAGGTGGATTACATCTTGTGCAGACGATGTAATCTGAAGGAGGTTACCAACTGTAAGGTAGTGGTAGGGGAGAGTGTGGCTAGACAGCATAGGATGGTGGTGTGTAAGATGACTCTGGTGGTGGGGAGGAAAATTAGGAAGACAAAGGCAGAGAAGAGAACCATGTGGTGGAAGCTGAGACAGGACGAGTGTTGTGCAGCTTTTCGGGAAGAGGTGATACAGGCTCTCGGTGGACGGGAAGAGCTTCCAGAAGACTGGACCACTGCAGCCAAGGTGATCAGAGAAGCAGGCAGGAGAGTACTTGGTGTATCTTCTGGCAGGAAAGGAGAGAAGGAGACTTGGTGGTGGAACCTCACAGTACAGGAAATCATACAAGGAAAACGGTTAGCTAAGAAGAAGTGGGACACTGAGAGGACCGAGGAGAGGCGAAAGGAATACATTGAGATGCGACACAGGGCAAAGGTAGAGGTGGCAAAGGCAAAACAAGAGGCATATGATGACATGTATGGGAGGTTGGACACTAAAGAAGGAGAAAAGGATCTATACAGGCTGGCCAGACAGAGGGATAGAGATGGGAAGGATGTGCAGCAGGTTAGGGTGATTAAGGATAGAGATGGAAATATGTTGACTGGTGCCAGCAGTGTGCTAGGTAGATGGAAAGAATACTTTGAGGAGTTGATGAATGAGGAAAATGATAGAGAAGGGAGAGTAGAAGAGGCAAGTGTGGTGGACCAGGAAGTGGCAATGATTAGTAAGGGGGAAGTTAGAAAGGCATTAAAGAGAATGAAAAATGGAAAGGCAGTTGGTCCTGATGACATTCCTGTGGAGGTATGGAAGCATCTAGGAGAGGTGGCTGTGGAGTTTTTGACCAGCTTGTTCAATAGAATTCTAGTGCGTGAGAAGATGCCTGAGGAATGGAGGAAAAGTGTACTGGTGCCCATTTTTAAGAACAAAGGTGATGTGCAGAGCTGTGGCAACTATAGAGGAATAAAGTTGATGAGCCACACAATGAAGTTATGGGAAAGAGTAGTGGAGGCTAGACTCAGGACAGAAGTGAGTATTTGCGAGCAACAGTATGGTTTCATGCCTAGAAAGAGTACCACAGATGCATTATTTGCCTTGAGGATGTTGATGGAAAAGTACAGAGAAGGTCAGAAGGAGCTACATTGTGTCTTTGTAGATCTAGAGAAAGCCTATGACAGAGTACCCAGAGAGGAACTGTGGTACTGCATGCGGAAGTCTGGAGTGGCAGAGAAGTATGTTAGAATAATACAGGACATGTACGAGGGCAGCAGAACAGCGGTGAGGTGTGCTGTCGGTGTGACAGAAGAATTTAAGGTGGACGTGGGACTGCATCAGGGATCAGCCCTGAGCCCCTTCCTTTTTGCAGTGGTGATGGATAGGCTGACAGATGAGGTTAGACTGGAATCCCCGTGGACCATGATGTTTGCAGATGACATTGTGATCTGCAGTGAAAACAGGGAGCAGCTGGAGGAACAGTTAGAAAGATGGAGGCATGCACTGGAAAGAAGAGGAATGAAGATTAGCCGAAGTAAAACAGAATATATGTGCATGAATGAGAGGGGTGGTGGGGGAAGAATGAGGCTACAGGGAGAAGAGATGGCAAGGGTAGAGGACTTTAAATACTTGGGGTCAACCGTCCAGAGCAATGGTGAGTGTGGTCAGGAAGTGAAGAAACGGGTCCAAGCAGGTTGGAACGGGTGGAGGAAGGTGTCAGGTGTGCTATGTGACAGAAGAGTCTCTGCTAGGATGAAGGGCAAAGTTTATAAAACAGTGGTGAGGCCAGCCATGATGTACGGATTAGAGACAGTGGCACTGAAGAGAAAACAGGAAGCAGAGCTGGAGGTGGCGGAAATGAAGATGTTGAGGTTCGCTCTCGGAGTGACCAGGTTGGATAAAATTAGAAATGAGCTCATCAGAGGACATTGAACAGGAAGCTCGAGGAAAATGACAGCAGTTGTAAAGAAAGAAAGCCCCTAAAACAACAGTTAGTAAAGTTAGCAACAACCTCCACAAGGCAGGAGGGAAGTAAATCACGATCAAGTGTTCACAGAAGACTTCATGAACAAAGTGCAGACACTAAATCAGAAGATAAACAACAGTCATTAGCAAGAAGAATCAGAAGAGTACAGAGACTTTTTTTGTGGACTGAGACAAATATTAACATTCACCTAAGTAACAGAAAGTCTAAAGCTTCAAGAAAGAAGTGATCTGCCAATGATCCCAAACAGAAGAGCTCATCATCCATCCATCCATTTTCAACAGCGCTTATCCTGGTTAGGGTCGCAGGGCGCTGGAGCCTATCACAGGTGACTTCAGGACGAAAGGCGGACTACACCCTGAACTGGTCGCCAGTCATATAGACACGGACAACCATTCGCACTCACATTCACACCGTCATTGAGTGGGAACTGAACTCACGCTGCCCGCAACAAAGTCAGGGGAGTGTACCACTACACCACCAGTGCCACCTGCACATCAAACTCAAATAAAATTTAGTGAAAGTTGCATAACTTCCTCTGGGACGGGCTCATTTATCTTCATGGACCTTTTCTTGCATTGAAATCGTTTAGGTCTGTTATAATACGGTTGCTTATCTAAAAATGTGGTCTTACAAATAATGCTATCTTCTAAGTTTAGTATCAAATACAGATCTAAATACCATCCATCCATCCATTTTCTGAGCCGCTTCTCCTCACTAGCCAGCCAATCGCAGGGCACATATAAACAAACAACCATTTGCACTCACATTCACACGTACAGGCAATTTAGTTGTCAATTAACCTACCATGCATGTTTTTGGGATGTGGGCGGAAACCAGAGTGCCCGGAGAAAACCCACGCAGGCACGGGGATAACATGCAAACTCCACACAGGCGGGGCCGGGGATTGAACCCCAGACCTCAAAACTGTGAGGCAGACGCTCTAACCAGTCGTTCACCGTGCCAGATGTAAATACCTTGAAATAAAATCTGAAATATTGGTTTAATATTCACCTTTTGGCATTAAACCCAAATATCTACAGTAGAAATAAAGGAATTGGGTTCACTGTTCCAATACATTTGTAGGTGAGTGCATCTTTTCCAAAAATCTTGAGTGAAGTTGAACTTTAGAAATCCCTAAGTATTTTTAAATATTCTCTGAGTGAACCTCATTGTTTGACTGGAAACAATGAGCTAACAATCACAAACAGTTCAATGAAGTCTGAGTCTACAACAAGAAACTAAACAGGATAAAGGTCCTGTGTTTCTCTGCTGAACTGCTGACACACATCATTGCAAATCACTGTACATAAAATCTAAACTACAGAACACAATCACTTTATCGTGTCTTTAAATTAAGGATCTGGGAGCCCAAATAGATGATGGAAACAATATTAATTTCCCTTATTAAAACAACTGATTAAAAAATAAATAAAAAAGGAATATGTGTGAATCACCGCTTACCCTGGTTGTTAGTATGTGCCCTGCGATTGGCTGGCAACCAGTTCAGGGTGTACCCTGCCTCCTGCCCGATGATAGCTGGGATAGGCTCCAGCATTCCCGTGACCCTTGTGAGGATAAGCGGCTCAGAAAATGGATGGATGGATGGATGTGTAAATCATCAATTTTTAATATGATTTATGTCCCTATGACACAGCTAGAACTACAAAGAGGCAACTGTGACTAAGGAAAGTGTGACCAAGAAGAAAAAAGAGCTACTATACTATTTGATTGCAATGAAAGCACATGACTGCAATGGTCATTTCTCACATCCTGGATAGAAACCTTTTTTTTTTGTTTGATGAAATGGAAAAACTTTGCATACATATGTTGCTACAGAGGCGGCACGGTGGGCGACTGGTTAGAGCGTCTGCCTCACAGTTCTGAGGACCAGGGTTCAATCCCCGGCCCCGCCTGTGTGGAGTTTGCATGTTCTCCCCGTGCCTGCGTGGGTTTTCTCCGGGCACTCCGGTTTCCTCCCACATCCCAAAAACATGCATGCTAGGTTAATTGACAACTCTAAATTGCCTGTAGGTGTAAATATGAGTGCAAATGGTTGTTTATGTTTGCCCTGCGGTTGGCTGGCAACCAGTTCAGGGTGTTCCCCCCCTCCTGCCCGATGATAGCTGGGATAGGCTCCAGCGCGCCTGCGACCCTAGTGAGGAGAAGCGGCTCAGAAAATGGATGGATGGCTACAGATTACTCAGAGTCAAGTCACTTACTTTACAAATGTTAGGCTGCTGTGCACTTAAAAAATGTCATAAATGTTCGCATTAGAACATCCACATTGAAAAGAATGGCCAATCTAGCAAAATATATTATCCATCCATCCATCTTCTGAGCCGCTTCTCCTCACTAGGGTCGCGGGCGTGCTGGAGCCTATCCCAGCTGTCATCGGGCAGGAGGCGGGGTACACCCTGAACTGGTTGCCAGCCAATCACAGGGCACATAGAAACAAACAACCATTCGCACTCACAGTCATGCCTACGGGCAATTTAGAGTCTCCAATTAATGCATGTTTTTGGGATGTGGGAGGAAACCGGAGTGCCCGGAGAAAACCCATGCAGGCACGGGGAGAACATGCAAACTCCACACAGGCAGGGCCGGGGTTGAACCCGGGTCCTCAGAACTGTGAGGCTGACGCTCTAACCAGTCGGCCACCGTGCCGCCCAAAATATATTAATGAATCTTCATTTGCTGGACATATACTGTCAAATAGATAGTTCCCCCATCTGCAGTTGAATGAATAAACAAATACAATGAAGCTTTTGGAAACATTTCACATTCATCATGTTATTGCTTTAGGATCAAGCATTTAGGATATTCCTTTCTATATTAATGCTGAATATTGTGAAGGCTTGCAAGACCACTACAGGTTACTGCTAAGAAGTTGTGATGAGACAAAGATTCACATATAACTTGCAGAGGAAGTTGAGCACATGTTTAGGAACACGGGAAAATACTTCCCCTGTGTTGTGTCCCCATGTTTACACACCCAGAACATTTATCACACAGCATACAGGCAAGTTCTGCACTCATGTCTTATCAGGGCCTCCTCGGTTTGCTGCTGTAGGTCCCTGTTATCACTCACAACACATTTTTACATTTACTACACCAAAGAATGGCTCTGGACATTCAGGCTTTCACTACGTACTAGGTACCTATTTTAATAACGCTGCAGCGGTGACATTTTCAATTTATATATATAAAGACTGTACTTTATTATTTATTTGATTTACTCTAGTTTTCTAGGATAAAATGTAAAACATTGTTGGCTATGGACATTGGATATCCTTCAATAAAGCATACGATTTACATATAATGTATTAAAAAATATATAATTTAACCATCAAACATGGCACAAAAATCCAATGTAAGAAACCAGCATGATGTCACAAAGCGCAGCGTATAAGCCGCCATATTAGTATTGGGGAAAATCAGTGAGTTGAGTATTAGGGTAAAAACTGAGAGAAAATTTTAAACGATTAGACAATCTTTCCCCTTGCCCACTGAATACACTGAAGACATGGTGGTGAATTGAGAGGAGCTGGTTTAATTAAAGAGTCGCCGTTTTGTTTGGAATAGATCACATGATCGGTATTCGTTTGTCCGCCATGTTGGAGGTTGAGATCGGAAGGATAAGCTAGGCTTGAAACAGAAACACTAGTCCCAACTAGACTGACTCGTGTTTCATTTGTTCATTTTTATCCTATATAACCCGAATCAACTATGTTACAAACTTTCCAATCTCTTTAGATGTGCTCAGATGGAGGCTAAAAAGTTGACAGAGTACAGTACAGAGAAACTTTGGACGCAGGGGCAAAGACACGACGACAAAGTGGCCGTTAATAACAACTGTGATCCCTACACAAGTCGAGTCTTTCACCGCGTGTACGTGAAGGGAAGCGGAAATAAACCATAATAATCCCAAAGGTAATACTTTTATTCATTTTAAATTGCTTTATTCATTGTTTTATTAAAATACATTAAGGGTTGTGTTTAAAGGGCCACTTTCTCCAAGTTTTGAATAATGTCATTGTCATTTGCTTTTTCTTTTATTGAAGGGGCAGGGGGGGTAAAATAGGGGATAAAATCTCTAAAATATTGCTATCCTTGGCAAATTTGAGCAAATCAGCAGCAGTCTTAAAGACACAAGAAGGTTGCTGTGTTTAAAGACACAAGAAGGTTGCTGTGTAATAAATTGTAAGGCAAACCAGCAAAAGAATCCAGAGGATTTTTTTTCATCATACCGAAAGACCATTCTTGAAAGAAAAGGTGGCTCTAGAGACAAAATGCTTTATGTGCACTGCCCTTTTTTTTTTTTTTTTTTTTTTTTGAGGTAAAAGAGCCATCATTGTACACATGCACATATTTTACATTAGAAAAATCTCATGGCACACCACCAGACAAAAATGTCACAATAAAAACCATACTATACACTGATCCGCCACTATTCGTGGAGTATAGGGACCGAACCCTCCTGCGAATAGTCAAAATCTGTGACTAATTACCACTCACCCATAAAGGTTTGTAATTGCCTATAGATGCCACAGGATTCCGGCAAAGCACTTTTTTTTCTATTAGCCCTGGCTAAAAAAATCTCCTCCCCTCAGTTCAACATAGTCACCTGGCACCAAGATTCCATCAAAGCATTAGTTTTACATCAGACAAGGCTTTGGCCTGAGCACAAAAACAGCTGAGTTTTTCAGCGAATAAGGTTATTAACGCCGCACCTGATTATTATTCGAAAACAAGTTCTCATTTGACTAATAAATGAACTATATATGTAATATATGAACTATAGCACCATTCCCCATGATGTCATACTGTATGTACTACTACTAGTAAACAAACCCTTCCATGTCATTTCACCAAGGCAGAAAGATTGAGAAAACTGGGTGAATGGCTTGAATAAGGATTTAAGTCTTTTTTTCTGCAGCAGTAGCTTGAATGCGTGAAGCGCCAGTTGAAAATATGTTACGTGAGGTAAACTATTTGAAACGAAGATGGAATGCTGGTTGTACAACCCCAATTCCAATGAAGTTGGGATGTTGTGTTAAACATAAATAAAAACTGAATTCAATGATTCGCAAATCATGTTCAACCTATATTTAATTGAATACACTACAAAGACAGTTTGAACATGGAAGATGTTCAACACAACGTCCCAACTTCATTCAGTGTCCTCAGTTCCCAAACTTTTATTGAATGTTGTTAAAAGAAAAGGTGATGTAACACAGTGGTAAACATGACCCTGTCCCAGCTTTTTTGGAACGTGTTGCAGCCATAAAATTCAAAGTTAATGATTATTAGCTGGCAGCACGGTAAAAGACTGGTTAGAGTGTCTGCCTCACAGTTCTGAGGACCGGGGTTCAATCCCCGGCCCCGCCTGTGTGGAGTTTTCATGTTCTCCCCGTGCCAGCGTGGGTTTTCTCCGGACACTCCGGTTTCCTCCCACATCCCAAAAACATGCATGGTAGATTAATTGACAACTCTAAATTGCCCGTGGGTGTGAATGTGAGTGCGAATGGTTGTTTGTTTGTATGTGCCCTGCGATTGGCTGGCAACCAGTTCAGGGCGTACCCCGCCTCCTGCCCGATGATAGCTGGAATAGGCTCCAGCACGCCCGCAACCCTAGTGAGGAGAAGCGGCTCAGAAAATGGATGGATGGATGATTATTATTAGCTAAAAACAATCAAGTTTATCAGTTTGAACATTAAACATCCTGTCTTTGTAGTGTATTCAATTAAATATAGGTTGAACATGATTTGCAAATCATTGTATTCTGTTTTTATTTATGTTTAACACAACGTCCCAACTTGAATTGGGGTTGTAAAAATCAAAAATTAAAACTGGAGGTACTGTATGTAACTTTACTACGCATTAAAGCTTACTTTTCAAGTGTTCCGGAAAAATGGACTTGTATGGACTTGGTAACTAGTTGGCCTGAGTCTCTTTCTTGACAAACTCTGATTCCAACTCGGTGGCGGTAATGAGTTATTCAACATTTTTTGATGCTGGCCATCTAATGTATTTATTCAAACACTCAATAAGCACCAGACCAAAACAATAAGTAGCCCTCCCCCATGGCGGCTGCAGCCGTGTCCAGAGGTGCGAGACGTCATAGGAAAACTATCTAGTGTGTGCACACATTATGCACCAGCTACTGTCTACGAAGTAAAAATCCCTATGTAGTAATTAGGGGGCATAAGGAATGAGTGAGTAAGTCCTAACAAAGTCATTATGTTTTATGTCTGACACGTCATTCAACATGTTGGACTTCATCCAACAAATGCTGTTTTTACGACTTTTACATCATCATTATCGCCCTACATTTTTATTATTATTATTATTTTTATTTTTTTTACATGGACACCTGCCAACCGAACACAATACTTATTTCATATCTCGTCAACATAGTAAGAACTTTGTATCAACAATACCGAGCTCCTACGCAGAGACAGACACTAAAACAACACTTACCGTCTGTTGTTGTCGAGTTGTCCACACAACAGCTCGGTGGACCGGAGCAACGCTGTTAAGTCGATGATGCTAATATGCTAATATTGTCACACGACCACCAAACAGTCGCGCCGCATATTTCAATGTTCACCTTCAGCGCTCTCGTCCGGGCCAACTGTCAACTGTCAAGCGAGCCAATAAGTGACCCAGGACCCTCTCGCTCCGAGTGAAACACGGGAACGCCCCTCGACTTGCCCCCTTACGAGCAACTCCGTGGGAGTGGACGACAGCTCGGGGGACGTTTGTGAGTGCGGTCAAGGACGACCCCTGGTGGACTTTTGTCTCATAGCAGGCTGACCAGCCCGGCCAGAAAAGGAACAATCCAACAACATAACAGAAATGCAGTTCGAATTCGATTTCTATTCTGAAATATAAAAACCGCAGAGGCAGCACCAGTGCAACTCAATGGATTAAAAAATAATAATAATAATTTTTGAGAGTGCAAGTAATAAACAACAACTGGGATGATGTGGAGGCACAAGTATGCACACCCTCTTATAACTGCGTTGTGACTGTGTTCAGAATTAGCCAGTCACATTCAAACTCAACCATTTAAAGCGTGTGGGAAAATGTGTTTGATACATTTAGTGATGGCTGGAAGGATGGAGGGATGAATGGATGGATAATAATGCTCAGTTTCAATAGCTTTATTTGTGTTTGTAGCTGAAAGCGCTTTCTAATATGTTGCCCGGTTCATAGATCTAATTATAGTGTGTACAGTATATTGAAATATACTCAGAGTAAAAGTTACTTAGTTTTTAATGAGGGTGTCTTGTGTACAAATATACAAATAATGAAAAAAAACATCATTAGCCAACATCAGACTGCTTTGTCAATTACTAAGGCCTTGTCCCTTGCTGTTGTCGTTACCACAATGAGATGTTTGTGTTCTTGGTCATGAACAGTATGCATCCCATACACCAGCACCCAATCGCCTTGTGTAAGGGACCACTTCTTCTCATCCACTTTTGATGCTATTAACTACTCAGCAGTAAACATTTCACATTCTACTCTATATTCAGCGCCCCAAACCACTGTCCTATGTCTTTTGAGTCAACACCAATATAAATACATTTTAAATTATGAAAAGAAAAGAAGGAAAAAAAGAATAGCCGGGGTATAGCGTGTCTGCCTCACAGTTGCCAACTGAGGTTTGGTTTTCGAATCTTGGCTGCGGCATTCCTGTTGGGAGTTTGCATATTGTCTGTGCTTGCGTGGGTTTTCTCTGGGTATTCTGGTTGCCTCCCACCTTTGAATAGTTTGTTGCTCCTTGTGCAGTAACAGGGCGAAAACTGTGGGTGCTGAAACCTTTCAATAGGAAAAGTGTAGGTGTTGAAAGATCGGCCTCCCCCACATGTGCAATGAAAAGTGTGGGTGTTGATTTATTTATTTTTTATGCTAGGAATAGTGCGGGTGTTAAAAAACCCACATTCTCAGTCAAGGCACAGTTGTAATGAATGTCAATAATTTCAAATTGGAACCTCTCCCCCATAAAATAACATTATAGTCATTACAGTTCAAATATAGCTGCTCATTTTCCCACCTCTTCTTTCCTTTTCTGTCAAAATTGCTCATCTGATTGTTTTGACCTATTCCTCTCCATGTTTATGATAAATGACATCTCCCATTATTCCCAAATAATGAACCCCCCCCCCCCCCCCCCAACCTGCCATCTCTTCTCCCTTTCTTATGCCAGTCAGCAATAGTATTTGTATCCATCCATCCATCCATCCATGAATCTCCTTGTCGGAGTGAAAGAAAAGAAAAACGAGACGACAGGGGGAAAAAAATAAACAATGAAAGATATAGGACGCTGTAAGAAAAATAAACAAAAAGTAGCATGATATGCATACTACAATGTCACATTGGATTCAGGTTTTGTACGGGACAGTAGTGCTACACCTTGTGAGGAAAGAATAGGATATTATAGGATAAGACAGGATAGACCAGGAAACTCCTGGCTCCACCAAGTCTCTAGCTCTTTTGCTCGGCCACAGGATACCCTAAGCCCCACCTGTCTCCTTAATTACTGTTGGAATATCAACCGAGTGTGCAGTATGGTATGTGTAATACTCCCAGAAATAACAACAATGCATTGATTTTAATCAATGAGCTATTATCAGTATTAAATATTATACTATGCTAACATAATAATTTTCTGAGAATTTAAATTTGGAAGTATTACACATAATGCACATTATACTGCTAAAGATCCATCCATTCATTTTCTACCGCTTATCCGAGGTCGGGTCCTGGTGCCAAGTGCACGTGTGGACACCCCTATAGCTTGAACATGGTGTTTGTTCTGGACAATCGATGATGAGCACAGAAGTCCAATAACAGAACACCGCTCGGGTTCTGATCGAGGGGGCCATTCCTCCCAATCACGCCCTTCCAGGTCTAACTGTCATTGCCCACGTGAGCATTGAAGTCCCCCAGCAGAACGATGGAGTCCCCAGCGGGAGCGCTCTCCAGCACCCTCTCCAAGGACTCCAAAAAGGGTGGGTACTCTGAACTGCTGTTTGGTGCATAGGCACAAACAAGAGTCAGGACCCGTCCCCCCCAACCGAAGGCGGAGGGATGCTACCCTCTCGTCCACCGGGGTGAACCCCAACGTACAGGCGCCGAGCCGGGGGACAGTAAGTATAGCCACACCTGCACGTCGCCTCTCACCGTGGGCAACTCCAGAGTGGAAGAGAGTCCAACCCCTCTCGAGAGGACTGGTACCAGAGCCCAAGCTGTGTGTGGAGGCGAGCCCGGCTATATCTAGTCGGAACTTCTCGACCTCACACACCTGCTCAGGCTCCTTCCCTGGCAGAGAGGTGACATTCCACGTCCCTAGAGCCAGCTTCTGTAGCCGGGGATCGGATCGCCAAGGTCCCCGCCTTCGGCCACCGCCCAGCTCGCACTGAACCCGACCCCTATGGCCCCTCCCACAGATGGTGAGCCCACGGGAAGGGGGACCCACGTTACCATTTCGGGCTGTGCCCGGCCGGGCCCCATGGGTGCAGGCCCGGCCACCAGGCGCTCGCCTTCGAGCCCCACCTCCAGGCCTGGCTCCAGAGGGGGCCCCCGGTGACCCGCGTCTGGGCAAAGGAAACCTGAGTCCATTGTTTGTTGTCATCATAAGGGGTCTTTGAGCCGTGCTTTATCTGGTCCCTCACCTAGGACCTGTTTGCCATGGGTGACCCTGCCAGGGGCATAAAGCCCCAGACAACTTAGCTCCTAGGATCATTGGGACACACAAACCCCTCCACCACGATAAGGTACCGCTAAAGAAAATATGAAAACTGGAATCAAATGGTAAAGAAGTCTTACACTACTACGGAAGCATATAGCTGCCACACCCGAGAAAATACAAAAGTTTCAGTATCACGTTATAACATGAGAAGTTTCATGCTACAACGTGATGGATACAATATAGATGGATACAAGAAACGTATGGAGGCTGTCATCGCTGCCAAAGGGTGTGCAACCAAATATTCAGGAGGGGTGCCAATATTGCTGCACATCCTGTTTTCTGTTTTTATTTTTTTCTTTGCAATTGCAATATCTAAGTTGAAAGAAATCTTTGTTAAATTACTTTGGACCTCCATAAAAGGATCCTGATTTTGAAAGTTCGGTGCATTTCCATTTTTCCCTGAAGTTATTATACAGGTTATGCAAAAAAAAATTGAAGGGCTGCCAATAATGGTGACTGTGCATTGTGTCACTATCATGTTTTTATGAATACCAATATAATAATCAAAGAATACCAAACTGTATTTTCCCAGTATTTGATTGAGTGATTGAATGGGTTAAAAGGTGGTTGAGTAAAGTGCTATGGTGACAGACGCACTTGTATAGGCGCGTTTCACTGTTGCGCCACACGCACACGCGCGCACATTCAGTAGCGTAGTACATATCAAGAACTATTCACGTCCTGTTCCTTTAAAAGCAACCAGCCCACGCCTCTACAAAGCGGCTTGTTCCGGCTTGCATCTTTTTTATGCTCGCTCGCCACATTAAAATAGTGGCCAGCCGCTCCTCTGTGGCTCACGCAGTCGTTTTCCTTTGACGTTCGACTATCGGCGATAGGACCGCGTCTTGGGCCAAGCGAGGCCGCCTGCGAGGCACCGTGGCCGGCTGAAGAGGTTCCATCAGCGGCGCAGTGATACGCCACCATCCGCTCCTCCGAACGCTGCCTTGGCCGTGGGAGGGGAGCCAGTGTACCACCTGAACCAAAGTGGTGTTCCCTGCATCGAGACTGACCTCCAGTCCTCCTTCTGAGTCTTTTTATTTTTGCCATCTTGATGGAGGAATGTGAGCACGTTTGGGCTGTGGAGGTGTGCGTGAGGTAAGATGTGACCCCCCCCCCCTCCTTCTCCTTCTCCTTCAACTTTGCTTGCCCTCAACTTGTTTTGATTGCGCTGTTTGTTCGGTGTGAAATGAGTTTGCTGCCAACTCAGCACTAAACGTCTGCAACTGGTGCTGAAGCAATAAAGAAGAAGAAGAGGAGGAGGAGGCAGGTGGTGCGTGGATGTTGTTTGGCTCCATAAGCTCCTCAAAACACGAAACAGAATTCTCAGCAAGATGTCCCAACTTTTTCCACCTCAAGAAATTAGAAATAAGAAACTTCCATTCTCTGTGGCTCTTGTCATCATTAGTGAATGACTCTGGGGTGAGAGGCGGGGTACACCCTGGACTGGTCACCAGTCCACTGCAGGTCACTACAGTAAACCAATTTAGTAAAACATAACATATTTCCCAAAAACTGAATATACACTGTATTACAGAGGACCCTCAGTCATCTTGGTCAAGTTGTGTAATACTTACGATTTACCCGACAAAACTGGGAAGTGGCACATTTCGGAAAAGTCCAATGACATTGCTCTCAAGTCAGAGTTCCTACATGCACTTCATTAAATGAACGCCAAACCACAAATAGACCTTTTTTTTTGTTTATTAAGCCAGGACACTGCTTGTAAGTTTTAGCATAGAAAATAAATATTGACACTGAAAACAAAAACCTGCACTTCAATTAATAAACACCTCACCTCAAATAGAGGACTCCTTTTCCCCCTTATGGAAACAATAAAAGAGGTGGGTGTGTCTAAAGTACCAGGCCTGCACAGAAGTTATGGCATCTGTATAGCTGAAGTTTACAGTGCAGCTTAAGGAAAACAAGGAAATGCAAGTGGGATAAAAAGAAAAGAAAAAGAAAAAGAAAGCAACATACTGTAGCTCTACCAGTGCCATGGATTGCTACTGAAAGTAAGTGTTCCTACTGACACCTCAGCTCAAATAGAGGACTCCTTTTCCTCCCTGAAGAAGCAAAAACATAAGGTGGCTGTAAATCTATATTTTGACTAATAAATACTACCATGTGTCACGATAGACATAATTATCATGAGTTTATAGGACACTGCTGCACCAGATCCAGCGGAAGACATCTTTCCAAAAATGTATTTTATATTTAATACAGAGTGGTGATTTACATACAAAATGAATGTGTATAAAGAAACTAATCTCATAGAATCCTGTACCTACTGATGCTCTGCCCAGGGACACGGCATTGATTGCCTATGACAATACTATTTTTTCCATTGACCTTAATGGCAATTGTGATCAATCACTTTGAATTGTGGTTGTGCAAATGTGTGATGTAACCATCCATCCAATTTCGATAACATTTGTCCTTGTGGGTGAGCAGGAACCTATCCCCGCTGATTTTGGCGAGAGGCGGGGTTCACCCTTGATTGGTCGCCAGCCAATTACAAGGCAACTATGGGAACGTTCGCAAAACGTCATCGTGACGTAATTCTGGTGCATGCGCATTAACATTGGTTAGTAGAAGTCCCATTCACCTCCATATGATTTTGGCTAAGAAAGTTCTCGTGCGTTTTTATCGCAGTATGCAAGTTTGGGCCAGCTGATGCCAAGCAAAGCTATGTAGCAAAGCTTCTGTACAACAGCAGCAACCAGAATTTGCCTTAAATACGAAGTTACACACAAATGTGTCCCAAATCTGTCCACCTGGCCTGATTGAGGGGATATATTTGATCGACAACTTTTAATTTCGGCCTACACAAATGATTTAATGAAAGTCACTTGACGCATAGAAGTTAGTGTCAGTTATTCAATTGTTGATTGGAAAATGTTCAGACAGCGAAACGTTTCATAAAATATGAACAATATATCTATTATCATAATATTATATTGCAAAAAAAGGTATTACAAAGTTAAGTGTCTTACCGTTACTATATAAAGTGCCGACAGCAAACATGGTCGGTCAGTATGATTCCAGTTGTGTCACGTAATGTGGCTGCACGTACGCTTTCAATGAGCTTCATGTGTCTTTAGGATGTTGTAAAAGCTCTAAAAATCCCGCGTTGACAATCTGTATGTACAGCCCATAACGCTACACGACACTACCATTTATTAATTAATGGAAATAAGCGTGAATAACCCGATAACTCGTGGTCAGCTATTGACTTCCACAGGCTTTCTGCCAATCGAAACACCACGTGATTATTTGGTGGCGACACAGCGAACGCTCCCATAAACCATTCATACTCACGTTCACATGGGCAATTTAGAGTCTTCAATTAACCCGACATTCATGTTTCTGGAATGTGGGAGAAAGGAAGTGAGATGAGATTCAAACCCAGAATCTTACAACTGAGAGGCAGACAACTAAGGACTACATCACCACATAACAAAAAAATATAAAAATATATATTTGTTATTTTTGTTTTCTTTGTGATTTATAACATTGCTGCTGGAGGAGAAAACGCTTTTTAAAGAAAGCATGTTCGACAATAAGAAGTACTGTACTATAGTTTAAAAAAAAAAAGAAACTTCTCATAAAGACTGATATATATATATATATATATATATATATATATATATATATATATATTTAGCATTTGTTAAGATTACACAACTACTGTTTTATCCCTTTCCCACAGATGCAACTTTATTAAAAATATACTGTAAGCTTCTGCTTTTCTGTGTAGTGTAGCAGCATGTGAGCGGTACGGTTGCCCTGCCTCCCACTGAGCTACTACCCCCGCACACTGTAACGACGGCCATATAATAACACGCACACGCACAGCCACTCTTCCGCAGCTGTGCACTAATGCAAAACATGGTCCAACGATAATAATCTTAAGGAAAAATATGTCTGTAGGTTTAAATGTTACTGACCACGGATGTGTTTATATTTTGTATCCTGTTTGAGTGTTTGACAAGCAACATCACGTTTTCCTGTTAAATGTTAACTTGTGCTTCACCGTTTACTGGCTGTACATTGTTCTACTCAAACAGGTGCCTAACCCTTTCTCACACACAACAAAGTTACTGACTTCATGACATAAATAGTTATTTTTCTGGTTTTACTGGTCTGCAGAGGATCTGTTTTTTTTCTGTTTTTTGATGTGCATTATCACCTTTTGTTCATGGCTCTTTATGCAAGTGTATTACACGCCCAGATGCAGACAAACATGCATGCAAGAAAACACACACATGCACACGCACACACACGCACACACACACACACACACACACACACACACACACACACACAATGTTCTAGTGCTGGGCTCACTGTGGCAGTGAGAAGTAGAAGGGAGTCTTCAAATTACTTGACTTTTTCTTGTTCCTCAATTGGATTGGCCCTGGAGAATTAAACATTAAGTTTTCATGTGAGTCTTTTATATTTTATGAATTTTTTTATGTAGTTTTTCAAAGCATATTTGAGTCTTTTTTTTTGAGTCATTTCAATTTAAAAAAATGTCATGATCTTTTTTTGAAAGAAAATTGAATTTCTTTCAATTTTTTTTGTTTTTAAATTTTTCTATTATTACATTTTGAGCCGACTGGTTAAGCACATCTGCCTCACAGTTTTGAGGACTGGGGTTGAAATCTGGCCTCGCTAATGTGGAGTTTGCATGTTCTCCCCGTGCCTGCGTGGATTTTATCCGGGTGCTCCGGTTTCCTCCCACATCCCAAAAACATGCATGGTAGGTTAATTGAAGACTAAATTGCCTATAGGTGTGAATCTGAGTGTGAATCTGTTGTTTGCCCTGGGATTGGCTGGCGACTAGTTGAGGGTGTACCCCGCCTCTCGCCCGAAGATGGCTGGGAAAGAACTATAATATACCTCCTCTTATTGCATTTGATTATTCACTTTTTCATCATTATCACTACCCTTCAATCACATACTGCTATTTAGTGAGGAGTGCGACATCAATTTCAACATGTTACTAAATACGTTCCCTTGTCTCATAAAGGTCTATGTTTAAGGTCTGTTGTTTGTGCAGCAGGCTACATGCACTGCGATTGTAATAATACCTTAATCTAATGCAGTATACTTATGTAGGCGTGTTCTGCTTGGAGGAGATTTCAAAGGCCGCCTGCTTGTTCCTTCTTTTATACTTTCATTTGGAGCTGTTTATGAGTTTAACTGAGTTAATACTGTAAGCCAAGTACAGTGACTCCAGCTATATTGCGTTGTATCTTCCACACCACCCTGCTATAGCGTGGATTTTTAAGCGATTGTTTTTAAAGGGTTTTTGCAGTATACAGGCTAGTCCGAATTTAAAGCTACACGCCTTCAGTGCAGTACCATGTTGTGCCGCAACCTGCTGGGCAGCACTAGGGTCAACTGGAAAAGATGCAGCGTAATAAACTGCAAGAAGAAAAGGCTGAAAAGGTCCCCAACTATTACAGAGCAGAGAGAATATATGCTTTAAAGCAGTTCTCAAACTTTACACCAAGTACAACCTCAAAAATACTTGCCTTTCTAAGTACCATCATGACCAACATTAAAATACAGTGTCATAGTAGGCCCAGGGGTTCATCAAAAAACATGTCAGGCTGTTTTAATTTAATTATTTCCAAGCCACTGTAACATTAGTCACAGTTTGAACATTAACACTGCGCTTGAATACAGGAAAACCCAAAATATTTAAACAGTTATTCAATTAAAACGTATTAGACATAAAGTGAAATAAAATGTTTTCCTCAATAAACATTTCAAAACAAACAACTCTTAAAGATTTAATGCAAATGTATTGTACTTTAAAGTTAAATACAACTGAACTGTACTAACCAAATGCACTTGATTGGACTGTAAGCCACTGTAACAATTTGTACAGTTTGAATATTTAAGTCATTGATTCTTTCATGTACCACTAGCGGGAGCCTGCAAAGACTAGCACATGCTGAGAATCACTATATTAAATTAGCAGTTGTGTGAAGGTTTATAATTTCCGTAATTGACCAATAATTTCCAATTGACCAACAAATGATCATTTCCATTTGTTGGTCAATTGGCATTTCACATCATATGTTAGCATTGACCCAGAAGAATTTGGTAGAAGAAATTATATAGTTTGATTAAACATTTTGATGTTAAAATATTCAATGTTGAATCCTCTTTTGTTTTATGTATCTGTTTTACAGTAAACTGTAACTGGAATGACAAATGTTTGCCTCTTATGTGGAAGTGAGAAAGTGAGAACAGGCACTAAGGATTACCTGAAGTGTGTTTTAATAAGTGTTTTAATCATTTAAAATGATTGAAAGCGTGTGGGAGGAGAAAAACTATATATATATATATATATATATATATATATATATATATATATATATATATATTTTTTTTTATACAGTCTATATTGCACATTTTCACTGATCGCGGGTGGGTCTGGACAGTAACTCGATTTTAAACATACTTGTTTTCTTCTGCTGGCACCACCAAACATGTCCACCAAAGTTTTTATGAGAGATGCTGCAAATAACGTGAGCCAATGTGTGATGTGGTGAAAATGATCCTCGAGGCATGAAACAGTCCACTCAAAAACAGTTGCTCTCTATTCTTCTCTCGCTGAGGAAACTCCAAAAACACAGCCCTCCACATACATAGATGAGGACATGTGACATGTCGTCCCTAGCCAGATGACAGCTTTGCCAGCTGTTGGCTGCAAAAACACTATGCACTTATCATGCTTGCTGGGCATTGGTGGGGGGTTCAGCAGGCCTATAGAACATTTGTCCTCCAGGGAGTTCTTTGCCTCCATAGTTCTGCCCAGTTTGTATTTCTCCAAATTCCATCCATCCATTTTCTATAGAATAGATATATTACGGTTGTGGGTGAGCTGGAGTCTATCAGAACTGACTTTGGCAAGAGGTGGAGTACAACTAGACAGGTTCCCAGCCAATCGCAGGGCAAACAACCATTCACAGTCACATTCACACCTATGGAAAATTTACAGTCTACAATGAGCCTAACATGTTTTCAGAATGTGGGGCAAAGCAGAGATTAGAACCCCAAACCTCAGAACTCCATAATAGTTTTTTCCAACACCAATTCATGCTAGTCTGTCCTAAATATGCGTTGTTACATGAATTGATGAAGCCTGCTCGGATGAAAGGCGAAACGTCTTCGAAGACAACCAGAACAGTCCACTTGAGAGCAATTCACTGCCCTGAGAATGAAATGACCTGGATGAATGAAAATATTCACAGGCATCCATAATAGCCTTTTTTATTTTGTTTTAAACTCTACTTTCACAACTATTTATTATTCTAACTGAGCATTCTTTTTATTGGAGGAAAAAAATGAAGTACTGGGTTTGAATCTTGGCTCATTGCATCGCTCTAGTGCTCTAGTAATAAATAAATAAATAAACTGAGTAGTAGGGCGGCACGGTGGGCGACTGGTTAGAACATCAGCCTCACAGTTCTGAGGACCGGGGTTCAATCCCCGGCCCCGCCTGTGCGGCGTTTGCATGTTCTCCCCGTGTCTACGTGGGTTTTCTCCGGGCACTCCGGTTTCCTCCCACATCCCCAAAACATGCATTAATTGGAGACTCTAAATTGCCCGTAGGTGTGACTGTGAGTGCAAATGGTTGTTTGTTTGTATGTGCCCTGCGATTGGCTGGCAACCAGTTCAGGGTGTACCCCGCCTCCTGCCCGATGATAGCTGGGATAGGCTCCAGCACGCCCGCGACCCTAGTGAGGGGAAGCGGCTCAGAAAATGGATGGATGGATGAACTGAGTAGTAATACTCAGGGATCACTCAGGCCACACATACAAAGGAAGCATAGTAATTAATAAATCTTGTGATAGACGTACTGTGTTTCCTCATAATGTGACTGGGCTGCACTTGACTACAGGTAGGGAAAGGTGCCGATGGGAGCTGACAGGAGGTGAGTTTTTACAATAATCCATCCATCCATTTTTATACTGCTTATCCAGATAAGGGTCACAGATGACCTGAAGCCTACCCCAACTGACTTTGGACAAGCAGTGGAGTACACCCTGGGCTGGCCGCCTGCTAATCACGATGGACATAGAGACAAACAACTATGTGGCACAAGCCACAACACAGTCGCCACAAATCAATCATGGAGCCGATATCAAACACAGTCGCCACAAATCAATCTTGGAGCCGATATCAAACACAGTCGCCACAAATCAATCATGGAGCCGATATCAAACAATTGAAAAGTGAAAATAAATACTAATAAATTTGACACTCCAGAGAGAATTGCGAGTTAGCGACCCTGCCAAATTTGAATGATTAAAAATCCGCCAAAATGAGGCTTCAAAATGGTGAAAAATCAAGCCGTCGTCTCTCATCTGAAATGCTGTAGAACACTGAATGCGTGAAACCACACCCCGCTGAAAAAAGGAGGCTCCTTCATCTTCATTTTTCTCATGCCTACACATTCCTACATGTTTGAGCGGTGAATATATATCCATTTAAAGCCTCCAGTGGCTGGAATATACAGTATCCCACAACAAGAGGCTCTAGCTCGTGAGCCAATAGTCTTCCGGGGCTCAAGTCGGTCTACAGACGAGCGTCGGGCTTGTCCGCGGCATCGCCTCCTCGCTTGGGAATTTATATGACGACACCGAGCTGTTCTGTCAATTGGTACATCCAAGACAGAGACATTTTGGGGATGTAGACATAGCTAGCTAGCTAGCTGATTGCATGCTGTAGCAGTAGAGACGGACGGGCCTAGTGAGAAAGCAGCCCAAGCTGACAATTGCGCGGGTTACCCACCGATGCGAACAAAGGCACTGAAGTTCTTATATAGTGGGTGAGGGAGGACTCGTGCCTGACGCCAAAGTACGTCACTGGGCGCTTTTTTAGCCATGTCCCACAAATCAGGAAAACTGAAATGATTTCATGTCATCATCCGCAGAGGTTGAAAACAAGTAATGAGCCGATTCCACAAAGTAAGGAGTGAAAAGGACAGACATGCTTAGAAAAGTAGAGAGTAAAAGTAAAAAGTTGCCAGAAAAATAAGTACTCAAGTAGAGATACCTGAAAAATCTACTGAAGTACAGCAACAAAGTATTTGTACTTTGTTGCTTCCCACCATTGACTGTACATGGTGATGTTAGTGATTGCGCTTTGAGGGAAGTGTGTAAGCCGAGACACAAACAGGATATAACAGTTGTTCAAAGCAGGAACAGGTGGCTGCAGTGTCATGTTCCCCGCCAGTGGCTTTGTTCCACCACTCCCCCGCTCAACTGTTGTCCTCCTTAAACTCTCACTCGGGGCTCCTTTCACCACAAGAGCGTGACCGAACTCCTCCTTGGACGGTGCTGTTTTCGAGGGGATGGTGGTTAAATTTGGGTGCCACACGGAAGGAAACATGAGGCGGGAACAAGGCTTGAGACTGGCCAGGCGTAGTGGCGTGCCACGGAGCCCTTGCAAGGTGCGTAAATATCAAGCATCATGTGAAATTCAACAAATGTTTTTTTTTTTTTTTTAGAGCTTTTAAGTGCTTTCAGAGAGTTACTATGTGTAATGTGCAACATAGCATGTCTACGCCCTTACTCGATCCTAGTGCTCACAGTTTAAAATGATGTATTACCAGAGGTGGCAAAAGTACTCTCACACTGTACTTAAGTAGTGTGTAAGAAAAAAACACTGGTAAAAGTACTGATTCAACTCCTTTATTTAAGTAAAAGTAAATAAGTACAGACTCTGAAATGTATTACCAATACCCATTTTGTTACCTTTTCAAAATGAAAAAAAAAAACAATTGTACATACTGCTCACAAAGTAGTTTATCTTTTATTAACTTGCATTGTCCTGTACTAAGAAGAACAATAAATCTCTGGACACAGATTTGCTGCAAGGAAAATTGTGATTTGGTTTTAAAAGCTTTGTTTCTGCTACATTAGCTAATGATAACGACTGAAAAAATTACACATTCAATAATATGTGTGTGTGTTTCAGATCAGACATTTTTTTAACATAAGATACCGGTGGTTTTTACCACGAGTCATTCTTGGAGCCTGCAACATTAAACAGTTCTCTTAACTAACTGGATGGGGAATATCTTGCATCTCCATGTTTTATGTGCCCTGCGATTGGTTGGCAACCAGTTCAGCGTGTGCCACGCCTCTCGCCCAAAGATAGTGACCCTTGTGAGGATAAGTGGTACAGAAAATTGATGGATGGATAAAAACCAGTACTGACAAATGTTCTTTATTCTCTGTGAAGAATAACTAATATTACTTATTACTTAATATTACTTCCTGAGAAGTTTTGAGCTTCTCGTTCCTCTAGCTTTATGTCTATATTATACTGCCTTCTGGTGGCCTAGGCATGCACACCAGGAGCAGTGCAATGTACATTAAATTGTAGCAGAAAAAGAGGCTTTTTAAATTATTTACATTCTTTATAATTATGTCATTACTTTATGATTTTAAAAAGTGCAATATTATACAGTTCTATTTTTCTTATTAACCAAATTGCACATTTTGTTTATTTTGTATTTTTTTGGGGGTGGGGGGAGCCTGCAATGGATTAACCGTATGTCTGTTGGAGTACTAAGCAATGTGTCACAGGGCATCCAGATAGCCGGAAAATCTTAGACATGAAACCGTTTAACATTTACGATTCTCAGTCCTGACCTTTTTCTGAGCAGATCGGGAAGGTAAAATCACTATTACAGCACCCCACAAAACAGGATAATTAATAATTCGGAGAAATCCGATAAATGGGGCTTTGCTGACTTCGCTTGGAAAGGGGGAATCTGACTCAAACAGGCTTAAAATAAAATAAGATAATCCTTCAATGATTCTCATACGGGAAAATCAGGCGTTACGACAGCACCCAGGACACAGCAGTGTTTAAAAGATAAGAATAAATAAATAAATAGATTAAAAATAAGTAGTATTAAATTTTTTAATGATAAATTGGCATGTGATTTTTTTTAAGCCAAAGATAAACAGAGAGCAGCAGGTAAAGGGTTTAAATATTGTTATTCAATTAAGGGTGATAAGCTTGAAATTTCACACACAATTCCAGCTCGTCTTGCAAGAAAATGGCCTGTGGTCTGTGTGTGCCACAACTATCAACAACATTTCGGAAATTTGTAACATTTTTCTTTCTTTATGTGCATTGACAAAGGTGATGAAAACACTCTTTGTTTTTGAAGCCTTTCATGCTCTTTGTGACTGTTTCCTTTACATGTCTGCTTTAAGATCAGTGGTGTGTGGACTTCTTAAACCCTGGTGTGCACTAAAACCAGCATGTCTTGTTCCTCAAGTCTTTTCCAGCACTGGCCTGCCGCAGCTCGTTGAGATGTATTCCCCCTGAGCCCGCCGGTGCCTCCGCCTTGGAGCCGGGATGCCGGTGCAGGCCGCCCAGTGGACGGACTTCCTGTCCTGTCCCATCTGCTACAACGAGTTCAACAGCAGCGGCCACCAGCCCGTCAGCTTGGGCTGTTCGCACACGGTGTGCCGCACCTGCCTGCACAAGCTGCACCGCAAAGCCTGCCCCTTCGACCAGACGCCCATCAGCACCGATATTGACCTGCTGCCCATCAACTGTGCCCTGCTGCAGCTGGTCGGAGCTCAGGTAAAAAGAAACTACCTATTTTGAAATGTAATGGATAGTAACATTATCATAGGCAGGCAACAACTATGTTTATTTCCCCCCCATTTCAAAAAAACATGCATGTTCAGCTTCATTGAAGACTCTCAATTGCAGATGGTCAAAGTATGCCCGTTTTATTCATTAATCTGGAGCATTTACATTATCGAGAGTCCTGTACTCCATTCATCCACTTTCTATTCTGCTTATCCTCATTAGGGTTGCGGATGAGCTGGAGTCTCTCCCAGCTGACTTTGGGTAAACTCTGGACTGGCCGCCACTCAATCACAAGGCATATACTGTACAGTCGAGACAAACAACAATTCACTCTCACATTCTGACCTATCGACAATTTTTAGACAAGTTTAATTGAACCTAACATGCATGTTTTCAGGATGTGGAAGAGTACCCGGAGAACATGCAAACTCCACACAGGAAAGCCAGATTGTAACCCCCAACCAGTGAGGCAGATGCACTAACCACCCAACCAACGTACCGCTGAGTCCTATAACATATTTGTTGCATTCATTTGTTTTTTCCCCCCCTACATTAATTTTGTTGATTAATCAATCCACACTGTGGGTGAAATTGTTTAATTTAAAAATTCCAGTTTAAAAAAAACAAAAAAAAGAAAACAAATATTTGCAAACTGGGAAAAAAAAGTAGGATGGCCTTTTCCTTTTTTAAATTATATACTTAATATATTTATTCCAATTATTTATGAATGTATGGTATATTTAACGTATTTACCTAGGACTGACACAAGGGACTAAAAGTAGGGCAGAAATGTCAAATTTATACACTTTTTTTTTGTTGTTGCAAATAATTTACAACTTAAAATTTATGTGATTTTCCCCCAAGCAAGCTCTTTTATGATTAAACATACAGTGGATCATGCTGAACCATGACAATTTTGTTGTACCAAAGAAACAAACAACGAGGGTTAAAAATCATTGATAAATAAAATAAAACATTAATTATTAGTAAAAATGAAAAAAAATTACATAATATATGTACATTTAGCTGTTTTTCCTAAAACAGCTAATCTTCAAATGGACTGGTCCATCTGTCAGTTTGAATTTAAAAACAAAAAACAAAAAATGCAGTAGCCCAAATATTTCCCCACCACTCCTCTAAATTTTCCAAAGGTGTGAGTTTGAATAGTTGTTTGTCTATGTGTGCTCTGCCATGGGCCACTCTAGCTCACCCGCGACTAATGATGACAAGCGCTCTAGAAAGGGGCTGGATGTACAACAACAACTGTGTCTTTGTGTCGTTTAGGTTCCAGACGTGCTGCCAGTCAGCCTGAGCAGTGCGACGGATGTTGGACACTATGAGGCCTGCAGGGTGTGTGTGGAAGAGCTGGCTCTATACCTGAAACCAATTAGCTGCACTAAAGGTATGACTATTGCTTCAAAAGTGATGTTCAATCCAAATTATGTTTTAAAGGTGTAGCAGATAGAAGAACACTTTCATCATGAATCCATATTACAGCGGAACCTCATAAATTGTACACAGTCTGTTACGGGATGCATTTATCAAATTAAGAGTGTATTTTTCCCGTAGGAAATAATGGAAATTGACCTAATGTTTTTTAGTGTCATCATAATACCCATTTTTAGCTGTACCAGCATTTTTTTAAGTAACTGGGTCACAGGTGGGTTGGAGGCTATCCCAGCTGACTTTGGGAAAGAACTGGTGTACAGCCTGGACTGGTCGCCATGCAGGACACATACAGACACACAACTATTGATTCTCATTCAAACCCACAGTACAGACAATTTACTTTCTAATTAACCTAATATGCACTTTTTTTTAGGGTGGAAGCTGTAGTACCAATAGAAAAGTCAAGGATAGGCTCCTGCTCACCCGGAGTCCTAATGACGACAAGCGCTATAGAAAATGGATAGTTATTTCCTCATATAGTGGATTTGGTCTATGTTACTCTACTTTAGAGAGTACCAGGCATCCAATAGGGGTGTGGATGGCATTGTTTTCTGCGGAAATTATCCTCAGTTATATATTTACTTTAAAAAATCACATATTTGCGTTTTTTGTGCACTCTAAGATGCCACAAAATGGTACCAGAGCCCTGGCTAAAAGGAATGTAGAAATTAGTGTCAAGAAAGTATGTTAAAGTGATACATTTCGACAAAGATACGAACAGCTTTGTATGCTAGGGAGGAGCTAAATTTAGCCTGGGTTGTTGGTGGAAGTTACACAGAGTTTTAGTCACGTGCCTTTACACACACACACTTCTGGTGCATTTATTTGTTTGAAGCAAACCATCGTATTTTTAAACACAATATAAGATTAATTTGAAATGATGAAGTGTTTTGGGATTACAGTTTGTGGTATATGTGTGGTTTAAACTTCTTGTATTATCTATAATGAAAATCTTTAGGGGGGGCATCAATTGCTCAAGTTTTTTTTTTTTGCTATTCGTGGCAGGGCTCGGTCCCTATCTCCCATAGTATAATATGTAATTGAATAGGTTTAGGGCATCACTTCCTCTTTTATCTCCGCTGTAAACCTCAGGGGGGTTGTGCAGTATAGAAAATGGATGGCATTCTATAGCAGTTATCAGGTATTTATGGGTTCATCTTACGTCCCTATTTTTGCAATTCATATCTACCACACATGTTCTGGTCTTGACGATGCCGTCACACTTTGTCAACACGAAGCTGCCGCCCCCTCCAGGTGTGGCGCCACCGAGTCCGGGCGCGCTCAGCCGACCCATGCAGAGGAAGCTGGTGACGCTGGTCAACTGCCAGCTGGTGGAAGAAGAAGGCAGAGTGCGGGCTGTGCGGGCGGGCCGGTCGCTGGGCGAGCGGACGGTCACCGAGCTCATCCTGCAGCACCAGAACCCCCAGCAGCTGTCCGCCAACCTCTGGGCTGCAGTGAGGGCGCGGGGATGCCAATTCCTGGGGCCTGGTGAGCGTACATCAGCATTTAAACTATACAGTGTCCCACACTATATCACGGGTCATCGTTCACGCCTTTTTTTTTTTTTTGTATCGGTGTTTACAATAAGTTGGGATCCCCTGTTTATTGTGGGGATATGTTCTTGACAAACCTGTAAAAGGTGAAAATGAGCCATATCAAAACCATGTAAAAAACTTTTGAAAAATAGTTTTACCCCTCCCACATGCTGTAAAATTATTTCAATTCATTGAAACACTTTAAAGCATTCCTTTGCACCTGTTCTCACTTTCTCGCTGTCAAGAAATGAGACTATCGTCTAACATCACTTTGAGGAATTAAAGAATAAGAGACAAAGTTACTAGCTTCCATCTGTTTATTTGCCACTCCCAGTTGACGTTTACTCTAAAAGAGACACATAAAACAAAAGATAATTAAAACATTGTAGTGATCACCAAAATGTTCAACCAAACCATATAATAACAAAAGTCAGCTAGCTTAATGCTAGCTTAATGTTAACATAATGCAAAACTTCATAGACAGGCTAAGGGAAATTTGACATTACTGTTATTATAAACCTTCAAACAACTGCTACAGTAGCAAATACAAACATAGCATGCAACCGACCAAAAAACAAATATGAGCGTTCATCCAAATAATTCCATACCGGATGGCCAGGGTTAACAACATCCGCCACCAGCGCCGTTAATCTACCGGGCGCCAGTGGACATTCAGCTGCTGTAGGTCGAAGATGAAGGAGCTTGGGACTTGTTTGACATGATGATTAGGAGAAAGGTTGATAAGTTGTGTGTCCAGGAGAGCAGGTGGAAAGGCAGTAAGGCTAGAAGCTTAGGGGCAGGGTTCAAATTATTATACCATGGTGTAGATGGGAAGAGAAATGGAGTAGGGGTTATTTTAAAGGAAGAGTTAGCTAAGAGTCTCTTGGAGGTGAAAAGAGTATCAGATCGAGTGATGAGGCTGAAACTTGAAATTGTATGTATGTATTATGTATAATGTGATTAGTGGCTACTCCCCACAGGTAGGATGTGACCTAGAGGTGAAAGAGAAATTCTGGAAGGAGCTAGACCAAATACTTCTGAGCATCCCAGACAGAGAGGGAGTCGTGATTGGTACAGATAAAAATGGACATGTTGTTGAAGGAAACAGCGGTGATGAATAAGTGATGGGTAAGTCCGGCATCCAGGAAAGGAACTTGGAGGGAGAGATGCTGGTAGACTTTGCAACAAGGATGCAAATGGCTGTAGTGAACACTTTCTTCCAGAATAGGCAGGAATATAGGGTGACCTACAAGAGTGGCGGTAGAAGCACGCAGGTGGATTACATCTTGTGCAGATGATGGAAAGTGAACCATGTGGTGGAAGCTGAGAAACGAAGAGTGTGGTGCGACTTTTCGAGAAGAGGGCAGGCAGGCTCTTGGTGGACAGGAGGAACTTCCGGAAGACTGGACCACGACACCCAAGGTGATCAGAGAGACAGGCAGGAGAGGAGAGAAAGAGACTTGGTAGTGGAACCTCAAAGTACAGGAAACCATACAAGGAAAGTGGTTGGCTAAGAAGAAGTGGGACATTCAGAGGACTGAGGAGAGGAGAAAGGAATACATTGAGATGCGACATAGGGCGAAGGTGGAGGTGGCAAAGGCCAAACGAGGCATATGATGACATGTATGCCAGGTTGGACACTAAAGAAGGAGAGAAAGATCAATACAGTTTGGCCAGACCGAGGAATAGAGATGGGAAGGATGTGCAGTAGGTTTGGGTGATTAAGGATAGAGATGGAAATGTGTTGACTGGTGCCAGCAGTGTGCTGGATAGATGGAAAGAATACTTTGAGGAGTTGATTCATGAGGAAAATGAAAGAGAAGGAAGAATAGAAGAGGCAAATGTGGTGGACCAGGAAGTCTCAATGATTAGTAAGGGGAAAGTTAGAAAAGCACGAAAGAGGATGAAAAATGGAAAAGGAGTTGGTCCTGGTGACATTCCCGCTGAGGTATTGAAGCATCTACGAGAGGTGGCTGTAGAGTTTTTGACCAGCTTATTCAACAGAATTCTAGCAGGTGAGAAGATGCCTAAGGAATGGAGGAAAAGTGTGCTGGTGCCCATTTTTAAGAACAAAGGTGATGTCCAGAGGTGTGGGAACTATAGAGGAATAAAGTTGAAGAGCCACACAATTAAGTTATGGGAAAAAGTAGTGGAGGCTCGACTCAGAACAGGAGTGAGCATTTGCGAGCAACATTATGGTCGGCCACAGCTCACACCTAGACACTCAGACGAAGACTCACTGACGTCACATGCTACTGCCCTAAAGGCCCATATCGAACACACAAGACACTACAATATGTACAGTATTTTTTATACATTTTCTAGTTGCAAATCTTTTTTGTGTTCAAATATGTTTACAATTTATTTAAAAAGTGTGTTTTAGTGAGTTTAAATTGGTTTAAAGTGTGTGGAAGGGATACAACAAATCGTGATTTTTGTTTTTTTTTATATGGTCTCTCGATATCGTATGATTTTTACCCACTGGGAGTGAGTGTCGTATTAAGATGAGTGGCCAACCTTTCTTAAACGTACTGCTACCTGGTGGCTTGTGATGATTACTCAGGGAATATTCTGACTGAGAAACCGGCAAAATGAGTGTAAACATCTACCCGCTGGCTAGAATCTGCTGTGTGTGCTACATATGATAAATAATTAAATTAATTAATTATTGAATAATATTAATGTCAATAATTGTCTCCTTCAGCCATGCAGGAGGATGCCCTAAAGCTGGTGCTATTGGCTCTGGAGGACGGATCTGCTCTGTCCAGGAAGGTGCTGGTGTTGTTTGTTGTCCAGAAGTTGGAAGGGCGCTTCCCTCAGGCCTCCAAAACAAGCATAGGGCATGTGGTGCAGCTCCTCTATAGGGCCTCCTGCTTCAAGGTACAATTTAACTTTTTGAAAGCCTTCCAAGTGGCATAATATATCTATTTTTTAATATTATGTAACAACTGAACAAAGGTTTATTATTTTATATGATGATCATTTGTGGGTTAAATATTATCAGGCTTTATTCAACAGTTTCTCTGCGTTTTTTTTGTGTGTTGATGGTTATGTTACAAGGTGCCGTAGACCAGGGGTATCAAACTCATTTATGTCACGGGCCACATTGTAGTTGACGTTTCCGTCAGAGGGCCATTATGACTGTGAAACCGTATGAATGGTTAATCGCCTACTATTACACACTAAATTTATGGATAGTCAATTTTGAAATCAGAAGTCAAGATTAATAGGTTATTCATTTAATGCAAACAAGGGCGATTGGTAAAAAGAAAAATGCTTGCAATATTTTAACATTATTACATATAACAATTTGAAATTTTTGTACATATTTTAGTAAGAATCAGTTGATGCACATGATTTGCTTTCGCCGGCCACATAAAATGATGTGACTGGCCAGATCTGGCCTCTGGGCCTTGAGTTTGACACCTGTGCCGTAGACTAATCTAAAAAGTCAGTCATAAAAGTCATAAATATGCTTGAAGAACTTTCACACATTTGTTATTTTGCAACAAAATTCTTTATTTATATTATTATTACCCTGATCAACTCCTTCCACATTTCTCCACCAATTAAAACCATGCCAGTGTTAACATACTCATTTCACTCAGGACATCCTGTGAAACAGTTTACTTTCCGACAATTCCACATTTTCCATGTAAATAATTCACATTGAAATGAATGGAGAAATTTACCTTACATATTTCACAACTCAACCTTTCCAAACCATTCCAACTTAAAACTGTTCAAAACTTCAGCTCATTTAGGACGTATTGGGAACTTGTTTTCACAATCTCCAAATTCCCACATTTTTCGTTATCCCAAATTTTCCCAATCATTGGAGACATTTTATATACTGTTCAGCTCTTTCAGGACATATACGGAACTAATTATCACAATCCTAAAATTCTATATTTTCAAAGAAACCCCCCCAAAATTTAGAGCTATTGTGGAGCCTCAGGGCAGCCAGAAAACGGACCACTGTGGCAAAGTGGGAAGCATAAAACGGAAGCATCTGAAGTTAATAATTCAAAGCAACAGGGTACACTAATGCGTGTTTGATAACACGCCCTTCGTAACCTCGAAACGTCATAAGCCGAGGACGCACTGTAGTTGCAGGCTTTAGGGTTAGTACGAGTAATTAATATGCGGACCTCTGTGAACATGCGCATGTATTTCCGTGCCTGTTAGTCGATGAAGCACATTGCTGGCAGGGCACACATGTCAAATATTTCCCAGTGATGTAACAGCATTCTATATTTGCACCATGTCACGGCCTGGCTTGCAGGACAGACGAGGGATGCACAAGTCGGTCAAAATAAGGTTGCACAGCAAAGACGTGACATGATGACGACGTTCTTTCATGCTGAACTCAGCAGATTTGTGTGATGAGGTCTAATGATGATTACTCATAGGGCAGATTCTGAAAAAGGGAGACTCCCTTTTCTTGATCTGAATTTGAGTTGACATGTCTGAAGATTCATCACACCGCCTAATAATACACAATTTCATAAATGTATTATCTGAGTCGTATACTGTGGAATTCTCAAAATGGAATACGGAATACAATCCATTACAGGAACCAGTGTGTTTAGATTTTTAAACAGTTTTTCACACAACAAATACAATTAAAATTGAATGACTCCTTTCCAGAATCAAACAATCGTCGTCATAAAACATTTATTAACTGTCAAGGAATGTTTTAACATTATAACCAAGTTAACCACTGTAATATTAATACATTAAAAAAATAAACACTATAAATACTGTTGATTGTCAAATAAGGGTGTGAATTTCACTTTATATTGTCAACTCTCTAAACTGTTAAATAAAGATAAAATGTTGACGTGTATAGCAGCGAGCCAGTCAGCGACTAGCAAGTTATATCACTTAACTGTCCTTTTATATGACAGGTCAAATTGACACTGCATAGTTTAAACATAAAAAAAATATTTCAAAAGTTAAAACAAAGGATAAAACTTCGTATTCTTCGAGCTTCTGTTCTTTTCTCCTTCTAATTATATTTTTTAATATGCAGTGGGCGGCATGGTGGTCGACTGGTTAGAGCGTCTAACTCAGCGTTCTGATGACCGGGGTTCAAATCCCGGCCCCGCCTGTGTGGAGTTTGCATGTTCTCCCCCGTGCCTGCGTGGGTTTTTCTCCGGGCACTCCGGTTTTCCTCCCACATCCCAAAAACATGATAGATTAATTCAAGACTCTAAATTCCCCGTAGGTGTGAATGTGAGTGCGAATGGTTGTTTGTTTATGTGTGCCCAGCGATTGGCTGGCAACCAGTTCAGGGTGTATCCCGTCTCCTGCCCGAAGATAGCCGGGAGAGGCGCTCCCGCAACCCTTGTGAGGATAAGCGGCTCAAAAAATGGATGGATAATATACAGAGGGTCACAATGACCTGTGAACATTTTGGGTGTATCGAAACAAACATAATAGGAGGGTGAAATTTTACATGGTTAATTTTCATACAAGTTAAATAATAAGTTAACTGCATGTTGATACATCAAAACACCCTTTAAAACTACTTTACTGGCGAAGGAGGAGGCCTCCTAGGCTAATATTTTAGGACTATTTTTCAATTATTGTTCAAATTTGATGGTGAATGAAATAATAGGTTTGTTTTTTTTTGTCCCCTGGATTCATAATCCAGGTGACCAAGCGGGATGAAGATTCTTCGCTGATGCAGCTGAAGGAGGAGTTCCGCACGTACGAGGCTCTCAGGAGAGAACACGACGCCCAGATTGTGCACATCGCCATGGAAGCCGGCCTCCGCATCTCCCCCGAGCAGTGGTCCTCTCTACTGTACGGGGACCTGGTCCACAAGTCGCACATGCAGTCCATCATTGACAAGGTCTCATTCATAGGACTCATATTATAAAACAGGGCAATGCTGGGCAATATGGCGTGAAAATAAAGTTTCAGATTTTTTTTTTTTCCTCACAAAAATCTGATTTTTAATCGATTTTCCCCCCATGACAAATGACATTCAAAACAAATGTCGCAGCAAAGCACAACATGAACTTCTTAACTCATTTCAACATAGTTTCTTGGCACGGAGAATCCGTAAGATGGGGCCCAAGCAACACTCATACTATACAAGGGGGTATTCCAGCAAGCAGGTTATGTGTAAACTCGGAGAAACTTGACCCTGAGATGAGGGAAAACCTGGTCATTATGTTTCAAAGAGCTGGGGAAGCTGAATTCTGACTCAGTTACCGTGGTAACTGATTCCGTGAGCGCTGTAAAGCTCTGTAAAGTTGTCTATTTTCCTATATTTAAATGCAGTATTAGTGTTAAAACAGTACATAATATCACAGTGGCTTATAATGATATTAAACATACTTTTTGGGAATAAAACCTCTGCTAGTTTTGATGAATACTTAGCTCTACGATGCTACTCTATATTAATGTTGGCCATTATGCCGCAACTTGGAGAGCTCATTATTTTTTTATTTGTACTTGGTGTAAAAAGTTTAAAAACAATGGTTTACAGTTCCTACCATTAATGAATACAGTGCATGTCGATGTTATGGCAATAGCTAATGCATTTCGAAAAGTTTGGGAAACCCTGCTGTGAGAGAAAATACATTTTTATGTTGAAAAAAAAAAGACTGGAATGAGCATTTGTTATCGTGTAGTTGCAGTCTCCAGAGTCATTTGCAAAGAGCATCCAGGAGCTGACCATCGTCCTGCAGAGGACAGGAGACCCTGCCAACCTCACGAGCCTCAGAGCTCACCTAGAACTGCTGGCCAACATAGACCACAATACCGGTAGAGTACAGTCACTTGGTTAAAAAGTGGAATAGAAGATAGATTTGTGTGATGATAACTCATAGGCCAGATTTTCTGAAGATGCCTCACACAGCTACACAAAAAGATTGCACACAAAGGAATCTCTTGTAAACAGCTATGACTCATCACTGTGCAGCATTAAAAGAGACAAATGCTAGGCCATAGCCGGTAATGGTAGTAATATCTCAAGAAGAAAAATGTTATGGTAATGCAACATGAGGATTGATTTGAACTGTATGTGTAGATGATGCAGCACCACCATGGGAGGAGCTGGAAAATGTCATGTTGGCTGTAAAGTTGGTGGTTCATGGCCTTGTAGAATTCACCCAAAGCTTCAGCAAGAAGAACCACGAGTCTCCACAGGTAGTCATTTCAGTATGCGACGTGCAGATTTTAGTCTTTGAACAGAGTTCCCATTTAAACAGTGATCAAATACATATTTGTTTGTGGTGTCTGCAGCCTCAGGTCAACAGCAAGTATAAGACCAGCATGTGCAGAGATCTGCGTCATCAAGGAGGATGTCCAAGAGGAAGCAACTGCACATTTGCGCACACACAGGACGAACTTGAGAAGTGAGGGAATGACACACACACACATTATATATATATATATATATATATATATATATATATATATATATATATATATATATATATATATATAATGCTTAAAAAGATGCCCGAGCCGGAGGAGCAGCGGCTCGAGTCTAAGCCCCTACCGGATGACCGAGATTCTCACCTTATCTCTAAGGGAGAGCCCGGACATTCTGCTGAGGACGCTTAGGATTAGCTGTAAACTGTAGTGTTGTACTGTGCCTTTAAGGGGCGTGGCCAAGTGAGTGAACTCAAATACATGGCAGTTAGTCTGCGTTTTGAGCGTCTGCCATGAGTTTTAGTGTGCGCTCTTTGCTCATGTTCTCATTTTGTGTTTGACTATTTGTTCTGCTCAAATTACGGCTGAAAGTGCGTCAGCGACTGCAGCTGTCCCTCATTTTTCACTTTACTTGAGAGGCGACATATCTGAAGCTCTCGTCATTGCCTTCTTACCTATTTCCCAGGACTTTCGTGCCATCTTGTGGCATTTTAGGGCGTTAATTTAAAAAAATACAAAGCGATGAATTCGGAAATAATGAACTATATGAATAGGCGGGGGTTCCTTATATTGTCAGTGCAATCGGACGTTGCAGTAATGCAGCATCGTGTCATGAAGCGATGACAAAGAGTGCAGGCCAAATGGCGAATGACACGTAAGGGAAGCACAGTATAGAACTTCCCCAGTGTGCGGTACATAAACCTGGACATTTTTCCACCGTTTCCTACCTTGTTTTTCCAGATTTCGTCTGAGGAACAAGAAGAGCGGCAGTGTTAGCCGTGCATTCCCTTCACCCGGGGGAAAAACCTTCACGGTGGAGGACAGTATCCAGACTGATGGGTCTGCAGGAGTTGGAGAGGACACCCTGACAGAGGGCAGCCCTCACCCACAACTCATTTCCAGAGGAGCTGACACCATGGAGGGCATAAAGAGGGTTGTGTCCAGTGAATCTATTTGCGCAAGTGGGAACAACGGGCTGAGTGACACCAGTATGACCTTACTGGGCTCAGCTGAGCAGTAAGCATATTTCCTATTGCATATGGCAAGCTTTTGCTCATACTTGAATAGTGTAAATCTGCGGATAAAAAAAAAAAAAGAATTGAAAAAAATGAAAAAACATTTTTTTTTAAATTAGCAGATAGGTGAATTCATGGGTGCCGAACCATGAGTATGCGGAGGTCCACTGTAGTGTCTCAATTATTCAACTGGTGCAGTGTCCACTGGGAGAAAAATAAGCACCATGTATTGTATTCTGAAGCTCATATGGATTCACCTAATTTATATATGTATATATATATATATTTTTATCATTTTGATGATATAATAATAAAAACACAAAATTCACCATCTCATAAGAACATTTAAAAAGTATATTTAATATAGAAGTTACATGGAAATTGGCGTTCTGAATAACAAATGAAATGTACTTTTTTAAGTTGAACTTCTGAAATAGAGTGGTCACGACAGTGAACGTTTGTCAGCAAAGTGTCTGTCGGGTCAAAATCAGGCTACATTCGTGTAGTCTGAGCTTGGCATTACTGTCCTTGTGAAGCACAATTTACCAAGCATTGGATTGTTGTCCCGCTAATAGGGAACGTGTTCTGAAAGGGGACGTAGGTGAAAATGAAAAGATAGGGGGATACTGGCCACTCACACCAGAGTAGCAATGGGGCAGCCATTTGCACGCTGACTGCGGAGTATCTGCAACATTTGCACAATCAACATTGTCCCAGATTATCGCACTACTCGTCACTTTAAACTGCATACACTCCTTGAAGTCTCGGCACCCTTTGCACAATGGTCATTGCACCGGACTATTCCGAGATTAGTCATTCGAACTGCTCTACTTGCTAGAGGACTCTGCATCTTTCTGTCAAAAAAATAATAATAATTGTACCGGCATTACCGGACAACTAGCAACCCTTTATTCATCAGTGACTGTTTTTGTCAATGTCTTTATGTCTCCAAAGTGTTCTCTGTCAATTGACTGTCTGTTGTCGTACGAGAGCGGCTCCAACTACCGGAGACAAATTCCTTGTGTGTTTTTTGGACATACTTGGCAAATAATGATGATTCTGATTCTGATTCTGATTCTGATATGTTGAAGTTTCGGCTCCATTACATTCATCGCTCACGCACATTTTGGCAAAAATGACTGCAAGCTTCTCTGTTTCATCCACTGTTACATGATAAATTATGAATATAGTTCAGTATTGTTGTAATACACACTGAAAATGAACTTTTCTCTAATGTTGCAGATGAGATGCACCTGTACTGTATATGAGATGTTAAAGTGTATTTGTCTTATAGTCCAAATTTTAATTAGTTCTTTTTATTGCTGCTTTCTCCTCGAGGGAGCCCGTGTCTCCGCCCAGAACTCACGCCAGCCACTCCTCAGCGTTGTCTCCTTTGACCGCCATGGGACGGGTGACTGATGGTGGCGGGGGGCCCGTGTCTAAACATGGTGGTCCCCTCATGCTGCGAGTGCCTCGACCTTCTCAGCCCTCAGAGCATTTCTACCAGGAGCAACAATCTGCGTACGACACAGCCCACCACCAGCCAAACTGTGAGTCTTCAAATACTGTATTTCCTCATATCGTGGCTGTTTATTAAAATAAAAGGAGATCCAAGTGTGTATTAGGGGTCACTTTATTTTTATATTTATATCGTATAAAGTATTCATATTTTGATATTGGTAATCGGCGGCACTATGGGGGACTGGTTAGAACATCTGCCTCACAGTTCTGAGGATTCGGGTTCAAATCCGGCCTCCCCCTGTGTGGAGTTTGCATGTTCTCCCCGAGCCTGTGTGGGTTTTCTCCGGGCACTCCGGTTTCCTCCCACATCCAAAAAACATGCATGTTAGGTTAATTGAAGACTCTAAATTGCCCGTAGGTGTGAATGCGAGTGTGAATGGTTGTTTGTTTATATGTGCCTTGCGATTGGCTGGCGACCAGTTCAGGGTGTACCCCACCTCTCGCCCAAAGATAGCTTGGATAGGCTCCAGCACGCCCACGACCCTAGTGAGAATAAGCGGTACGGGAAATAGATGGATGGATATTGGTAATATTATTATGTAAGATGTATTTTAAAACCTTTTATTTCAGAAAAAAACTATGCTTAATATGCTTAGTTAAATGAATACAATGATCCCTTGTTCATTGCAAAAGTTACATTCCTGACCTACCCATGAGAGGTGAAAAGCCACGATATTGACAGACCATATAAAAAACTTTATTTTTTATTTTATTTTTTTAAAGTTTACGAAAGTGATTCTCAAGTGTGGTACAGGTACTGGTACATGGGCTCCCCCTTAAACTGTACGTAATGTTACAGTGGCCTAAATGATTTAAAATCCACTACTGTACATTTGTTATGTACAATTCAGTTGTATTTAACTTTTCTGTACAATATATTTGCATTTAATCGATTACAACTGTGTGTTTTCAAGTGCTTATTGAGGTACACCTTTTATTTCACTTTTATGTGCAATATATTTTAGTTGAACTATTGTTTAAGTGCAGTTTTTTTTTCCTTTTCCTATATATAAGCGCAGTCTTAATGATCAAACTGCAGAATATTACAGTAGCTTACAATAATATTGAATATACTCTAGGAATGAAACCTCTGCCTTGTTTCTGGTCAAGACTTGAGCCTGCTATCTTACTGTTTTTAAATGTTGGTCATTACGATGGTATTTAAAGACCCAAGTATTTTTTGAGGTGTAAAATGTTTTAGAACCACTGGTTTAAGCCTTAAAATCCCCTACAACACATGCTTCAAACACATTGAAACTTATTAAGATAAACTTTTTAAATACATTGTAAATGTATTTCAACGTAATTGTTTTTGTTTGTTTAACAGAAAATCTGTGATATAGTGGGATCGCAATAGGTGACCCATGAGATAGATTATAGTGTTACCACGATATAGGTTGACTGAAATCAGATTTTAAAACTAAAGAAAAGTTGTGATATCGATAAAATGTGGCGAAAATTAGGTTGGCTGGACAGAAGCAGATGGATCTTTAGTCTTGCAGCTCCCAGTGACCCCGAAAAGGGCTGCACATAATATTGTGGAGTTACCACACATGAGAGTGGAAAGCAAATCACAGGAAAAGACGCCATCTCTGCATAACATTATTTTATTGCTTCAGGGAAGTCCTTCACAACATCTGAGTGACAGGTGGGGGGACTCCACACTGAGGCTGGATGTGTTCCTCGGTATAGGGTGATGCTGTTTTGATTAGCAACTATGATAAATTGGGCTCGCTGGCATCTATGAGCTGAAGTAATTACAGTTACCACATGGGTTTTTAAGCAACTAGAGAGGCGCTTATGTATTTTCTGGCAAGGAATTGAGGCAGTGGGCAGCCTCGTGGACAAGTTCTTTAGCACGTCTACCCACCAGTTATGAAGTTCAGAGTTTCTCCTCTTCAGAGTTTGCCTGTTCTCCACGAGCTTGCATGGATTTTCCTCAGCTACTTCTTCCCAAAAATATGCACAGTTAAGTTTATTTAGGACTCCAACTTGTGCATGGGTTTGAATATGAGTGTGAAGGTTTGTTTGGCTATGTGTGCCCTATGATTGGCTGGTGACTCGTTCAGGGTGTACTCCAGCTCTTGCTCACAATCAGCTGGGATACGCTTCAGCTCACCTGCAGCTCTAATAAGGACGAGTGCTATAGAAAATAGATGGATGGATTTAAGTCAGCATCAAGTGGAGGATAGTATTTGAATAAATACAATAAATGCCTCAATCAAAATGCAATTTTTTGACGAGAAAGTTGAATATATTATTTTGTTCATCCTCCAGCAGGTTCCTACTACCCATCTACTCTCCATCCTTCACACAAACCCTGCATGGCTCGCTTTCTCAGATCTTCCAACGTCCCAGAATCCTCTCTGCCGCCGTCCTCCTTTCCCAGTGACCCTCAAATATCCCATCATCCCCCCTCCTCTTGTTCCACGGGATATCCACCTCATCCAACGAGGGACCGCATGGGACCTCCCATCTTCCACCACAACCCAGGGCAGCCTCAGTATGGACCTCTGGCCTCTGCCCATGGGGTTTATGCACCTCTCTATGACAGCAGAAGAGTGTGGAGGCCTCAGGTTGAGCGTTCTGTTCATTTTTTAAAATGTGCAGGTGAAAATCTTGATTGTCTCCTCTTAGGTATTGACACATTTACTTATTTCCATTGCAGCTGTACAATAGAGAGGATGCGAGGAGTAATTCATTGCCTCCAGAGGTGCTGCATTCGTCTGTCTACCAGCCTCCACTCAGGGAGAGATTCAACTCGCTAGACAGCAACTACTACTCTGCCTCAGAGCACCGTACAGCACTGCACAGGGTGAGTGCAAATGTAGTACACAACATACTTGGCGTCTCAAAACCTCAGAATATCGTACAAAAGTTCATTTATTTCAGTTATTCGATTAAAAAAGTGAAACTCAAACTCTACAGATTCATTAAATGCTGGAAAATAGTTTTCAGAAGTCCTATGCCTAACTAATTTCTATATTTAAAAATAATGTTGATTGTTTTTTTATGTAATGTAATTATTAATTATGTAATCTGTTTTTTATGTATGTTTTTAGTACTTTCTCGAGATTAATATTGTGTTTCCATTGGCTGTTACCATAAAATGATAAAAGATAAAAATCATGAAATGTTTCAGTCTGTGTGTAGTGAATTTATGGACAGCAACATACGAGTTTCCACCCAGCCATCCATTTTCTGAGCTGCTTATCTAGGGTCGTGGGAGTGCAGGAGCCTATCCCATCTATCATCGGGCAGGAGGCGTGGTACACCCTGAACTGGTTGCCAGCCAATCGCAGGGCACATACAAACAAACAACCATTCGCATTCACATTCACACCTACGGGGGAATTTAGAGTCTTCAATTAACCTACCATGCATGTTTTTGGGATGTGGGAGGAAATCGGAGTGCCCAGAGAAAACCCACGCAGGCACGAGGAGAACATGCAAACTCCACACAGGCGGGGCCGGGGATTGAACCCTGGTCCTTCGAACTGTGAGGCAGACGCTCTAACCAATCGCCCACCGTGCCGAATCATATGAGTTTCACTTTTTGAATTGAACTATTTCCACGATATTCAAAGACACAAAGGGACACCATCCAGAAAAATATTTGTAATTTCAGAGGGGATGTTGAACTTGAGGTTGTTAGTCCAAAAGTGCTCATCAAACACCTGTTTGGAACATCCCACAGGTGGACAGGCTAATTGGGAACAGGTGGGTGCCATGATTGGGGATAAAAGGAGCTTCCCTGAATTGCTCAGTCATTCACAAGCAAAGATGGGGCGAGGTTCACCTCTTTGTGAACAAGTGCGTGAGAAAATAGTCGAACAGTTTAAGGACAATGTTCCTCAACGTAGAATTGCAAAGAATTTAGGGATTTCATCATCTGCGGTCCATAATATCATCAAAAGGTTCAGAGAATCTGGAGAAATCACTGCATGTAAGCAGCAAGGCCAAAAACCAACATTGAATGCCCGTGACCTTTGATCCCTCAGGCGGCACTGCATCACAAACCGACATCAATGTGTAAAGGATATCACCGCATGGGCTCAGGAACACTTCAGAAAATTTCATGGATTTGATCAAAATATAGTTCGGCGCTACATCCGTAAGTGCAACTTGAAACTGTACTATGCAAAGCAAAAGCCATTTATCAACAACACCCAGAAACGCCGCCGGGTTCTCTGGGCCCGAGCTCATCTAAGATTGACTGATGCAAAGTGGAAAAGAGTTATGTGGTCCGACGAGTCCACATTTAAAATTGTTTTTGGAAATTGTGGACGTCATGTCCTCCGGGACAAAGAGGAAAAGAACCATCCGGACTGTTACGGACGCAAAGTTCAAAAGCCAGCATCTATGATGGTATGGGGCTGTGTTAGTGCCAATGGCATGGCTAACTTACACATCTGTGAAGGCTGAAAGGTACATACAGGTTTTGGAGAAGCATATGCTGCCATCCAAGCAACATCTTTTTCATGAACGACCCTGCTTATTTCAGCAAGACAATGCCAAACCACATTCTGCACGTATTACAACAGCGTGGCTTCTTAGTAAAACAGTGCGGGTACTAGACTGGTCTGCCTGCAGTCCAGACCTGTCTCCCATTGAAAATGTGTGGCGCATTATGAAGCGTAAAATACGACAACGGAGACCCCGGACTGCCATAAAATTCTAAGTTCATGATTATTTGCTAAAAACAATCAAGTTGATTAGTTTGAACATTAAATATCTTGTCTTTGTAGTGTATTCAATTCAATATAGGTTGAACATGATTTGCAAATCATTGTATTCTGTTTTTATGTTTAACACAACGTCCCAACTTCATTGGAATTGGGGTTGTAGTTATTAAGATACACTTTTAATTTTGAAGATAATACGTCTTATTCACTAACCGTGCGTACGCACAGATTTGTGCTTAAATCATGCGTACGCACGTTTGACGTGCAAAACTTGGATTCATCAATATGTCCGAGCTTGTTTCAGAGCGCTCGCATTTTCCTAGTTTTTCCAAGGCTTTAGTATTCTTTTTAATCTCCACGATAATCTGATTTCTATATTTTTCTGTGATTCTTCATATGCAGATTTGATGTAAATTGATATATTCACACAGACACCGCCACGGGCGTGGTTGAATTGTGACGTACTCTGGTCGGCGTATACGGAATGGCTCGTGTTTTCTTTCACTTCCAACGCTAATTTCATGACTTTGATCAACTACAGATCCCTCTTTGCTATGGTATATACATTCTTTACTATGTTTGCTCATTATCTTAAATGGTTTTTGTATCGGGATATGTTTTGTGCCACATTCTCTAATTTAACTTTAGAATTAATTCAAAATGATGAATGATTATTAGGCTATATGTTGCCGGTTTCTGCATTGAGCAAGATTTCAGATGATACCAACTTTTAGAATATAGGATAAAGATTAAGAAAGTTATACATGTATAAATTTTAAATGTAGCTGTATTACAAGTGATCCATTACGAGTACAGAGCATTGCTCTGCTGAGATTATTTATTAAAATGTATTGTGTCTAGGATCCCCAAATCTGTATTCATGTTATTCTAGTTTTCAAACTGAAAAAAATTTTTTTTCTTGAGTTTGTCTTCCTACGCCTTCATATGTCACCTCTACCTTCACTGCCAGTCGTGGAGTCCTCAACCTCCTCTGTATGAAGTCCATCCTCCTACTTGTACCTACCTAAATATGTCTGCCTCCCCCACTCCCTGCATTTTCACATCGTCTTACTGCACCAGCACTGCTACTGCTGAAATATATTAATGTATTATTGAAAACAAGGACAATTGAAATCTGATTAAAGTGGAAAATAATAAGCATGCCACTTTCTGTAAATGTAGTTATCTCATATGTGACAAGAGCAAGCTTCAAGTGTTGCCACATGCATCAACTTTTAAAGGTCACGCATTGAAATACTTTTTTTTTAAATTATTGTATTTGTGTTTTTCTTACTATTTAATATCATTTACAATGGTGACAGTAAAAGAAAAAAAAATCATTGTAACATTTTTATGTTGATTGGGGCCAGTTGGGAGCCAGTGCTAGGGGGTTGTAACAAGTAAAAGTAGTTTGAGTAAAAGCATTGATTGTAATTTTAGCCTTCATGCTCGTGGACGCAGTACCTCATTACAAAGTGGCTGAATTACACCATCAGTTAGTGTGCAGATCCTTATTTGTTGCAGGTAGAGGACACATTGGCAAACACAAATATTACAATACTTAATAATTTGGCAAAATTCTAAACGGCTTGCTTACAGACACATTTTGGGCAAATAGGTAGCACACACAAGATTTACTTGGTTGTGTAATTTTGCACTTGATGGGTGGGTTGGCACTCCAGAGATCCAACTATTTGTACGAGCAATTAAAAAGTGTATTTTCCACAGTATTTCCCCTTTAAGTTGCTAATTATGTTTCTTTGTGGTATAAAGGGCTACAATAAAAGTTACATTAAGTACATACAGTATACTGTACGGTATATTGTCACAAAATCTGAATCAGACACAAATAACTCTTTATTTATTAACTTCCTTCTCAGTTCACTTCACTTCCTTCACTCTGTATCCAATGTTGTTTTTAGGAATACGGCCACGTTCCTCTGGTCTACGATGACCTGTTCCGACGTAAGCAAGAACAGTGGGTGCATCACCACCACCATCATCATCATCACAGCACCAGAAGGCCCTCCCAGCCCTCTGCTATCTTCAACATTGATTTTGGACCTGAGGTATGCAGCAAATCACAGCCACGGCATGGATTTCAATTACAAATCAGTACATGAAGCAGTAATACTTGTTGAGTTAACCTCTTTATGCGTAATTGAATTCCCCGCTCTGAGAGCATCTGCCTTGCCCGCATCCACTGTAATACTATGCGAGTGGGAGATAGTTGCTTAGCAACTGTGGATGATAATATCATGGCTCAACTGTGGGGTGCGTGGGTGCATGTGTGAGAGAAAAAGCGTCATTTGAGGCTTTAACAAGCAGCAACTGTGGAATTGTGCTGACTAAAGTTTTGCTAAACTGAGGGGAATATTTCCACTTATCCATACAGACAAATACTGTCCATCCTTGTAAGCTCTGCAGACTTTGTGTTGGTTTCCCCTAAATTGATGTTCCAATGAGCGCTTGCTTGTCTTTATACACGTTGAAAATACATAAGAACACCGAACAAAGTTGAACTTCAACATACAACATACAACAGTCTATTGAACTCCTGTCCTCAGAACTGTGAGGCAGACGCTCTAACCAGTCGGTCACCGTGCCACATGCTAATGCTACATGCCTCAGAACTGTGAGGCAGACGCTCTAACCAGTCGGTCACCGTGCCACATGCTAATGCTACATGCTAATGTTCATGTTTTTGCTAAAGAGTACATCCTAGCTGTGTCAGCTTTTCAACAACACATGTAGCTAAATAATAAAAAAAGAGAAACTTTGATGTTAATATATTTTTCTGATAATATGAGTAAAAGGGTTGCATTGGTTTGAGTAACACTCAATTAGAGCTGAAAACAAATAAAAACAAATAACAAATAGAAGAGAGACTTACCTAACGTCTACCTACCCAGGGTCTACTAAGTCTTGGAACTCACTTTTTTTCTCTTCCTAAAAAGCAACCAAATAAAGCACAATAAAAGGTAATGGGTGAATTAGCAGGCGGCACGGTGGACGACTGGTTAGAGCGTCAGCCTCACAGTTCTGAGGACCCGGGTTCAATCCCCAGCCCCGCCTGTGTGGAGTTTGCATGTTCTCCCCGTGCCTGCGTGGGTTTTCTCCGGGCACTCCGGTTTCCTCCCACATCCCAAAAACATGGATGAATTGGGGATTCTAAATTGCCCGTAGGTGTGTGAATGTGAGTGCGAATGGTTGTTTGTTTGTATCTGCCCTGCGATTGGCTGGTAACCAGTTCGGGGTGTACCCCGCTCCCTGCCCGATGATAGCTGGGATAGGCTCCAGCACGCTCGCGACCCTAGTGAGGAGAAGCGGTTCAGAAAATGGATGGATGGATGGGAGAATTAGCATGGAAAAAGAAAAAGTAATTCCATCCATTTTTTATATTGTATGTTTCTAATTTCTTTTTTTGGGGGGGGCGGCGTGACTAAAATGGTAAATCATAGAATAGCCAAATTGGGGATGTGATTTGACTTAGATATGGGAAAATTAACAAGTAATTAGAATTATCTTTTTAAAATATTTTTAATGTGATGAGAGAATATTTGAATTTTCTGAGCTCCTATTGGGATCTCAGTGTTCAACAAGTAATTCCACACTACATAGACATAATTCCTCACTGTCAGTTTATCAATTATGTCAGTTCCTGACTTCAGTGCAGGCAGTGTGGGATCAGTTCGCACCCAGCGGTGATATGAACTGGTGACCAGTCCAGGGTTGTCTGCCTTTTGTTCGAAGTCAGCTGAGATGGCCTCCAGCTCACCCGTGACCGCTAACAGGATAAGAAGTATAGAAAATGGATTGATGTCATCAATGATGACAATCACAACAAGATTGTTTTTGTCTCTTGCAGCATGTGGAGAGCAGTGCAGGTGCGTGTGTTGGGTGCTGCTTCAGAGGTGAGGAAAGCTTGGCGCACTACACGCCGTGGTCCTGCGCCGCCACCATCGGGCCCTGTCACAGCCCTTTTGAGCCTGAGGTGCTCACACAAGCTGCGTCTCAATCTGCCTTGGAGCAGTCGGTGAGTTTAGTTTAGTCTCACAGCCATGCCCCATTCTTGCAGGAATAAGGAAAATTAAAAGGAAATGAAGATGAGGAAGATCTACCTACCTACCTACCTACCTAAGTAACAGGGAGGCTTTTCCAGCTGGTTGGTCTAATGATGTTAGCACTCTGAAATAGCCCTTCTCCTATTGGATGTGCCTTTTGCCGTCACCATGATGTGGCTCTTTGGCTAAAAGCGCCCCCTTTCCTCTGATTGGTTGCATCCGTGTAGAAGACCCAACTCTCACTACTTGTGAGAGTACACGTTTGTTATGTTGACAGCGCTGGCTCAGGAGCGGAAAAGGAAGGCGGAGATCTTCGCTTTTGATGTAGATAAGCTTGAGAAATTCGAATGACCTGATTCGAGGCCTCTTGGCAGAAAAGCGTCTGGCACTTAGGATTGCATGGATGATTTTCATATTTCACGTTTTCTGAGGCACCATAGAGACAATATTACATCCCAAATACTAGAAAAAGTTGTTTTGGCAAGATATGTCCCCTTTAAGTGTGGCAGTGTTAAAATGTTTCCCACTAACTCTAACCCAACCTAATTCTAACCTTAACCCATCCTAAACCGCCCCAACCCTTCCCCTAAATCTAACCATAACAAACTTCTTTGTTTTTATTTCGTACAATTGTGATATGTTTGGGATGGTCATCTCGTTACATCTTGCGTAGCCCGTCACCCTTCCTGCGACACAGGAGCCAATCATGTTGCAGCGGGGCCTGTCCTGCCTGCAAACTATGTGGGAATCCTAATAACGCCAGCAGGACGCCACTCATGAATTTAACATTTTTCACTTAGAGAGTGCTTCGCGGCAAACGGCAACCTTGTGCATGGCCCTGTGATGCGACACGCCTTTCCATTCTTGCCCTTGCAGCACTTACACAATGAATGGGTTTTTCGACGGTGTGCTGTGCATTGCTAAGTGCAGTGTGAAAAGGCCTTACTGTACTGTATGTGGGAGATGGATTGCAAGACTGACATTTATGCTTTACTGTTTGTACTGTAATTTGTTGACAGACCCTGGCAATGCAATACAGAAAGAAAAAGACAGCACTGCATAGCACAAAGAAAAAGCTAAACCAAAAAAAAAAGAAATGTGAACATAGGACATTCCTTAGGGAAAACTGTACATGCAGTGCTGTAGGAATTACAATGCAGTCTTCCTAAACTAAGCCCATGATTGAGAACCTGGTCTACTAGTGTGGCTCCTATCTCATCAGCGACTGAGAAAAACTGTATAATCCATTATGTCTCAATTTCTTCAAGACGGAGCTAACTAACCAACATTATCTTGATGATAGGAATGTTAAATGAACCAAATTCCACTTGCTCAACAAAATTCTTACACAAAAATTAAATTATACAGTTTCTTACTAAGCAGTTGGACGGCTGCAGCAGTGGCGGCAGTGGTGTTAGCAGCAACGGCGGTGTTAACAGCGGTGGCGTCACAAAGCGTTGGCTGCACTCGTTAGATCACTGCAGGCGACTGAAAGAAGAGGACCCCATCATTCCCTTCAGCGAGGGACCCATCATCTCCAAGTGGGGGGCCATATCCAGGGCGTCCCGCTCGGGCTATCACACCACCGATCCTGTCCAAGCAACCGCTTGCCAGGGTGGCGCTAGCACCACGCCCATTAACTTTAAAGGTAAGCATGGACAACAAGTAGTGAAAGTTTTGATGAGCTGGAGTGATCTGCTCATCTTTGAAGTACACCCGTCCATTTTGTATGTCGCTTATCCTTATTAGGCTTACAGGTGAGCTGCAGCCATTCCCAGCTGACTTTGGGTGTGAAAAAGCACTTGAAGAAGGCTTAAATGTAGTCATCAATTATCTATAGGGCATTTCACCATGATGTCACACATACTAGACTTCGGGGGGGGGGGGGGGGGTCAAAAGCCCAAGCAATTTCTAATGGCAACACTAGTAAACAAACCCGAACATGTCATTTGACCAAGGCAGACCCATTGAGAAAACAGTGTAAATGGCTTGAATGATGATTTTAGCTTTCTTCTCTCCCGCCATACTTGGAATATGTGAATTATCAGTTGAAAAGAATGAAGTAAAATGCTTACAATTATGTCAAGTGAGCCCCTCAAAATGGAGATATTCTGCATAAAATTGCTATAATTCATAAATGGTAAATCGAGTTTGTGATACCTCTTATATCAAGGCTAAAAGTCTACACTTCAATCCCATGTTGATTGTTTTATTTCCAATCAATTGTGGTGGTGTATAAAGGCCAAAAAATAAAAACGCTGCAATTGTCAAAGTACGTCTGCACCTACAGTAACTGCGGTCCTTGATATTTTAGTGAAAATTCTGATTTGTATCATTATATTTTCCAGATTACAATTGCCACTTGGATCGTGATGAGTACAGGTGGAGCTCCAGGGGATCCAACTCTTCCAGCCACTCCAGTTTCCTAGAGAGGTACAACCAACATTCCATGTTTGCATATTTGTTTACTTATTTCCATGTATGTTTGACTGGTTCTGAAACAATGGAGACACATACTACTATACTGGTTGTGCGCAAAAAAAAAAACAACTTAAAATGTGCACCACTGACACAGTTTTATTTTGTCACCATGCATTTGTTGTTTTAGTGAGCAGCTTTGTCAACATTCGTCAAGCGAGAAAATTGCATGTGATCTGCAAATCCACCAGACAGCCTTCAGCCAGGATCGGCACCTTGAGGAGAGTGAGCCAGGCCCGGAACGGGACATTGAGCTTGAACTGTGCGCTCTGGACATAGAGGACTCGAACATCAAGTCTCAGGTAGAGCCTGAAAACCTACAGAAGATTGTTATTATCCAAGTGTTCATACAAATACGGTGGAACCTCTCAAGTAAAACACACACTATTTTGGTTCCAGTTTTTTTTGGGACAATGTTACCCATAGCAAATCATAGAAATTGTAACCCATTACTAACCCATCACATCACATTATTCACTAAAGAACAACACTTAATTTGCTGTTTTTGTGCTCCGGCCAAAGCCATATCTAATATAAAAATAGTGTTTTGCATCAGGTCACTGATGGTGTAGTGGTGCACTCGCATGACTTTGGTGCGGGCAGTGTGGGATCAGTTCCCACGCAGTAACAGTGTGAATGTGAGTGCGAATGGTTGTCCGTGTCTATATGTGCCCTGCGACTGACTGGCGGCCAGTTCAGGGTGTAGTCCACCTTTCGCCCGAAGTCAGCTGGGATAGGCTCCAGCGCCCCGCGACCCTAACCAGGATAAGCGGTGTTTAAAATGGATGGATGGGTTTTGTATCACAGGTCCATGGAACTATGTTGAAGGGAGGGAAAGAGCTTCATCTAAGCAGTCCATAGTCTTGTCTAATAGGAAAAAAAAGTGCTCTGCTGTCATCTTGTGGTGACGATTGCCAATTCCAAACCATTTTTAATTTCTCGGTTATTCTCAAACAATGAATTGTGTAACCACCATCATTAACTCTGATGACACGTGACATACACTTGACAAACTCTTGTAAATGGGAGGCAAGTCTCTTTGCATAAAGAATAAAAACAGCCAAAGTATGCAGTGTATATAGGGTTTCTCTTATTGTACCTAGCAGCCAGGACAGAGCTATGTGTAGGATTTGTGTGTGTGTGGTACCTTGACTCATGAGTGCCCCAATCTCTTGAGTTTTCCGAGTTACAAGGCGTCACTGGTAATCTTTTAGTTGCTCACTGTCTCCAATGGCATGTTGCACGTTCCATTGTACTACCGAACCTCTTTATTCTCTTGTCATTTTTGACTTTCAGGGTTCTTTGGACGTGGCCACGCCATATTCCGAGGATGCCTCCCACCTCCTCCCACTCTCCTGCTCCTCTTCACTCCTGTCATCCCCGCTGGAGGAACAATACCATGCTGAGGACCCTTCAACGGCTAAGATGGACACTTACCTGTTGAAAAAGATGGCCTTTAGGTGACTTGACATGTAACTTTAGCCTCAAGTGTGCAGACATCCTCTAAATTAGCTGTTATGTTTGAAAATATCATCTATTTGATTAGGCCTCACGCACGCACACGCACACACACACACACACACATGAGGAGGTGTTAAAGAATATCCCTGTCTTAGATCCCTGTCGGATCTAACCAAAGCAATTAGTTTCTATACTAAAGTCACAAAATTTTGAGAATAAAGCCATAATGATGAATAAAAGTTGTAATATTTACAGGAATTTAATCCTCATATTACAGTGGAACCTAGATTCAAAACACTTATATGGAGAGGGGTCATCCTTTAAATCAGATTGTCCGTTAAATTGAAGCACTTTTTTGTGGCAAAAAAAACCAACAGTACAGTACAAAATTATTGTCTTGTACTTTTTTCATGGGCGGAAAACACCCAGCACAGTACAAAATTATTGTGAATAAATATATATATATATAAAAAAGCTTCAAATGTTTGAAAAGTTTCAATGTTTATCCAAACTTACCTCACTGGTCCATGAAAGGGGTGATTTTGAGTTTCAACTGGACAATATATTCCGTTAAATCGTGGTTCCACTGTACTTGAAAAAAAGTTGTAATATTACTTGGGGAAAAAATCATGATGAGATAATTCTGTATCATGATTTAAAAACTCACAAGCATCCGGCAATATTATCGTAGTATTCCGACAGTAAATTCAGGATTTTAAAAGAATTAGGTAATACTATAATGAAAAAATTGTTTTATTTTTTTTTCATAAAATTACATTTTTTTGCAATAGTATGACTTGCAATTATCTTTTTTTGAAAAAATGAAACACTTTCTAATAATACTAAGAACCATTATTGTGAAATTTTTGTGAACTTTTTCTTGTAGTATAACCATTTGGTTCTTGGAAAATGTCACAAAAATTATATATACTGAAATAACGATCATTTTATTTACAGTGTGAAATGTGGGCCTGTTTAGCTGAGCTCAACGCTATTATTATTTTGTTTAAATGGCAACAGGTGGCTACACAAGTTAATTGGACCGCCTGCCTTCTAGTGGAAGAGCATTTAATTGTTCTGCATGTCAGTGTATTTTGCTGGCATAGATAGATGAACAAAGATGCATTATTTGTCGTAAGCAGATCATGCTTTTCAGCCCAATTAAATGAAATAGGATAATTCCGCACCTGATAATCTCTCACTGGTGTAAGGTACTAGCGTAAGACATTTTTTTAAGTTCATTTTAATCCTACCATTGCTTGCCTGCTCCATTTCTTTCCATTTTTTCTTACTTCCAGAAAGTCGCTGTCTCCTGTAGGCTTGGTGTCAGGTGGTCTGGCCGTCGGCAAGCTGGTGCTGCGGACCGGAACGCCTCGACCGGGCGGCGACTCCTCTCCATGCTCTTGTCCCGAAACTCCCGGGGCGGAGATGCTGCTCAGTGGAAGCTAAGGGATATTTCAAATCTTCACCCTCCACCCACACCTTGTCATGTAGTGATGCAGTTTACACACAGTTGATTCTGTTGTGGTTTAACACAGCAGTCCCCCATGTTCAGGCCACGTAAAGGCAAGTACTACAAATTTATAAGCGTCTGGGTTTTTTTTTGTTTTTTTTTCTTTATTTGCTATGAATTTATAATTACCGTGCATACTTTGTGTATTGCTTGTGCCTTGGAAAAACATTGCATCCCGAAAGTTTTCCCATCTGTCATCTATACAGGCCTTCCATGTACTAGTGGTTTTATTTACAGTGGAACCTCCAAAGTCCAACACAATCATTTGACTTTCAAGTTGTCCTAATATCGAAACAATTTTGCCATTGGAAATAACGCAAAATGAAATCATCTGTTTCAGGCTCAAACTCAAATTGTGCGATAAAACTACCGTAATATGAAATAAAAACACTAGGCCTTTGCAGATTCCTAACAGACACAATGACAGCGAACAGGTCTAATTGGGAAGACTTACTTGCGCTCAAATTGTACTGAGGAGCCAGACCTTTTCTGGTTATTATGAAACATTTTTAAAAGAAAAGCAGCTCACATCCTGAAGACGCTCACTGAGCTGATGTCTCACACGATTTGCTGACTTTTGTTGTTTTTAACTTTTGAGGCATTTTCAAAGAAATTTTGGGGTTTTTTATTCGAACATTTTGGTTGAACTCTAAATTCAACCACTTTTGGGGATTCCACTTTGGACGTTTCACTGTATCTTAATGCCACTGCTTTTGCTTTCTATCTACAGTATTGTAACGCTGCACGGCACATTTAGTTTTGCTCTCAGAGAGCGCAGATCTTTTAGGACCTCAGTAGCTACAATGAGGATAAATGTTTATCCGTCATCCTAAAAACATGCATGTTAGCGTCACTGAAGACTCTAAATTGTCCATAGTTGTGAATATGGGTGTGAATACCATACGTTCCCTGCGATAGACTTGCAACCAGTCCAGGGTGTATCCTTGCCTCTCGCCCAAAGTCAGCTGAGGTACGCTCCAGCTCACCTGCAACCAAAATGAGGACACGCGGGATAGAATACGGATGGATGGATGTCAAACCTTGGTATTCTGTATTTATTTCATATTTATTATTTTTTCCCCAATCAAAACCCATCAGGGAACATAACAATTATAGAGACATATGCATTTTTGTCTGTTATATTAAAACTATGGTATATTTAATTTAAATGTATTTTTGGTGATTTTTCGCAAGTGAAATTCACCATATTTTTCATGTTCCTCACATTACTTAACCCTTACATATTGCTGGAATCAAATTTGACCCATTTTGACTTTTGACAGCAATAGAAAATACCTTAAATGTCATTCTTAAGCCATTACATTTGAAGACTTTTCCTAAAATGACCCAAAATACACAAAAACAAATACAATAGTACAAATTTGACCCGTGTCTACTAAAAGGGATTTTAGATTCACCAGCGTGTTAAATCACAGAAAATGGTGGTAATGGTGGGAAATCTTGAACTTGTTAACCTGTATTACATGCCATAAATAAACAGTGGTAACAGTTTTCAAGAGGCAGCTTGAAACAGCATTTAGAAATTCCTATGTTCCCGCCACATTTGCCCAGGTTCCCACAGAAATGTGCAACTGTTAGTCTCTGAAAGGTCACGGTGAATCTCAGTGAAAGAGTGAAAGAGTAAAACAGCATTTTAAGAATAATCATACAGTACATACCAAACGTAAGCAACAGAAGTCATACAGAGGGTCAGAGGGTGCCTTGACACAGGCACGAGACCTGCACCTGGAAAAACAAGTACTTGCAAAAATACACTTTCTATTTTCTCTCAAACGTTGATTAAGGATTAATCATTCATTTATTAATGTCAGACAGGCTATTAATATATTTTGAAATGAGCTGTAGCCCATAATTTGATATAGCCCAGTGGTTCTCAAAGTGTGTTTCAATTGCAGCTCCCTCTAGTGGTATGTGAAATAATCACTGAATTAAATGTTTAAACTGCATAATGTTACAGTGGCTTAAACGTTTTCTAAATCCAGTGCAGTACACTTGTTAAGTACAGGTCAGGTGTATTTGACTTTTATGTTCAATAAATTTGCATTTCATCTTTTAAACTGTTTATTTTCAAACATTTACTCAGGTACAATTTCCATTGAACTTTTTGTGTGCACTACAATTTGATTTAATAGTTATTTAAGTACATCCATCCATTTTCCTTTCTGCTTATCCTCACTCAGGTCGCGGGCATGCTGGAGCTTATCCCAGCTGACTCTGGGAGAGAGGCGGGGTACACCCTGAACCGGTTGCCAGCCAATCACAGGGAACACATAAACAACCATTCGCATTTAAGTAAATTTGTTCCTATATTTAAGCACAGTGTTCATGGTAAAACTGTGCAAAATGTTACAGTGGCTTGCAATAATGCAAAATATCCTTTTTAGGTATAACACCCTTCTGTTTTTTTTATGAATGCTCACACTACTGTATTTTAATGTTGGTAGTGATGGTAGTATTTGTAGAGCCATGTATTTTTTGAGGTACTACTTTCTGTAAAAAGTTGAAGGACCACAGATATATAGACAATTACGAGGAGGCTCTTGGCCGGTATAACTAGTATATAGTATATAGTATAACTTAATTCTAATTGTGCTTCCTTCCACTTAAGTTTTGCAATGCAGAAATATCGGGAAACAATGAAGACATATGATTATGCCATCAAGGTCCATATTTCAAACAAACATGATGCAACACATTTGGTGGTTAGGGTTGAAATCTCAACCCCAGCAGCAGTGGACAACAAATGTCTTCTCTATGCCAATACTCAAAAGTGTCTGATAACTGTGTCATATGATGCTTTGAACCAGGCGCCACCAATGAAAAGCCAACGGCACGTTCATGAGATCCCATTCCACAATGGTTAGTCATGGTTTGTGTGGTTAGTCATTGCTGCAATCGACACCAGAATTGAAATGTAATCAAGGAAATTAAGGGTGGAGATCCTTGGTGTTGTATATGACAGACTTGAAGGGGTGGTGAACAAAGGCCCGTGGGCAATTCTAAATACAAACAACCTCAGAGGCACGGTTCTGAAAAAAGCCCTGAAAAAAAATGTAACCCACCTGAACGGATCCTTGTGTTTACTTGTGCTCCGTCCGTGTTTTGTTTGTGCATTTCGTGCACCGCTAACTTCTGTGAAGTTGTTTGTCCGAGTATTTTGTATCAGGACTGCAGTCACTATGTTCGATTTAATAGCGGTCATGGTGTCTTAAATATTTGCCGGTCATCCGATCTGCTTTAGTCAGTAATATGCTGTAACCCTCCATGATAGAACACATTGGTTCTTCGTGGTTGATGCGCATACATCCTCTCTATGTATGCATATAAGAGTCATATTTCGTCATGGAATATGAAAACAGCTTGGGAAACTAATATTTTGTACGTTTTTGTATGTCTGGGAAGTTCAGCTCTGTGAGCCACTGTTGCATTTGTTTACAACGCTATCCTGTGTACTGAGCAGTAGTCTATACACTGTAATCCATGTAAATATCATCATTAAATCTTCATCAACTCATTTAATGAATGATTTGCAAGAACTCTTGAGATTATCTTCCTGTTGTCAAGTTTAGCTAGAGGTTTCCTCAGGGGGAAATTGTGTTGCTTTACTATTACAGTCATGATGTTAAATATTCTGTGGAAGTACCATATTTCCTCAGAGTACCCATGGGAATTTTTCCTCAACAGCAGAGTACCAGGTGTCTATTGGGGCAAGTGTGTTTATTAACAGGGAGACCTCTATTCATACAACACGTTTCTAATATTTTATTTGAATACTTATTCACAAATAATAAATGAACAAATAATAATGAAATGAAATGTAAAAATGTGTAATTAGTGTTTTTTTTAACGATAGGAATATAATTCATGTTATTTAAAAATTGGAAAATAATTGTTTTCTCCAATCCCTGATTTTTTTTTCTCACATCATTGTTGAAATGATTACCAACTTTTACTTTGATAAGATCAATGCTGCTCCACTTTCTTTCAACTGCACCTTAGCGACACCTTTACAGATGCCACATCTAACATGGCACATGGTGATATCAGTCGTAGTAAAATAAATTACAGTCAACTAGTGGTACCGACCTACTGTTGTTGTTTTTTTTCGATAAATAGTTTATTTCAAGGGTGAGAAACGTATGGTCCGACTGGTTCTTTAATCAGGCCCGCCGAGCATTTACATTATCAAGAGTACTGTAATATTTTTGTGTTTTCTTGGTTTTTATTTATTTATTTAGTCATAAATAATGAGTTAGTTGATTTATTTTAACTAACACAATAGCATTGAATATTAATATAAGAATATTAGTAGAAGAAAAAGTACATTTACTGTAGATTTTACTTTTGATTAATTGGTTAGTTAATTATAATTACATTCATAATAAAAATACAATTAAAATGAAAATTAATTAATTATTTAATAATAAAAAAAACAAATTTGCACACACAGTTTAACTATTTTCTTTATCTCGTCTATGAATGACCTGGCCCATGTGTGTCCCTTTTACAAAATCTAACGGGGCCCTTGAGCACAAGTACTTAGCCACTCAGATTTATTTGTCCAAGTGAACGACATACCGCTCTTTGAGGAAATACTGTGTTTTCATGACAGATATTTTTTTGCCTGTTTTACTTCTCAGTGTCATTGATGACTTTGTTTTGGGGTTTTTTTTTTGACAGTGCTGCATTTTAAACATGGCTTTAAGAGTCTGTGGTTCACAGATGTAGTGCCTAATGCGCTGCACTACTTCCTTGCCCTTTCACTTCCAGTCGATGCAGTGCAGGCACTTTCCTTCAAACGCCCCCGGCATCATCCTGCATTCATTCTTTGTCATGCATGCAGTATACAGTATTGTGGCTCTTGTGATGGCAGAGCAGTATCAATGTAGTTGTGATACAACACACACACACACAAGCACGCAAACACAGACACACACGCGCACACACACAACTCGCTGTAAGAGTTCTGCACATGCCCACTGTGTGGCCACATCAGGTGGAGAAGTTTTCTCGCTGCTTGTTTGCTCAATGACACTGGTTATTATTAATATTATTATTATTGGTTGTTGTGATTGTATGCTTTGTTTGATTCTAATAATTTGTGTCTCTTAACTCTTGATGTATGGGGTGAAAGCCTGTTCGTTCATTGTGAAACATAAACAAATGAGCTGAAGTTTTTCTTTTACTCATGTCTGTATTAAGACGCTTTATTCGCAAATCTGTTGTTTAATCGAAACTATTGAAGACATGGTACACATCAGTCATTTGATGGATTTATAGGCTTATTTATATAACCCGATCAAATTTGGTTGAATTTTAAAGTTATTGGGACAATTGTGTAATGTTTCAGAAGGAAGAAAATAAAAATCCTTTAGAGACAGCATAATGTATCATGTCCCCTCATTGAAATAATACAGTTATGTATTCCATTTATTTCCTTGGAAATGTCACTGTGTGAAAGGTTTCCCTTTTACCATAGACAAATGCTTGGCTTGACTAAAGTCCATGTGTATATGAAGATGGACTTTTAAATCATTCATTTCTATAGCTATTGAGTGAGCAGCTGACTATTGTGTGTGTGAGTGTGTATGTTTTCTTGTATTTTTATTGCATAACACACTGATGTTAAGCAACAAAGTAGAAAAGTACTTCTGTGTTGAACTGTGAGATGAGACTGGATGCATGCAACAATAAAGCGACAGTAAAGTTCATGTTTGTCATTTTTTTCTTTATTTTCAAATGCCATCACAAATTAAAACCTGAAGTTTATTTTTATAAGGTAATTGGATACATCCGGGAAAAGGTTTGCAAAATACTTCATAAATGCGCAATAATTTATGGTATGGTATGGTTGATTTTATTATCTGTTTTGAATATGCAGAGATAGGCATAACCAGGTGTCCGTGTGGGGGGGGAAGGGAAAATATCGAACAGCACCCACCCCCAAATATAACAATATAAAAACAACAACAATAATACAATCATGACTGACCCCCAAAATCTTCTTCTCCATTCATATATAGTTTTTGTTGTTTGAGGTGGTTATGGATTAAAGAGGAGCTACTGTATGTAGCTCATACAGAACTTCTTCAAAACACATTCCCATATTACTCACATTCCACATTTTTCACCCACATTTCACATTTTACTATGTTAAAACACCAACATTCTCCCCCATTCCACTCTATTCTGCCTTGTTCCCCCCTGCTTCCACATTTCTTCACCATTCAAACCATTCCACTTACTACATGTTTTCCACTTCCCCACAGTCCCACATTACCCACATTCTGCACTGTGCAACACTAAAATACCCACATTTTACCCACAATAAACAAGTTCTACATTATTTAGCTACAGTTTCCTTATTTTTCAACCGATTCGCACCGTTTTAACTTCGACTTGTTCAGCTCATTCAAACCAACCAGTGAACAACTCCAATTCCCAAAATTTCAAATAATCTCCAAATACAAGCCAGAAATGTAACATTTTTACCCACCAAAAATGTAACTTTTTCAACCAAACTTTTCCTCCTTTTTGACCCAAATTTCCCATATTATGACACATCCTACATTATTCCCTCATCCTTCAACATTTCTCGACCGTTTGAAACCATTCGAACTTCTCACTGTTCAACTCATTCCACTTCATTCAATATCATTCCACATTATTCAACATCATTCTACATCATTCCACATGATTTCAATCAGCATTTCAGCATTCACGCGCAATTTCTCCAGAAATTGCACAGTCTAGTTCACAATGATTTATTGTGTGGCAGCTGGTTGTACTAATGTTTCGGGCAGTGGCAAGAGCTTCTTTAGCTTTCCAAGTGATGAAGCCATACGCGACCGGTAGATCCAGGAAAGTCAATCGGCGGCGGGGGGGGGAAGCTGCCAACTGGATATTTGTGGCTGCCAAACAAGTAGAGAACTTTTGAACCAGTGTGTTTTCAGAAACATTTAGGAGAAATAATTCGACCTAGGCGGCACGGTGGACGACTGGTTAGAGCGTCAACCTCACAGTTCTGAGGACCCGGGTTCAATCCCCGGCCCCGCCTGTGTGGAGTTTGCATGTTCTCCCCGTGCCTGTGTGGGTTTTCTCTGGGCACTCCGGTTTCCTCCCACATCCCAAAAACATGCATTAATTGGAGACTCTAAATTGCCCGTAGGCATGACTGTGAGTGCGAATGGTTGTTTGTTTCTATGTGCCCTGCGATTGGCTGGCAACCAGTTCAGGGTGTACCCCGCCTCCTGCCCGATGACAGCTGGGATAGGCTCCAGCACGCCCGCGACCCTAGTGAGAAGAAGCGGCTCAGAAAATGGATGGATGGATAATTCGACCTAAGTTGAAACTAGCTATGGTGCCAAAATTTTTCCTTCCACAATAGTGTCTTCAGCCATAATGGTAAAGGGAGAAGCGACGCAGGAAGGAGGTGAGGACTTCTTTGCAGGTTAGTGGGATTCATATTAATGCCGCCAATCTTAAGTAACATCCATCCATACATTTTCTTAGCCGCTTCTCCTCACGAGGGTCGCGGGCGTGCTAGAGCCTATCCCAGCTGTCATCGGGCAGGAGGCGGGGTACACCCTAAACTGTTTGCCAGCCAATCGCAGGGCACATACAAACAAACAACCATTCGCACTCACATTCACACCTAAGGGCAATTTAGAGTCTCCAATTAATGCATGTTTTTGGGATGTGGGAGGAAACCGGAGTGCCCGGAGAAAACCCACACAGGCACGGGGAGAACATGCAAACTCCACACAGGTGGGACCGGGGATTGAACCCTGGTCCTCAGAACTGTGAGGCTGACGCTCTAACCAGTCGTCCACCGTGCCGCCTCTTAAGTAACATACTTATTGCAGGGGCGCGTGTCCTGGAGTCAGTATTATTGGAGTGGGGCGCGCACATGATTGTCACCTCACGCCTTCTGTCTCTGATTGGCTGTTTTTCCTGGAGCGAAGGGTTTCTTGCAAATCAAATTAGAGGCACAAGATTGGGCCAGAGAGGGTTTATTTATTTTCCACATATCATTTTACTCATTTACTACAGCCAGGTCATAATGAAATTTTAAAAAAATATGACGAAAACTTTTTTTTTTTTTTATTGTAAACTCTTATGTTGGTATAATTTTTTTGATCACGAAAACCTTGCATTTGAATAGGGGTGTGTCGACTTTTAATATCCGCTGCAACTGTGTCGCGCATGCGCGTTTGCGAGAGGCTGCAAGACGCGCAAGCGCAATGCCGGTGACAGTGGGTCGCTCCAGGCTTGTGTTTACAGCTCGCTTGGATGCTGGTCCCAGTAGTGCTTCCGACGAAAACTGGCGAACTACAATGTTACGCCAAATGCCATTTGAGAACATATAACCGCAGGGATATAAAGGTAAGCCGACGTTAATGCGCATGTGTGTTGACTGCTTCTCCAGTTGCGGTAAACAAAGCATTTTGTCGCTGTGAACTGAGGTTAAGAGGCTAGCTTGTCAGTACGCTGTACTGTAGTGGCCTGTATCCAGGATTTTCCTCCTGCCTCTCTACATACGCGACAATGTATCTCCAACAGCCTTGCGTGGGAGTCCAAATCAACACGGAGTAGCTTCGCAAACTGTTTCCCTCGAAGTCAACGAGGTTTAGCCGCTCTTTGAATGGACGGCCGCTCAGACGTGGCGGCTAACCTTAGTCAGGTTGACGCTAACTAGTCTTAAGTTTAGAGTTTGACAATTCATCAGGAGAAATGCATCAAAATAGACTATCAATGTAAACGGAGTTTCAGTTTGGAATACATTTTCCAGGCCGTGGGGGTATTTGCGTGCATCACGCGGGGTAGCAGGTTTGCTCGTGTACGGATTAAGTGGGGGCCAGAAAGCCAATTAATGTGTAGGCGTTAGCAGTAATGTGTGCTAACAAGGCGTGACGTCTACAAAAACATTGCATGAATCCACATGGCCTTCCTCTGTGTTTTGCTGGCACTGATAAATAATAGTGGGCTGGATGAATCCATGTTTTTCCTCCACGAGGTGTGTTTAGGCATGCATTTCCAGAGCTGATGTGCCCTTGAGCAAGTTGTTTGGCTTTCGTGAGACGGGGGGTGAAGTTGGAGGAGGTGACGATTTGAGGTGTGGTGTTTATTTAAGTTTTAGGAAGCTGTGATAATTCTTGGTAGTGCAGCTGTTCAGGTAGTTGACTTGTATGCAACCAGTCTGGGATCCTTTCCCACTCGATACCCCATTCACAATTGCAGATGGCTGGATGAATATAGGGGAGCAGCATGATGTGTTAGTGTTAAGCACGTCTGCCTCACAGCTCCGAGGTTTGGGATTCGAGTCTCGGTTCCTGTTTAGAGTTTGCATGTCAAATGTGGATCAGCCCTAGAGGGGAATTTTAAAAACGACCGTCCATTTTAAATGTAAAAAATCGCCGACGATCAGGCTTATTTAATCGTGGCACGATTAAAATTCAATTAATTGTCCAGTCCTATTGTATAATATAAAACGACGCTATTACTGTTCCATTTGGCAAGAACTTTGTACCTTTGGATTATTTTGTCACTTTGTGACATTTAAAATGTCAAATGAATAAAACCGATCTTTTTCACCCAATCTCGATCAGCTGAAATTCATGTGATCAACCCTGTTTTTCAGTCACGTGATCGGATCGGGACATCCGTATTCTATTCAGTACAATCAGATGTGTTTGAATGAATTGTTTGTGAAAGACACAGCACTTATCCAAATGTCCATGTAAAGGTTGGTGCATAATTATTATTTTTTTAAATTATTAGGCTTTCCATTTTGCATGAGAGCCATTTCTAGTCATGTGAGATGTTTTTTGGTTATACATGTAGCCTGGTGATCTCCATTGCCTCCCAAACAGATCGACGTGTGTTTTAGGGTGTGTGCTTCCTTCATTTGTACAATGAATTGTTTGGCCATTCTCTTTGGGTGCCCTTTCTCTCTGTACAGCATGTGTGCTGTTACTACTGTCTCACTTATTTTTGGTCACTATTATCCTTTTCCTATCTGTATGTATTTCACAGTTGAAAGTGGAAAGGGGGCTGTGTTTCAAGCCTGATTGCTCTCAGTCTGCTTCTTCCTCTCTGTTGTGAGGCGCTCGCAGGGCTCAGATGGCAGCCATGAACAGCCTGTTCAACTGCACAGTGGTGGTCACATAACAAAAAGGTGGATGAGCCCCACTTTCACCAAGCTGTATAGCTTTTTCCACTTGTGACATAACTGATCTGTAGCAACTACATCCTTTTGGCACCTTTATTTGTAATTAAAGAAAAGCAGATTTCCTTTTTTTCCCCATGTTCTAAAATACCGAGTTGCATTACTATGATTGTTCTGAAGTGAAACATTTAATGCCTACATAAGATTACAGCATTTTACCCCCAATATTGGTCCGATTAGCTATCGCGGGCGATTTCCCAGGTCAGGCCTGACATATTTTGTAGGGAGCGACAAAACTTCTTGTAATTTGACATAAACCACGACCAACGATTTGGCCCTACGATAGCACTACGACTCCAAAATGAAAAGTCTAGCATGTTTGATTATTTTATTTTTTGGGTGTAGTGTGACATATCAATGACAACTCTCCGACAGCGTACCTTGACATCGATCAATAGGATTGTACATGACCTATTTTACTGCCTCCACTGCTCTTCTCACGAACAATGTTAAATTGGCACTATTTATGTCAAGGTTTTAGGGCAAGTGATGCCGTTTGAATCGTCACCGTAATTTTGTTGCGTCAACTTGGAGAACCCCATGGAATTTTTATTGTTCGATATTTTTAACTGCAACTTGTCACCCAGTCAGAGAAGGGCTTCTCTGAGTAGCAGACGAAATTAAGGGATAGAGGCAGGGCAGGGCAATATGCCCCCCCCACCAAAAAAAAAAAAGATTCTTTATTTTTATATTGTCCGATATCGAGTCTTACCATACATCGAGTATTTTTTTTAAATATTGTTTTTAAACTGCCAGTTTTAAACCATTTGTACTGAAAACTAAAGAAACTAGAGAGTAGTATTCTAACCTGACTCACTATTTTGACTTTTTGTCTTAAAAAAAAAGAAACATCAAGACTTTGAATATAGACAACAATTACGTCTCAGCCTTGGTTGTGAGCTGACTGAATATGTGAACTTGTACGGGGAAAATCAGACCTGTTTCTGGCGCTTACATCACAGCTCAAGTAGGTTTTCGACTGAAAGGCCAAGATCTGTTAAAAACGATCAGAAAATATGCCTAAAATAATTACTGTCTATTTTGGGGGGTAATTCTTTCTGCAGACAATGTTTTTATGTCCAGAACTATGGCATAAGTACCAATGTTCACAGCATTCATTATAGGGATACTTTAAATGTTAATTCTAACACAAGTGTGAAGGGAAGTTAACCGATAAAAGATGTCAAAACAATGAAACAGACTATCTGAAATTTGATGACAAGAGACAAAATGTGTTGAGTACAAAGTCTTTAAATGTGAAACTGTCACAGTTGTTGTTTTTTTAAAATGTTATTTATTTTCATTTTTTTGGTCAACTGTGGGCCTGTGAAGCCCTTTGAGACTCTTTTGTGATTAAGGGCTACACAAATACAATTTACCTGACTTGAATCTGCTTATTTCACATAACTACAGGTGTATATTCTTCTGTTCTCAAGTTCTTCCCTTCACAATAGTGTAGTGCACTGTTGCGAACAGAACTGAACTCAAACCGTTTTTTTTTAAAACATGACTTCTTCAAATTCTGATTATATTTGTTTTAGATAGATTCAACATTCTGAATATGGTCACTCTCATTCATTTGCTCCCAAACCTGCCACAACACAACATAAATGTAGCTTCAGTTATCTCCCAGCTTGGCTCGCACTTGAAGAGTCTAGATACTACACTTATGTTTGTCTCTCCATTAAAACTGTTGAAGTATCCAGACAAGTGCCAGAATGTAGGCCTCTCTTTGACACATTGCTGTGATAGTAACTCGGCCATAAGAAAGGTGTAATAGCCACCTTTTGACTGAGCTCTTGTTTAATTTAGACGTAGTTGCGTTTACCACCTCAGAAGCAGGGTTATCGACATAACATTGTGTGTGATTTACTTCTGGCTTTAGATACTAACAACTTGAACTAGCTCCAGAGTGTAAATTGTGAGGTTTGTGTATGTATAGTAGTGCGTACTGTTGTTAAAGGACAGTGCAGCTTGGCAGGAGTGGCTAAGGTTGATGTTGATGCTAATGCTAGGCAGCCCGCAGTGACAAGGCCTTCTTTGTAGCCATGTCAGAGTTGCCAGTTAATGTTGTGTAGGTTCTCTGTGTGCTTAATGTTCTTCCTCTTGTCTTTGCAATTCAACTGAGATAGTACCCATTTGTAAACCCAGCAGGTTCAGTTCCCAGTTTTGGGGTACCATCTGAAAAGCTTAAACTGGTCGGATTATACTGTATGCCTGTCACTCTAAAATTGTCTCTCCATGCAAAATGTATCTTACATTTGCAATCTGCGCTTTTGAAGCCAACTTGTATCGTGTTATGAATGACGAGCAATCAGTGCTATATTCCTCCCACTTTAGCTGCTAGTGTCATACTATAGGTCAGTGAAAGAATGCATAACATCTGATCATATTGTGGGTGTTCTGATCGAAACATTTCCACAGTGATTCTCAACCAGTGTGCCAGTGTGCCAGGATTCTCAACCAGTGTGCCATGAGCACTCATCAGGTGTGCCGCGGGAAATTATAAAATTTTACGTAATTGCTCAAGAAATTATTTATTTACAAGAAATAATGTATCTTTGTTCATCTATGAACAGGTATTTTGACCGACAGAACAAATAAATGCTCTTCTATCAGATGACAGGAAGTACATACAGTAATTAACGTATCCACTTTTTGTGACATTTTTGTTTGTTGGTGTGCTGTGAGATTTTTCAATTGTAAACTATGTGCCTTGACTCCATAAAGGTTGGAAATCACTGATTTACATTTAAGTGGTAGTAACCTGTGCTTTGTGATTGACTGGCGACGAGGTCTTGGTAATCTGCAATGATTGAAGAGAGGCAACTGTACTCTTCTTGTTTGTTGAATTTAAATTTTTTTTTCTTGTTTTCTGAAAAAGTAAAAAAATGACTGAGGCTAACAACTTGTTTCTTCATTCTTGATACTCAGACTAATTGAACCAGTAGTAGCAATGAACAGTATCACTTACGGAAAGTGTGGAAAAATAAGTGTAAAATCAAAATTTGAACATGCTGTCACTTTCTAACCACTGTTCTGCATCGCAGCATCTGATAAAATCACCACACACACGTCATTTAAAGCCTGTGGTTGCACTAAGATTTTAGCTGTCTTCACATAGAAAATATATCCATCCATCCATTTTCAGTCCCGCCTATCCTCACTAGGGTTGCGGGCGTGCTGGAGCCTATCCCAGCTATCTTCGGGTGGGAGGCGGGGTACACCCTGAACTGGTCGCCAGCCAATCGCAGGGCACATAGAAACAAACAACCATTCGCACTCACATTAACATCTATGGGCAGTTTAGAGCCTTCAATCAACCTACCACGCATGCTTTTAGGATGTGGAAGGAAACCGGAGTACCCGGAGAAAACTCACGCAGGCACGGGGAGAACATGGAAACTCCACACAAGCGGGACTGGGATTTGAACCCCGGTCCTCAGAACTGTGAGGCAGATGTGCTAACCAGTCTTCCACCATTGAAAATATAACCATCCATCCATTTTCTGAGCCGCTTCTCCTCACTAGGGTCGTATATATTTAGAAAAATATAGCAGCAAAAAATAAACACAATATTAAACATTTGATAATTGCACACGTTTCCTTGCTTGCATCACCACGATGTTGCATTGCATCAAACTGTTTTGCCCTATCATCTGTTTAGCTCAGGCTCAATTGTATGGAGTTTTCGGAGCCTCACTAAAATTACTACACTATTAGTATAAAGTTGTAAACTTACGAGGAACAAAAAGCATCCATTCCAAGACGGCCTATTTACTCTAAGACACTACTCATTGATTCATCACCTCATGAATATCTCCCGTTTCTTTTTTTTACTTTAGCACATTTTTTTCCCCTTTTTCCAGGTGATTTTGCACATCATCTCCCACTGCTTCTTCCTCTTCGCCTCTTCCATTTATGAGCAAAGTGGCTGAGTGTAAGAGCGACAACCATGGATGACAAGGGCTCAGTGGGGAAGATTAGCGTGTCGTCGGACTCTGTGTCCACTCTCAACAGTGAGGACTTTGTCCTCGTGTCCCGGCTGGGGGACGAGACGCCCTCGTCCACTAATAATGGTAGTGATGATGAAAAGACAGGATTGAAGGTAAGGATGGTGAGGCTCAGGTATGGATGCACCAGGAAACATTGGACGGCAAGCTTTTATTTTTGTTTCACTTAAAGGGGACATATTATGGAAAACGGACTTTTTAATTGAATGCTCAGGGGAGTTGTTGCGGTGGGGTGGATTGGTGGGTATTTTTTTTTGCGCAGGATCCCGAGATGGATCCCCACACTAATTGACAAATTGATGAAGTACAGTGTATTAAGTGCTACCTCTACAAATAAAAAATGTTTTTGTCTCCACACAAGCCCTAGCTCCAACCCCACTTTCATGGTCACGGAAGCAGGACTCGCCATTGGCCCAGCATGATTATGTATTGGGCATAGCCACTCACTTGCATTAGACAGAGCACAAAATCAGTCTAATTTAAGCAGAACAAAAAATGTGTGCAAAGTGTACTACAATTTATTACATATCCAGTATTCAACAAAGACTTATTGTTATGAAGATGTGAAAAACGCATAATATGTCTCCTTTAAGTTACATGTAGAGGTCTACTTAAGAACTTTCCAGAGCATCCTCATACTCCGTCTTTTTCCATCTTGATAGTATGCTAAAATTACACATCAGTAGTGGCAAATATTTTTTTCCATGTATCACTCCTTCTTTTTCACATTAGCTATTGACACACTAACCATCCAGCTAACCATTTGGCATTTCACTTTTTCCACACACCAACACTTATTTTCTTACCCTTATTTATGTTACATGTGTATGGGGCCTCATTCACCTGACTGTTGATTAATTGCATCTTGAAGCAATTGAGACAAGATGGAATGCATTACTTGGTTAACTACCGGTAATTTCTTTTCAACTAGATTGCTGTCTAAAGAAAACCAACAATAATGCATCGGCTATGAAAAGCTGAATTACACCTAGGAAAATCTCCACTATGGTATAACCCATCCTCGCAGCCTTATTCTGGTCAATGGCATTGAAACAATAGTTCAAAACGTTCAGAGAGATACTAGCAAAAATAAATTAATTCACTTTTCCCAATAGATGATCAAAGAAATATAGTCAGATGTCTACCTAATTGTCAATATCTGTGGCTGTTGGAAATCCGTACAAGCTGATTGATCATGATTGAATTTGCTAAGGAGCTTATGCTGTCATTGTTCTTTATTTGTTAGTTGTTGGTGTTGACGTAAGCATATTTGGATGATAAATATCCAGTTACAATTGCCAGCCCCAACAGTTTTTTCTGACCAGATTGTGAATGATAAATCACTCTTAACACACACATGGTAACACATCAAATAGTACCTAGTCAGGATAATGGTACCCTTTGCTGACTTTGATTGGAAGGGGGATGCTCAAATGTGGTGACTATCAGTGAGCGTGTACTCCCCTTCAAGAAATATACTTTGAAAAATTGCATGAATTATTTGAGGGATATTTTGCTGTATTTCTTAGTAAATAGTGCTTAAATATAAATAAGTGAAGACATATCTGTGATAGCGTACAATTTGGTCCGGGTCGTAAGAAGATTGTTCGGCCTTGGAGATTTGCTCCCTACTGAGGGGCGTCTTTACCATATGAATTGTCGTTCTCCTGTTTCCATCAAAGGCCTTGAGGCTGCATGGACAAGTGATTGACACAGTCACAAAAAAAAAAAAAAAACTGAGAAAGGAGAACGTGTAGAGAAGTAATAATAAAGTAAAGATTACTCTTCATCGTGTGGATCTCTGTATTAATTACTTTAGCATGAGGTAGAGTGGTCAACTATGCTGTATGCCTCATAGCACATTGCGGCCTTCTGCTGTTCAGTCAGTTCAGTGTGCAAGTTCTTTTTCTGTGACAAGGGTGTGTCGTGTCATAAAGAGAGCGAGGACTTTGTGAGGAACTGCAGCAGGCAGGCACCATCTTGTGTGTGTCCCATAGGGGTTCGGGTTACCCACACTTCTCCTGTCGCGCCTTTTCCTCACATTTTTGACTCTCATTACATTGACTGTGTAGATTTAATTTACTCAATCACATTTCCTCCTGGTCACTATTTCCTGCCTGTGACCACTTCTAAACCTCGGCAAAAATGTTTATGGCAAGATACCAGAAGATGGCGCCACCAGAACATGAAAATTGTGTAGACTCGGACAAGCCGACGAGAGTCAATGCAAGAGCTGTATGAAGGACAACAGTCCTTGTTTTTTTTTTTTTTTTTATTGATACCACCGGAGAGGTATTAATTTAACCATGTTTTTATTCAAGCGGTGGTGTGTTTCAGTGTTGTATAACTGTACTATAGCATACTTAACTGTCAATATTTTGGTTACCTTATTTAGCTACGTGGGAGTGACAAAATATTAGAAACACCACTTGGGCATAGTTCTAGTTTACTATAACAACATTTAAATATTTGTCTGTCTTATGCCATTCTCATAAAGAGGGAATTGCTAACTAATAAACTAATAAAACAAATACAGCACAGCACAAATATTGAAAATTAAGTGAGAGAAATTTAGCACTGTTCCAATTGCTTAGACTACCTTAAAATGGCAAGAAGAGAAATAAAAGGACAGACTTGACATTGTACAGTTTGTTGTATTTTTTAAAATTTATTTTAACTTTGCTTTGTTTCTGTAGCCAAGCTGGTATTGCTAATGAGAATCTTTCTCAATTACCCTACCCGATAAATAAAGGTTAAATATAATAAATACATCAATAAAAAAATTTATGCCAAAAAACACATTTAAATGAATCTCGTACGTGTGCTTAGGAAGAAAGGATTTTGTCGAGAAGCTGGATGAAATTGAATATGCAGGAATTAATGTATTTTCAGTCAGTATGACATCAGTAGAAAACTCCACTCTCCAAAGTCGTAAGGAAGTAGCCTGCTAACTAACAAAGAGATGGACAAACCAACATAAATGCAACATCCATGATTTTTGTTCTCCTGCTTTGATGGTTCAGCCTTGGTGGAGGTCTATGCTCAACTGACTGACCTTGTTATACTGTATGTGGTCATTATAAAATTGCTCATGCAACAAATGTAATGGTGTGAAAGACATTTGCACAGTACTGAATAGTTCCTGTTTTTGTCGTATGAGTCATGATGGAACGTTTCACCACACTCCTGAATCAGATATGGTCCAATCCTGTTGTCTTGCATAAGTAGCCTGCTAAAGCGGGGGTACACAAATACTAAATTTTAACATCTTAACTGATTTTTAAGACGTGATAGACCCCCCCCCACATGAAGAAAAAACGTGTTCTTACAGTGTACGGTATACTCGAGCTGACCACACCATCGCACCACACAAAATGTGTCCTCTGATCATCGCAAGTCTCAATTACGAAGAAGAAAGAGTAGTACAAGTAATAGTAGATTAAATGGAAGAAGCTAGGCTAACTGTTAGCTTATCTGGCAACGAGGTCACAGTTGCTAAATCTTTTTGTCATTTTTACTGTGGTAAATGACTTGTAAGACATGTTACACAAACATTCAACGCAACCAGTTGCCCCTGTATTTGTGTCTGACAATAGCGCAAAACTTCTTGTTGTTTCCGTATTGGCTATCATTCTGTATTACGTCACAATCACGGAGTCCATTCCTTTGACAAACTCTTTATTGACCACACACCCAAAGATTTGCCATTGTAAGTATTGAACATATTTAATATTTGTCATCGTCAGCCTGACCGTTTTCTGAGCAGATTGGGGAGGTAAAATCTATCTTAACACACAGCATACCATAGGTTCATCAGGATAATCTTTCAGAAACATACGATAATCGATTCTTTGCCGACTTTGATCGGATGGGAGGGAAAATGCTCAAATTGGACCGATGGTCAGTATGTGTGTACTCCTTAACATTTGGATGGACAAACGAACAACAACAAGAAATATGGTGCCCATTTCGATTTACTTAATGATCTGTGTGTTAAGTCCATTCATTGATGTCTATAAAGACTTGACTATTTTAGTTGTCAACTTTATTAAATAGCATTGCAAATTATGGTCTGGGAATTACGTTAACAAGCTGGATTTTGGTTGTTTGCACTCTTTAGTTACTTGCAAGGTAGTCAAGAAGACGGACCTCGGCTATTATTTGAAGGGGTATAATAGAATTCAGAGGCAATTTTCACATTTAATTTAAGTCAAAGGTTATTGTGGTGTTAGCGCGTTAAGGTGGTGGTTTGACTGCACATCGTTTGCGACAACTGGGTGGAAATCACCTCATTCACTTGTTCATCTCGACATCACAATTTGGTTTTCACCAGCACAATCTCTCCACTGCCCATCATGTCAGAGAGGAGTCAGTCCGTCTAAACTTGTTGTCTGTTATGCAGGTAATTTCTGAGGAAGGGGTCAGCTTTAAGGTCAGTCTCTTTGCTCACTCTCTTTGCTTTCCACCTCCCCCTCTTCCTCTTCCTATATCAATTTGCCGCTTGTGTCTCTCTCTTGCTGTAATGTGATCCCATGGTGTCTGTCCGTGATTTGTGCTTGTATATTTGCTGGCTGTTGAGTGACGCACCTAGTCGGTCGCTGCATTGCTTTAGCCAGACAGCGTTAGAAATTCCCGAATGTAGTGTTGCCTGAACATTAGCACAGGCTTTTTAGCACTACCTGTGTCAATACAATGTCCAAAACTTACAATAGACCAGTGATCCCCAACCACCAGGTACTGGTCTGTGGACCATTTGCTACCTGGTCATTTCAATATTAATTTGACTAATGAGCTTTACATTGCACTGGAATTGTGTACCTTGTATTTCTTTATTTCAATTCCTTAATTTGTGTATGCTGTGCAAGAAGATTTGAAGAATGTGGATTGCAATGTTTGAATAACTATTGCTATAACATCAACCTACTTTGTGATTCCCTCCTATATTGTGTGGCACATTTTCATGGTAGGGATGGGCATAATGATAGATTAATTAAGCCTTAAAAAATCTATCTGTGTATATTCGTGTAGATGTATTGAAGCTACTGAGGAAAAATGGAGTACAGTACAGCGTGTCCTTGGTTTACGACGGTGTTCAGTTTCCTATGATGGTGACTTCATCCGAATTTGCACGTAAGACGCAATGCGTATTCTGTCACAAACCTACACTAACGCAGTAGTGAAGTCCAATACATGTATGAAACCCCCTTCTAGGCTATAAATATAAAATCATTTTCAAATGAAAAACAGTAAGTGCGGCAGCAACTGAGCGTGCCTTCTTTTGCCAACAATGTATTCTTACACATTTGCGCGAACTATTTCATTGCTCGCCGTTTGTAACTTTGTAACATTGTGCGTTTCAATCGTTGTAAACTGAGGAGCCCTGTACTTGGCTATGAGTTACCCCCAGAGGCACTGTTCATGCCGTCACAACTAGCTACAGTGGGTACGGAAAGTATTCAGACCCCCTTAAATTTTTCACTGTTATATTGCAACCATTTGCTGAAATCATTTAAGTTCATTTTTTTTCCTCATTAATGGATAAAAAGCACTCCATATTAACAGAAAATGGAATTGTTGAAATGTTTGCAGATTTATTAAAAAAGAAAAACTGAAATATCACACAGCCGTAGGTATTCAGACCCTTTGCTGTGACACTCTTATTTAACTCTGGTGCTGTCCATTTCTTCTAATCATCCTTGAGATGGTTCTACACCTTCATTGGAGTCCAGCTGTGTTTGATCATACTGATTGGACTTGATTAGGAAAGCCCCACACCTGTCTATATAGGACCCTACAGCTCACAGTGCATGTCAGAGCAAATGAGAATCAGATCTGGCCCAGGTTACAAAAAATTTCTGCTGCACTTAAGGTTCCTAAGATCACAGTGGCCTCCGTAATCCTTAAATGGAGCGCACCTTTTCCAACCACGAATAATTTGCGAGTGCAACAGTGCCCTTTTCAGTTTGATTCTTCACAGCCTTCAGACTATAATTTTGGTCCTTTTTCTTTTTTCACATGCAGTTAGCGGTTTGTATAACTTGCATAATGCACTTACTGACTTATTAATCACTAAAATGGAAGAAATGGAATAAAGAGGATGCTTGCTGTAAGTAGTCAAAAAGGTTTCTTGTTCACATGGCGATCACTTGATGGATATGATTCCAAGAATATAGTGAGCAGCCGGGCCAGGGCAAGGTTACATAAGGAGGACATTGTAATGCACTTATGTTGAATTCCTTATCAGTACCATGGTGGGATCACCAAATATTAAAATATTGTTTTGCAGGCATGGCTTCAGTGATATTTATCAGTTCTTGTGTGTTCAGTAACACCTGGTTGTCCCTAAATGTATCACTTTATTTTGCGTGTCCACAATGTGTGTACGTGTGTGTGCGTGTGTGTGTTAGATTGTGGGAAATGGCAGTGAACAGCAACTCCAAAAGGAGCTAGAGGACGTCCTCATGGAGCCGTCATTGGCCGACGCCAGGCCGGGGGCCCTGGTGGGTGCTGGGGATCTCGGCCTCCCGCCCACCACAGCATCACTCGTAGCACCAGGAACTGATCCCCTCAGTGCACCGCCACACAAGGTGGCAATGCTGCTTCCTGTTCAGACGGCTCAGGAGAGCGAGCTGAATGAGCGGTCATATCGAGGTGAGTGGTCAAGCCAGGTATTATAATTCTAATTATAATCCATCCATCCATTGTCCGTACCACTTATCCTCACTAGGGTCGCGGGCGTGCTGAAGCCTATCCCAGCTATCTTTGGGCGAGAAGCAGGGTACACCCTGAACCGGTCGCCAGCCAATCGCAGGGCACAGATAAACAAACAACCGTTCAGACTCACATTCACACCTACGGGCAATTTAGAGTCTTTTTGTGTTCAACTAACACCTTCATATTGTGATTAACTGGAAAAAATACAATTGTGCTGAACCATCTGCCAAGAAAAATAATTAACTGTATAAGACAATGTGTCGTCTTGTTTGGTGCATCTTTAAAGATGCCATATTTTATATTGGCTCTATGGTGCCTCAGTAAATGTAAAATATGAATGAAAATCATCCATGCATTCCTGATTTCCAGACGTTTTTCTGCCAAGAGGCCTGAAATCAGGTCATTCGAATTTCTCAAGCTTATCTACGTTGCTCGCGAAGATCTCCGCCTACCTCTCCCCGAGCCAGCGCTGTCAACATAACAAACACGTGTGGTCTCATAAGTGGGTCTTCTGCACGGAGTCAGAGGGCCCTTTTCTGGACACTCGTATAACAAAACCAAGGTGTTTATTTATTTATTTATTTTTTAAATGAACTTGACACCGATAGTCAATGTTAGAGAGTCAGTCTGTGGAGGTCTACATAGCCAAAATATGGGACCTTTAAGTACGGTAGTTTGACATAATAAGTGCTGCAACCTGCAAGCTTTAAAAACTGTTTCAAACTTGTTTTATGTCACAAATAAAAAATATTATTGCAAAAAAAACAAATCTTGATTTAATACTGAGCCCATATCGCCTGCTCCTTGTAGCTGTACTTATTTAATGAGAGATATTAAATTTGATCGGAGGGACCTTGAGAAGCTCCTAAAAAGTTTTGAATTTGACTTCCTTAAATATGTAGATAGGTAAAATTGTGAATTTCTAAGTAGTCTACCCTACAGGGAAAGTTACATCCAGTTTTTTTGATGAATGGAACTCCCTCTCTCCTTCCTTTGTTTGATTTCCTCTGTCAAGCTAGTCTTATACAGGGCAGTGACCAACATTCTAGCTACAATTTAAAAAATATATATATTTTTGTAGGGAGCCTTGGTATTTGTCCAAGGATGTTCTCATTGAATTTTGGTAAGAATTCATACGTTGATGACATACTAAAAATATGTAAAAATGAAACTGGAATAGCACTCAGTAGACCTCAACCGTCTGCCATGGTTAAACTGTTAACAAAAGTAGGAGGTAGAGTTTGATCCATGTCCAGCATTCCATCTTCATTCCAAGAGCAGTCAACGTCAATACCAGGGCTGCTTACTCATTGATATTGTAAATGTTAAGTCTTGGTGGAGGTCTTAGTTTTACATTATGTTCTTACCATTCATGGTGTTCTGTTACTGAGACTGTTTCCTTCTCCTGTATCATCATCTTATTTTTTTCTGTGTACAGGCAAGTCAGTTTTTGCCCCCGGAGATTAATGTGCAGGTCTGAAATTACCTGATCAAAGTAGAGCTCATGGAAAATCTCATGGGTTCTACTTCACAGGAGATGAATCGTCATCAGACGGCAGCCCTGGTAGTCCCATCCCAGATGACGACAGCGTAGTCTTCAGCCAGCTGACCTATCTTGGGTGCGCCTCGGTCAACGCCCCCCGCAGTGAGGTGGAGGCCCTCCGTATGATGAGCATCCTCAGGGGGCAGTGCCAGCTCCCCTTGGATGTCACGCTCTCTGTGCCAGGCGTGTCGGAAGGCACTGTCAGGTAATTGGAGCAATTGGAGCCTTGTTTTTTGTTTTTTTTACCAAGTGGTCCAGTTCAGTTCTACCCAATATGATTTTTGAACAGTAAACCCTGATCTGGTTTCTGTTGCTATGGTGATTGCAGCATCAGCAATATAAACATTATGCCTGTGTGACATGGTGTAACCCCCAATATATACACAAGCAATATATTGATGAACAATTGATTAATCACATCTTTAAGCGATTGTCTTGCATTGGGGGACAAGAAGCTGACCGGTGAGCTAAAAGCCTGGGCCGCTCTTTAAGGATTGGAGAGTGTGGTTTCTTAACGTACATCCGCAAAGCCTAGCTTACTCCCATTATACAAATACCAGTTTCAAAGGAGCCACACGGCTACTTATGCACCGGTCGTGCATTTTAAGTACTAGTAACTGTTACTGCAAATTTTGTTGTCAATTGAATGAAGACGCATTGCCAGAGAAGTCGATTGTGTCAGCGCAAATCTGACTGGAAAAAGTGAAAGTGACTTCCAAACGACAATGATGAAAAGAATGCAGCACCAGCGGACCTCTTATTTGATCTGAGGCAATGGTGTCTACAGGAACACTTTTCAAATTCTTATGGGGTGAGTTTTATTAAAGTTATGTACGTTTATGTTAGTGTGTATTCGAAGTATTAAAAAAATGAAAATGTTCATCGTGGTTTTTACAGTGCAAATCTGACTGCAAAAAATGTTTTCGGCGTCGAAAATCACATGCTTGTAGGATTTGGGCACAATATCAAACTATATGAACGTTATTCAATGTTGTTATTCCTGTTTTCTCTGAAGTTTAAAGTAACGATGCACTTGCTCTCAGTGTGACCTGGAAAATGAAGGCTTGAGTGCACGCTGCCTTTGTTAGCTTAGTTAGCTTGGCGGCAACTGTCGTAGTTACGAACTCAAAATCTCTGGATGATCGCCAATTTCAGCAAGTGCTGGTGATCATATGCTAAATTAGCTTGTATATTGACTATTTTTTGTGTTTTAGGCAAAGAACTATGGTGCAAATATCAATGACTGTCTCAGGCAGAAGCCGCTGCCAACATTCTTATTAGCTTGTGCCGTAGCACCTTGCTTATCTTCCTATAATCAACAGTGCAAATAAAAGATTAGTACAGCGCATAATACATTAGTGCAATAGTTACACATGATTCACTGATACAGTAGTTACTCAAAGTACATACTACAGAGTCGAGCATGTAAACAACAACACAAATGACACCAATTAATTAATTGATAAGATATGATATGTTCAAACAAAAACAAAATATTTTAATCCTTAAGCAGTACCTCTCAGATGAAAAGAGTATAAAGTGGATGTAATAAAACCAGATAGCAGGCATGTCAAACTCGCAGCCCAGTGGCCACATCCGGCCTGCCACATTAGGTTATGTGGCTGGCGAAAACAAATAATTTGCGTCAACTTCCATGGTTCTTGCTAAAATCTGTACCAAAATTTTATATCGGAATATATAATAAATAATAACGTTGAGAGATTGCAAGCATTTTTTTTGTTTTTTTGTTACCAAACTCCTTTTTACAGTAACTTGAACAATAGTTGAACACATTATTATTCTTGACCTGAAAAATAGTTATCCATCATTTTGTTGTGTATATATAATACCATGATCAGGTGATGAAACATTGATATGGTTTCATGCTCATAACGGCCCTCTGAGGGAAACTGTACAAACAATGTGGCCCGTGACAAAAATTAGTTTGACACCCCTGAACTCAGCATTTGTACCATAGCTTTCCAGTTGGTACATGGTGTGGATGAATTATTTTGGTACCTCTTTTTTGAAAAAATATCCTTCACCAATTATACTGAACTGACACAAAACTCCACAGCTTTATTGAAATTTATTTAGACATTTTGCATTGGTACCCATGGTGAGCATTCTTCACGTTCATGCTCACAGGCTTTTGGACCCCAACAACAGTACAGAGATCGCCAACTACCCCATCTATAAGATTCTGTTCTGTGTGCGCGGCCATGACGGCATGCCGGAGAGCGACTGCTTTGCATTCACCGAGAGCCACTACAACGCAGAGATCTTCAGGATACATGTGTTCCGTTGCCAAATCCAAGAGGCCGTAAGTCATTTGGTATTTATTTTTCCAATTTGGTTCATTTACTACTGTATTTTCTCAACTAGTGGGCATCAGTCTATTAATCTCTGTGTCCCAATCAGCCAGGTATATGCCTCCCTGTTCCCCTGGGAAGGCAATGCTTATAAAGGGCGGCTGCTGCTCAGTTGGTAGAGCAGGTCGTCCAGTGACCGAAGGGTCATCTGTCCGAATACTGGCTACGACTGTCGGCGATCGAAGTCTTGTTAGGCAAGACACTGAAATCTAAATTGCTCCCAGTGCCATACATGGAAGCATCGGTGTATGATTGTGTGTGTGAATGGGTAAACGTGTGAATGTGTGAGTGTCTGTAATGCGCTTTGGGCGCTGTGATGGTATACCTGTAGTTAAAGCGCTATACAAGTTCACTCCATTTACCGTAAACCCAAAATACAAAAATCTTCTACATCTATCTTCTTTCTCCAAAAATATCTGGAACAAAATATACTAATATAACAAAAATTTGTTGTGGACGAGATAACACTTTAGTAAATGATTTGTAAGAATATGAATAGACTGAGACGACACACGGCATGCTTGTTTTTTTTAATCAGAAAAGAAAAATGTAAAAAAGTTATTTGCTGGAGCCACAGCCAATGTTGAATTCTGTTGGTGTGACATATATTTTCTGTATTACCGTGTTAAACAGGAAAAAAATGAGTTATTTATTTTGGGCACAAAATAGTAGACTTTGGGCAGTGCACCACTCAAGTTTCTCTACATAAGGTCTTCTGATTTGCAGAGCAGCTGTTTGGGCACATGAGGAGACTGATCATGACAGACGTGACTGATGAATTGGCCCGCACGGCCCCTCTTCGTAGCTTGACGCGCGCACGGCTAAAATTGTTGCTGCACGTAGAATCCCGCTGAGATCGTTTCTTGTGATTGGTCCGTTTTAGTCACATGCTGTGATGATGTAATCAGCGTTTCTCATAGCACCTACGCCACCGCCTTCTCAATCGATTTTGCAGCACAATTAAACGTATTATCTGGTCATCTAGGTCCATTTGGTCTAGCAGACTCTGTTCCACGGTCGCCATTGTTGTGGCTTTGTTCCTTGTTACGGAAAGGAAAGGAAAAACGGCTACCGGAAATGGCCACAAAATGCAGAGGAAACTCCACCCTGTGGCGCCCTAGCCAATAACACCCATAGCGACACCCCCGACTTGGAGGAGAACTACAGCGCGCGTGGGTTGCGCTCGAGTATAAAGGCAAACTGCATGCGGGATAGCCGCAGTGACGTCCGCGCGGTCGCCATCCGCGCGAGTATAAAGAAGCCTTTAGTATGCAACGCTTCTGCACATCCCCCGCCGGCGGGGACTTGTCCTCTGCTTTGCAGATGAAAATAAAAACAAAGAAACTGCTATCAATGATGGCATCTGCTTCTGCTCCAGAGCTAATTTTGGTGAATATTTTGGGGGAAAGCGTCATCCGACTTATGGAAACACTGTTTTTTTTGGGAGGGGGGCGGGGTGGGTTTTGTCATTGTACTGTCATATTATTATTATTATTTTGCTCCATGCACAATTAAATACAAATACGCACATCGTGCCACACGTACACACATTCAGTTTGGATTCAGCTTGGATTCAGCCACTAGAGTATCGGCATTACGGCATGCGGTTAAAAGCGGAACTACACATGTAGATTTCCATTGAGAGTATTTTTATTTCTCTACCGGAAAACAATGTTTGGTAGTTTTTGCAATAATATACGGATGCAAAACTGAATATTAGTTGGTTTTCAAATAAGCATCTTAGATTTTTAATTCATTAGACCATGACATCATACAGCTCTTTATTTTTGAATAGTATACAGAGTCACAATTCGAATTTGATTTGCTAGTCATTCATGGACGTCCTCACGAAATTGCGAGTGGGAATATACACCCTGAGTCAGGGCACTAGTTTGTACAAATAAATGGTTTCCTCAGATAGCCTCCCTCATCTGTAGCTGAGTAAATAAAGATCCTTGGCCACTATTTCTGAAAACACAGCATGCAACATCCAACACATGATGTAACATCCAGCATGTATTTAATATAAAGATTGAGCGAGAATACCAAATGTTTTCCTCACATTGCAGTCTATGCATACAAACACCTTCAATATCGCTAGCACTGTTCTGCCAACCTTTTTTTTGGATTGTTGATTCCCCCTGTAGCATGTCTCACAGGGGTCATGTCAGTGTTAGGAGCTTCCCCAGTTCAAAGCTGTTATGTCATACACTCCGGGCTCTTCTGAAGTACTCTTATAACTCACACACAAAATACCAAGAAAAGTCCCCAGAACAAGAGGCGTTGGGGAGAGGATGTGTCACTGCTTATTTCATTCTGCAGAAGTTGGGGGTGGGGGTGCAAGGGTTAAGCTTCAGAGCCTCCAGTCCAAGTTAAAACTGATTTTTTTGTTGCCTGAACCTTAAAATGTCAGCTTGGTATGTTGGCATGTATGAGGTAAAATGAGGATTCTGAGGCCTTCCTGAGTGGAGTTTGCATCTTCTCCCCTGTCCACAAGCACAGGGGGTTCTCTGTTTGCTCCTCTTTTCATTCACAAAACATGCATGTTAGCTTAATCGAAGCCTCTAAATCAGGGGTTGACAACTTGAGTTTGGTTCCGGGCCCAATTTTTTTCCTGACAATTCAATTGCGGGCCGAAATTACTTTTTCCATCAGGCAAACCCTGCTTTTCCTACTAACACAAACTCTTTTTTCTCATTCATACAATTTTATCGTGTACAAAAAATTTAATTTAATTAACTTATTAAAATAAATGAATATGCTACAGGCTGTTATTACTCTGTTACTGCTGTGGCTCCTCACATTGTCATGAAACAGACAACCTAACCTAGTAATAATGAGGTGGCTGTTGTCAATCACTTACACACACTTAAATAATTGCCATTTCAAATAGTCAACACTTCTCTGAGGCTAATTTATGTATAAGTCATTTCAATGACATTTAGGCCTACTTTAATGATTTTGCTATTTATTAGTAATGCTGCCTATTTTCGCGTGACATCTTGATCCTGTTGTTTCTTTATGTTGGAATGACAGAAACTAGACACACACCACCCCCCACCCCCACGCATCCTCCCTGTTGACGAATGTTTTCGGATCGGGAAAAGGTCCAGGTAGCAGCACAACTAAGCACGTCTTTGCAAATTACACTTAAATTTGCTAAAGAGAATGTATATTAACACTATACTCACATCAAAGTAAACATGATTTACATATTCATACAAACCAGGGTCCGGCGTCACGCTCTCATGCCAGGTCAGTGCCCCTTGCGGCCGTCAATGGCTGCTGGAAGTGGTTGTGTTGAGGACTTGTTTAAAAAAAAAAAAAAAAAAAAAAAAAATCCAGCCCTGACCGTTGCGCTTGGCTACTCTTTATTTTTCACACACGTTTACCACAATAATTACACCACTTGGCGACATCTGCCTCATAGTTCTGATTCAGCCTCACCTGTGTGGAGTTTGCATGTTCTCCTCGTGCCTGCGTTGGTTTTCTCCGACATCTTAAAAGCATGCATGGTAGGTTAATTGAAGACTCTAAATTGGGCGTAAGTGTGAATGTGAGTATGAAGGGTTGTTTGTTTATATGTGCACTGCAATTGGGTGGCGACCAGTTCAGGGTGTACCCCGCCTCTTGCCCAGAGTCAGCTGGGATAGCATGCCCACGACCCTAGTGAGGATCAGCAGTACCGAAAATGGTTGGATCACGTCACTTTATACTCACAATTTTAAATTTTTTATTATTTTTTTTAAAAACATGTCCTGTTCAGCTGCATGGCCTTGCAGAATGGTGGATCTGTATGTCTTTTGTGCTGGAACAGTTTTGCTGCGCAACAGGGGAGTTTGAAATAATCCCGCTGCTTATTTAAATTTTTTTACAATTATTCTGATGTTTATTAAGAATGTAGCCGGCAGAAAAGGGGTTTAGGGGACAGACAGAGGAACAGAGTAGACAAGGGAAATAGGGGTGCGAACCACAGCAGAATAATAGTTAGACAGTCTAGATATTTCAGCACAAGTAACTTTACAACAGTCAAATTGTGTTCTTATTTGTGGATGTGGGGGACACACACCCGGTGAGGACATGCAATGCAATAACTAACCAAGAGAACAAGATGATAGAAGGCAGAAAAGGGCAGGACAGGTTGTGGGAAATGAGCAAGGCGTTGCTCCTGACGAGTGGTGCAGTGGGATTTTTTTTAGTGTCTGTTAATATAACCTGTTATCATCAGTGGTACCAGCACTTTTTAAAATTAAAAAAAAAACATTTTTTTTTACTCCCAGTCAATTCTGCTCTGTTTTTCTCCCTCGGTGTAAAATGCACATACCAGTCTGTCTTAGTCACCGTAATAAAAAAACAAAACAAATTTATTCACAAAATCCATATTAGTCCCCTAGTTTACCAATGTTTAGCTCGATGCTGAGGGGAAATGTTCAAATATCAATTTGATTTAAAAAAAAAATATATATATATAACTGCATCATGGTTTCACTCCCATCATGGTTTCAACTCCCGCCATCATAGTTTCCACTCCCGTCCATTCCCGGTGACTTTGTTTTCATAGCTCCCGATGATCTTTGCACCTGCCCAATCCTGTGATTGATGATGAAATTCACTCCCATCTGCGGGAATCCCGCGTGATCCTCAGAACAGGTGGGAATCCCGAAAACTGTCAACCTCTGTTGCCAGGATCGGACTACAAGACAAATTTGGTCTTTCACAATTGTCATACTACTGCCATAAAATCTTGCCGTATCTCTGTAAGACAGTGGCAAAACCACACGACGTGTATTCTGATACCACCGTACGCCGTCTTTTACTATCATTGGGCTTTATCTTGTCAAATCAAACACCGTCGGGCAGGCGTGACCAGAAAACGTGTCACCTTTCACCGCAACAGGATATAACTTACCGTGGCGACAACAAGTTGTTGTCAAACAAAGGATCGCTGCGACAATGTTGCGGAAAAAAGAACATAAAGAGGGGAAAAACATGCGGCATCACTGGGTGCTCCGGAGAATGAAGAGCATTCTGGAAAAGGCAACCTTACCACCGTCTGCCTTGCAACTGTCACTTGTTATCACACTGCTGGTCCCATGTGACATAATGACTGACAAGGGTGACCCTCTGGAGTGTGAACAGTGTGCCATTACGATTGCAATACAGCTGCTGGTTCTTTCATGCATAACGTCTCATAGCCCTCACATTGTATGACAGTGTGCTCTATGTCCTCTGTACAGGTGAGTAGGATTCTGTACAGCTTTGCAACTGCATTTCGGCGGTCAGCTAAGAAGGCAGCGCTGGCGTGTCAGCAGTCTGCTCCACTCACGCCTGACAGCGACTTGTTTATCTTCACTGTCAGCCTAGAAATCAAGGAGGATGACGGCAAAGGCACTTTCAGGTATAAACATGTATGTAGTGTTGTCCTAGTGATCAGATACAGACTGGTAGTGTACACTCTATGGATAAAGAAACTTGGCAACACATCTTAATCATTGATTTCAGGTGTTTGTTTGTTTGTCTCCTTTTACAAACGCTATGTGTTACAAACCTCCTCTGGCATTTATGCAGTGCAGAGACAGGGCTGAGCGATAGGGCCTTAAAATCAAACCTCAGACTTTTCTCACAAAAATCAGATTACCAATTTTATATTCCCCCCCCCCCCTTTGTTTACAGAAACAAAACAAATGACAGCATTATTCTAAACCAGTTTTGCTCCCCCCCCCCATGGGATTTGCATTAATTGTGGGTTTTATTCCAAGCGTTAACTTCAAATTTCACAGAAGTAAAAGGAATTTTTTTTTCTTTACATATAATACAAAATAAATACTTTCTCGTTAAAAAAACAAAAAACTGTCAATTTTGTCAAGACGTAGGTAAATAAGATCCTTAAGACATTAACATTTTAAATGTTTAACAATTTGACCTGCCAAACTGCATGACTTGGATGTTTGTCAAAGAGTCCCGTCTCCTCCAGTTCAATTCTTATATAGAGTTTTACAAGTGAGGCAAGGCCACTGCAAAATATTTGCACTTTGGAAGCACGTACCTCAGGTCAAAAGTTTCAATCTAAAAGGCAACACCTGAGCAACTAGAAACACCCATCAGTCACATGTTCCAATACTTTTGCTCACTTGAAAAGTGGGTGGCTTCAAACAAAAGATGCTCTGTCCTGAGTTGTTTAACACATCTAGATGTAAATACTATGAAATAAAAGCTGGAATTAATAACTTTTCTCATATTCATCTTTTGATCTGAGACCCAAATGTCTTCAGTATGCAACAAAAACAAAGGAATTGACCTTGCCATTCCAATACTTTTGGAGGGGACTGTATATCATTGAAGATAAACATACATACAGTACCTACTTTTTGCATTTATGTTGGAATGATAGGGTAACGAGTCACTGATGGTGTAGTGGTACACTCGCCTGACTTTGGTGCAGGCAGCGTGGGTTCAGTTCCCATTCAAGTGACGGTGTGAATGTGAGTGCGAATGGTTGTCCTGCGACTGACTGGCGACCAGTTCAGGGTGTAGTCCACCTTTCGCCCAAAGTCAGCTGGGATAGGCTCCAGCGCCCCGCGACCCTAACGAGGATAAGCGGTGTTGAGAATGGATGGATGGATGGATGAATGATAGCGTAACAGCTTTTCACAAATGAGGGCATGTAAGGTAGGCCTTCTACACATAAAGGAAACTTAAAATTTAAATCATCAAATGTATTACTTCCATTTCTATATTTGTTTTCAATAACACAATAGTTCCCTCTTTCCTTGTTAGTTCCTTTCTTGTTTGGGTTTATGCAATTAAGACCAGAAATCACAAGATCTCCTTGAGGATTCTGTCACCCTTTGAATAAGAGGGGGAAAAAGATCCTGTTTGCTTCTTTAACGCGTCTTTTGACGTTTTTAAAATGTTTATTTCATTCCCCCCACCCCTCTTCCTAAACATGGATTCTTTTCAGCCAGCACATTTGAATTGCAAGCGAACAACATTAACACACGGTACACACACACACACACACACACACACTGTATATTCAGATCCCTGGATTAGTTTTGTAAGATTAGAAAGAAGAAAAAGCAACCCATTCTTATTTTATCCATAGCCATAAATTTATAAACTAAACTAAATTTGATTGGAATTGACATGCAGGGATGCTTTTTTGTATGCTTCATGATTATCATAACGTGTAAAAAAAACAAAAAAACAATTGTGTCTTGCATGCATTTGCACTGGCTCTTAATGTTCGGTGAGGAATTTGGATTTTATCATATCTAATTCATTTCTTTGTTTTACATTTTTTTTCTAGTGCTGTAGCCAAAGACAAGGACAAGCAGAGCTTCAAACTGCGTGCTGGAATGGACAAGAAAATTGTAATTTATGTCCAACAGACATCCAATAAGGAACTGGCTATTGAGCGGTAAAAGGGAAACACACACACACGTACAATACATAAAGAAAACTCATGCAAACCAGACCTTGTCGGCCCAATTTTGATTGATGTATTGGATGACTTGCAGATTTTATTATAATAACAGAGATGGCGTCATCTATTTCCATTGGCGCTGACTGTTTAAAACATGACCAGTCATTTAAAGCCAGAGCATCCCGCCGCTGTCATTGATGAACACTCCCAAGTGAACATCGTGTTTCGGCCGCGTGTTCTAGTTTGTGCTCCAGGACAATTTTAACAGGGTGATTGATGGGCCATCATTTTCCATGGTCTCATAAATCTGTACCTTGTGGTGTGTTATTGTATGACGTACCCAGAGAGGATGAAAAGGCCAAATATCCCCCATGTTCTGCTCAGTGTAAGAAGGCCTGTCCAGGAAGCTATTTGTAGGAAGAAATTGACTTGTGATGTTGCGCAATGCAATAGTGTAATTTGTTATTGCTTCTTTTTTATTTTTATTTTATTCATATTTTTGTCTTTTATGCGTGCCTCTTTTCCAGGTGTTTCGGTCTTCTGCTTAGCCCTGGCAAGAACGTCAAGAACAGTGACATGCACCTTCTAGACCTGGTGGGTTATATTGTGTGTCTATAAAATTATTCTCACCATGGCCAAAGTTTGAGATTAATCAAAATAAAAAATTTTTATGGGGGTCGTCCGGCTGTAGATTAAATAAGACTGTAAGAAGCTGTATTAGAGTTATTTATTGTAATAACTCTAAAACAGCATCTTACAGGCTTCTTAATAATTATAAACATTGTATTTGTACAAATAAACCACTTCTCCAGAATAAATGCCTTACTGCTAATAAATGCCTGGTGCTCACTGCAAAATAAAGGGTATGGGCATAAAACTGTAAATAAAAATCATAATTTTACTAATAAAAATATTATAACTATCTTGTAGATGGAATTTATTGGTAAATGAAAATATCATTTTTTACATTTTATTTTTTTAACCATTTTCTTCTCATTTTCAGTCGAAAGATACTATTGTTAAAGTAATGTACATTTAAACTGTGTATGAATAATTTTGCATTCACACAGTATGTTTGTAGTTGTGTGTAAGCATTAGCTAATTTCCTCCAACTTATGCCCCTTCAGGAGTCAATGGGAAAAAGCTCGGATGGGAAGTCTTACATCATCACAGGAAGTTGGACCCCCAGCACGCCCCAGTTCCAGGCTGTGAATGAGGAAACGCCCAAAGGTAACAAACACCAGCAACTGTATTATTTAAAGAAAAAAAAAAAAGCGGCTATTAGTTCCTTTTGTTGCCTATTTTACATGCCACCTGTGTAAATTGCTTTATGGTTGCACTAATCTTCAATTTATTTAATAAGCTTTTGACATAGCTTTAGCTGCCCATTGCCTAAAATGTATCACATGCAGTGCATCCAGTCTTGTATTCACAGAGCTTCTTTCCCCCCTACATTTTCCCTTATTCCATAGTAGAAGCTCAAAATTGCTCAAGAAGAAGAAGAATCACCTTTTATGTCATGAACATGCATGCATGCACACAAAATTTGTTCTCTGCAAAATTCTACACGCAACACCCCATAATGACAACATTTGAAATGTTTTTTTTTTCTTAAATGTTTGCAAATAAAAAAACTAAGAAAACACATACGTATTGACAGCCTTTGCTTGTTACATCGGTGATGCACCTTTGCCAATAGCTTGGCACACCTACAGTATCTTTGGGCAGTTTCGCCCATTCCTTTTTGCAGCACTTGTCAAGCACCACCAGGTTGAATGGGGAGTGTCTGTGCCCAGCCATTTTCAGATCTCTCCAGAGCTGTTCAGTCGTAGTCAAGTCTGGGCTCTGGCTGGACACGCCTTTGATATCTTGGCTGTACGTTCAGGGTCGTTGTCCTGCTGAGAGATGATCTGCCGCTCCAGTCTGAGGTCAACAGGCCTCTGGAGCAGATTTTCATCCAGGATATCTCTTTATGTTGCTACAGTCATCTTTCCCCCAATCCTGACTGGTCTTCCAGTTTCTGGTACTGAAAAACATCCATCACTGTAGGGATGGTATTGGCCAGGTGATAAGCATTCCCTTTCCTCCATGTATGATGTCTGGTATTCACCCCACCAAAGAGTTCAATCTTGGTCTCATCAGATCAGACCAAATCATTTGTCTCTCATGGCCAGAGAATTCTTCAGGTGCCTTTGGTCAAACTCCAGGCAGGTTGGCATGTGGCTTTTACTGAGGATTGGCTCGTTGGCCTCCGTATGGCCATTCTACCATGCCTGATTGGTGGATTGCTCCAGAGATGGTTGTCCTTATGGAAGTTTTTCTATCTACAGAAGAATGTTGCAGCTCTTACAGAGTAAGTTGGTCACCTCCCTAACTAAGGCCCTTCTCCCCGGATCACTCGGTTCAGATGGGTGCCCAGCTCTAGAAAGACTTCTGAGGTTACAAACTTCTTCCATTTTCAGAGGATAAAACCCTTCCATTTATGTATGATAAAGGGCGCTGCTCATTTGGATCTTCAATGCAGCAGATATGTTTTTGTACCCTTCCCCAGATCCGTGCCTTGTCACAGTCCTGCCTTGGAGGTCGACAGACAATTACTTTGACCTCAGGCTCAATTGGTACTCAACTTTTGGGGGAATTTTTTGTGCTCTATCACCTATTGAAAAAAATCCGGCCAAAAAATGCCTTCAAATTAGAGTAAAACTGTGTAACTTCATTTCTTAACATATCTCCTTGAACCGTTTTGTCTGCTAGTCGAGGAACCCCTTCTCTGATTGGCTGACAATTTTCAGTTAGAAATCTTAACACGATAATTTTTTTAAGACAATATATTTTCCCCAAAACTATCACAATAAACGTTATTGTTTTTTTAATGCCTCTGAAATCATGAAAAATAAGGCCCGACCTCTATTTTATTATTTTTTGGTTTTGCTTTTAAACCAGTATTGTTGTTAATATTGGTATTGTTCATATTATTGTAATTTCTTGTTTCTCTATTAAATAGTTTTTCTTTACTCTGTGATATGAATCCTCCTGGGTCTGAAATAAAGACTAAAGAGTTGCAAGACTAGCCTGGTTTACATGGAGCCTTCTATTCTAATTATCATCGCTTTAGAAGCCCAAACCGAATGAAAATCCTCCATATAAACACCTCAATCGGAATAACAGATTCCAAATGGGAATTCATTCAGTTTCACAGGGGTGGAATATTAATTTTGCCAAACCGATCAGAAGTACATTTTCCCCTGCACAAACTGTCACCATGATAAAACCTTGATTATATTCACAGCCACTAATGTAAGTAACACTGTAACATTATTAACGGTCATGTCAGTCTTGACCCATTCTAATATTGTTAAAAATGATAAAACACTCTTGTCTTAAATGAGGAGCGCTAAGAAACATTTTTAGTAGCTTGTAACTGTCATATGGGTAAAAGTATTAAAATTAATTCAACCACTAATGTAATCTAAGTGACGAGAGTGGCAGTTAGTTAGCCGCTAGCTAGCTAATACAGTAGTCTATATCTTCACTTAGTGCCCCTTCTGGTAAAACAGCACAAACAGATTGACTTAAATGCACCAGTTGCAGGAGAGCCAAGTTAAAGACTTTGGTTCACAAAAGGTTGATCAAGACTGACTCGGACTAAGAGTCTTATCAAGCCGATGCAGTATTTAACACACGCAATGTGTCAATCATGACTACTGATGATCTCCACAGAAACACTAACCTCCTTTGCTTGGCTGATGAAAAATCCATATTGTGCATGTATTGATTGATGAATTATTTTAAGCATACTAAGTTGTTTTTCTTCCTTTTCTAGATAAATTCATGTACATGACGACAGCGGTGGACCTAGTCATTACGGAAGTAGAGGAGCCAGTGCGTTTCCTTCTGGAGACCAGGGTCCGAGTGTGCTCCCCCAATGATCGTCTCTTCTGGCCCTTCAGCAAGCGCAGCCACACTGAAACCTTCTACCTGAAACTGCGACATGTATGTCCGCTTATGGCATGCACATCACTTGTGGTTTTATCCAACTAAATGAATATCAAGCTTGATATCAGCTCACACGAATACAAAATGAAAGTATAGTGTTTTAAATTTTTCCTGATGGATTTTCTTCACCCACTGCATTTTTTTGTCAGATGGAACGCAAGGAGCGGAAGAGTCCTTCCTCGGACACACTTTACGAGGTGGTGAGTTTGGAAAGTGAGACAGAGAGAGAGAAACGGAAGACCACAGCTAGTCCTGGCATCCTTCCCGGTGGGCCTGGTTCTATGGTCCCTTCTCCACCTGAGGATGACGAAGAGGAAGGTAATTTTTCTATTTCTCAGCATTGTTGTGATGCTATAAATGTCTGAATGCATTTGAGCAAAATAAAAATGTTGTATTCAGCTTTCCAATGGAAGGTAGGAATTCCGAAGTTTTCAAAGTTTTAAGTTTCCTGAATAAACCGTGAAAGGTGAAACTGTGTTGTAATAATTTTTACTTGCATAATATACATACTAGGGCAGCACGGTGATTAAGTGTTTAGCATGTCTACTTCACAGTTCTGAGGTTCAAGGTTTAAATCTCAGCCAGGATTGTCCTTAACTCTGGCGAGAAATCAATTGGATCCTACGGAATGGGATCAAGGGACGAAAGAGGAGAACGCTTAATAGAATTTGCTGAACAGGAAGGCTTATACTTTATCAATTCGTTCTTTAACAAGAAATGGAACAGAAAGTGGACATGGATAAACCCCAAAGGTAACACTAACATCAGAGACTACTTCCTGTAGTACGGAGTGCACCACCCTAAACAAATTTGACATTGGAAGTGACCACAGATTGGTTCAGGTGCAAATCAACTGCCAGCTCGAACGAAAGAAACTTCTGAAGAGCAAGCTTACCAAATTAAACTTCAAATTCAAGAAAGAAGCGACGAGTTTCAAATACGTTTGGCTAATCGCTTTAAAGCTCTTCTAATGCTGGAAGACACAGATCTGTCAACACAACGACAAAATTGTAAACGGGATTGTTAAAACTGCACACAAATTAGCACCATCAACGAGAAAGACGACAACATCCAGAATATCGAAAGCTACTCTCGACTTAATGAAAAAGCGACGAGAAATGAAGAAAAGGGAAAGCATTATCAACAAAATTTAATATGTTGAATTGTTCAAGACGATTCGGAAAAAGATACGAAAAGAATTGAGAACTTACAATGTTCGGCTTGAAGCGGGACATGGAATAAAAAATGTAAAATGTGCATTAATTCGCCACAAGAAAAGAATTTTCGGTTTGAAGATGGAACGATATGTCACAGCCACCAGGAAATTGTACAACGAGTTAAATAATTTTATACCAACCTATACAGTGACCCTCACCGAATTATTACTGGAAAGCTCGAAGCAGACCCAGTTCCATGTATCCTGAATGAAGAGGTTGAAAATGCTATTAGTTCACTTAAGGCAGGAAAAGCTTGTGGTCTGGATGAAATGTATGTTGAAATGCTTAAAGCAGGAGGGAACGAACTTAATAAGATCCTTGTAAAACAATTTGGACGCTGCTTGGACTTGCAAGAAGTACCGGCGACATGGAAAGACAGAAATCATTTTGCTACATAAATCAGGCGATAAAATGGACCTAAGAAATTATCGCCCAATAAGCCTACTCTTAACAATTGATAAAGTCTTTGCAAAGATATTGGACAAATGAATTGGAATCAAACTCAGTGAAGCACAGCCGATAGCACAAGCGGGTTTTCGTAGCCGTTTTAATACTATGGACCATATACAGACAGTAATCGAACGAGTACGAAATGCCTCTGTGTGTAGCCTTCATCGACTCTGAAAAAGCGTTTGACTCAGTCACCACCACTTCGATACTGCAGGCGCAAGTAAATCAAGGGATAGAGCAGACCTATATCAACATTCTACAAACCAATATACAACAATTTTTCAGGTTCAATACGAATAGATGATGAAAGAGTGCGAATAAGTCTAGGAAAAGGGGTCAGGCAAGGCGATACACTGTCTCCGAAACTATTTACAGCTTGCCTTGAAGAAATATTTAAAAAGCTCAATTGGGGGAAAAAGGACTAAAAATTAACGGCGCTTATTTGAGCCATCTTCGTTTTGCAGACGACATAATTTTATTCTCCTACAATGCTGAACAACTACAGCGTCGTATTCCAGAATTAGAGTTGGAAAGCCATCGCTCAGGTCTGAAAATGAACAAAAGCAAAACGAAGGTCATGTTCAATTGTTACTGTCCACAAAAAGATATCAAAATGGAGGACTACGTCCTCGATATATATATATATATATATATATATATATATATTATATATATATATATATATTATATATTATATATATATATATATATTATATATTATATATATATATATATATATTATATATATATATATTATATATATTATATATATATATATATATATAATATATATTATATATATATATATATATAATATATATATATATTATATATATATATATATATATATGAAGAGTTTTAATGTGAGCAATATATTTTTTAAACAGTGCTAAAGTGAATGGAGATTTTTTTTAACACCAGAATGTGGAAAATATGCATTTAAAAAAAGTACCCAGAGAAAACCCACGCAGGTACAGGGAAAACATGAAAACTACACACAGAAAGTTCTGAGCTGAGATTCAACATGGAATCTCTTGACTGTGGCGCTAACCGCATGCAGCACTCATTCACTCCTCCAGATAGATAACAGTGTGACGTCAATGCACTGGCGCCATCTGCCATTGTTGTTTGTTCATTCTCCATCTCACATGTAGCCCATATGGAAACTTTGGACCATCATTGGGTTAAAGGCTGCCCGCATTATGCAACATATCTCTTTAGTAGTCGAGGATAAATTTTATCATATCATCATCACATATCCCGCTCTTGGCGAGTTTCACAAATTCTAAGAAGGACAGACAAATACTGTCTTAAATACAGTGGAGCCTCTGTCTAATAGAGATGACTTGATATGCTTGGGAGGGGAGTCACTTCACCACTTTAAACACATTTGACTTTGTGTTGCACATTTTGTTCTTTTGTTGTTTACAGGTGCATCCCGAAATTAGAATATGGTTGAAAAGCTAATTGATTTCAGTAGTTTTAATTAACTAATTAACTTCCAACCATCCATTGTCTTCCGCTTATCCAAGGTCGGGTCGCAGGGGTAGTAGCTTCAGCAGGGAAGCCCAGACTTCCCTCTCCACGGCCATTTCCTCCAGCTCTTCCGAGGGGATCCCGAGGCGTTCCCAGGCAAGCTGAGAGACGTAGTCTCTCCAGCGTGTCTTGGGGCGTCCCCAGGGTCTCCTCCTGGTGGGACGTGCCCAGAACACCTCACCAGGGAGGCGTCCGGGAAGCATCCTAAACAGATGCCCGAGATGCTGTAGCTCGACCGGTAAATAGAGAGCTTCGCCTTTCGGCCCAGCTCCACCTTCACCACAACGGACCGATAGAAAGTACGTATCACTGCAGACGCTGCACCGATCCACCTGTCGATCTCTCGTTCCATTCTTCCCCCACTCGTGAACAAGACCCCAAGGTATTTGAACTCCTCCACTTGGGGAAGGATCTCACCCCCGAGATGGCACGCCACTCTTTTCCGACTGAGGACCATGGTCTCAGATGTAGAGGTGCTGATTCTCATCCCGGCTGCTTCACACTCTGCTGCGAACCGCTCCAGTGAGAGTTGGAGAAGCCAACAGAACCACATCATCTGCAAAAAGCAAAGATGCAATAGTGAGGCCAACAACCCGGACACCCTCTATGCCTCGGCAGCGCCTAGAAATTCCATCCATAAAAGTTATGAAAAGAAGCACCCCCCACAGGACTCCCCGAGGGACACGGTCGAACGCCTTCTCCAAGTCCACAAAACACATGTGGACTGGTTGCATGAACTCCCATGCACCCTCAAGGACCCTGCCGAGGCTGTAGAGCTGTTCCACAGCCAGGACGAAAACCACACTGCTCCTCCTGAATCTGAGATTCGACTTGCCGACGGACTCTCCTCTCCAGCACCCCTGAATAGACCTTACCAGGGAGGCTGAGGAGTGTGATTCCCCATGTAGTTGGAACACACCCTCCGGTCCCCCTTCTTAAAAAGGGGTCCACCGCCCCAGTCTGCCAATCCAGAGGCACTGTCCCTGATATCCACGCGATGTTGCAGAAGAGTGTCAACCAGGACAGCCCCACAACATCCAGAGCCTTTAGGAACTTGCCACCGAGGAGCTTTTTAACCACCTCGGTGACCTCAACCCCAGAGATAGGAGAGCCCGCCTCAGAGACACCAGACTCTGCTTCCTCATGGGAAGGCGTGTCAGTGGAATTGAGGAGGTTTCGAGTATTCTCCCCACCGACTCACAACGTCCCGAGTCGAGGTCAGCAGCGCCCCATCCCCACTATACATAGTGTTGATGGTGCACTGCTTCCCCCTCCTGAGACGGCGGATGGTGGACCAGAATTTCCTCGAAGCCGTCCGGAAGTCGTTCTCCATGGCCTGACCGAACTCCTCCCACGCCCGAGTTTTTGCCTCAGTGACCACCAAAGCTGAATTCCGCTTGGCCAGCCGATACCAATCAGCTGCCTCAGGAATCCCACAGGCCAAAAAGGCCGATAGGACTCCTTCTTCAACTTGACGGGATCCCTCGCCGTTGGTGTCCACCAACTGGTTCGGGGATTGCCACACCGACCACAGCTCCGGTCGGTCGCCTCAGCAATAGAGGCGCAGAACATGGCCCGCTTCAATGTCCCCCGCCTCCCCCGAGATGTGGGTGAAGTTCTGCCGGAGGTGTGAGTTGAAACTCCTTCTGACAGGGGATTCCGCCAGACGTTCCCAGCAGACCCTCACAATACGTTTGGTCCTGCCAGGTCGGACTGGCATCTTCCCCCACCATCGGAGCCAACTCACCACCAGGTGGTGATCAGTTGAAAGCGCCTCCCCTCTCTTCACCTGAGTGTACAAGACATGCGGTCGCAAGTCCGATGACACGACCACAAAGTCGATCATCGAACAGCGACCTAGGGTGTCCTGGTGCCAAGTGCACGTGTGGACTGCTTCCCCCTCCTCAGACAGCGGATGGTGGACCAGAATTTCCTCGAAGCCGTCCGGAGGTTGTTCTCCATGCCCTCACCGAACTCCTCCCACGCCTGAGTTTTTGGACATTTTACACTTGAAACTATTTGAGTCCCAGGATGCACATGTTTGGAAACAATGAGTCCCAGCCCTGGAACAATGAGGCTCTGCAACTTATCATCATGCTTGAACATGGTGTTTTTTCTGGACAATCCATGGTGAACACAGAAGTCTAATAACAGAACACCACTCGGGTTCTGACCGCGGGGGCCGTTCCTCCCAATCACCCCCTTCCATGTCTCACTGTCATTGCCCCCGTGAGCATTGAATTCCCCCAACAGAACGAACGGGTGTGCTCTCCAACACCCCCTCTAAGGTCTCAAAGAAGGGTGGGTGATCTGAACTGCTGTTTGGTGCATAGGCACAAATAACAGTCAGGACCCGTCCCCCCACCCGAAGGCGGAGGGAGGCTACCCTCTCGTCCACCGGGGTGAACCTCAATGTACAGGCGCCGAGCCGGGGGGCAATAAGTATACCCACACCTGCTGGGCGCCTCTCGACGTGGGCAACTCCAGAGTGGAAAAGAGCCCAAGCCCTCTCGAGAGGACTGGTACCAGACCCCAAGCCGTGTGTGGAGGCGAGCCTGACTATATCTAGTCTGAACTTCTCAACCTCACACACCACCTCGGGGTCCTTCTCTGCCAGAGAGGTGACATTCCACGTGCCTAGAGCCAGCCGGGGATTGGATCGCCAAGGTCACACTGCACCCGACCCCTATGGCCCCTCCCACAGGTGGTGAGCTCATGGGAAGGGGGACCCACGTTACCCTTTTGTGCTGTCCCCGGCCGGGCCCCATGGGTCACTAGGCGCTCTCCTTCGAGCCCCACCTCCAGGCCTGGCTCCAGACGGTGGCCCTTATTAACTTATATTATACATATTCAATAAACACAGAAAATAAACTTTCCAGAAGGCCAATTCCTACCTAATTTCTGTTAAATACATGCAAAAATAATTTTGATAGTTATTTAATATTCAAATTTTTTGAGATGGGGAATTTTTGTTTTGTTAGCTGCCACTATAATCATCAAAATTGTAAATTAAATAAAATCATAAATTATTTTACTTTATTTGTAGTGAATCTATATATGATGTTTAACCTATCGAATTTAATGACTGGAAAAAAAAATTGCTCTCCATGATATTCAAATGTATGGAGAATGCCTGTATGTCAGCTGATTGTCACTTTAACCATATTGTACTGTGCTGCCAGGACAGAGATGCGAACGCCACATTTGTATGTCTGGTTATATGGTCATTGTTACATGTTTTCTCTTTGCCAACATCACTGATACCCTGGGGTCACAAATAAAGAAGCCAAAGATAAAGAAAAACACCTTTGGAGGTAATCTTTTAGATTTTGACTTGACTGAAGTCTCACAAGTTTTGCTGAAAGTCCTGTGTGAAATCTTAATTTTCTGGAAAATTCAGGGACATTTGACTGAAGAGATACCACTGGCTATCTATCTTTCTGTTGAGTCATAAAATGTAAACTGTTTATGTGACTAGTACGTGTTCTTGTTTATAGACAATGATGAGCCATTACTCAGTGGTTCTGGTGATGTTTCCAAAGAGTGTGCAGAGAAGATCCTGGAGACGTGGGGAGATTTGTTATCCAAGTGGTAAGGCTTTTATTGCACTTTTGTTGTTTTTGTCTCCTTTTGACCAAACGCTCGCATGATTGGCTTTTATTTATTTATTTTTTGCAAGTGAGGGAACAAGATAAGGAGCTTATTGGGGTAGCTTTCCCTGCATTTGTTTCTTCAATGAAAAGCATTGAGCATTGCAATAAAAAAAAAAAAAAAATGCCATCTTTAATTTGCTGCTTGATACACACAGAAACCCTGACATTGTTGCATGAAAGCATGTACAGTCTGTGTTGGGAAGCTTGAGGGAGACAATGTAAAATTGTTGCACTATGCAAGTCATATGACCCCATGACGTCTTAAATTGTATTACGATTGAACCGTGAATCATGGTTATCATTGCGAATATAGATGCATAGATCATTTTACACTTTAAACTATTTGAGTCCCAGGATGCACATGTTTGGAAACAATGAGTGCCAGCCCTGGAACAATGAGGCTCTGCAACTTATCATCACGGAATACAGATACCGTAATGCTACGCTATATCACAGTTCTTGCTTTGCTGTCCAACTATATTGCATATTTGCATATCAATGAGGACCAGTGAGGACATGCAACAGCTAACCAATAGGACAGGAGGACAGAAAAGGGCGGCCCGGGTAGGACTGGACGTGGGAGATGAGCAAAGGAGTGCTACTGATGAGCGGTGTGGTGCAATGCTTTTATATTATCTAAACACCTATAAGAACCTGTGAGTTGTTATCTTAATACAATCTGTGTTATTGTTAGTTCATCCATCCATTTTCCATACCTCTTGTCCTCACTTATGGTCGCGGGCGTGCTGGAGCCTAACCCATCTGACTCTGGGCAAGAGGCAGGGTACACCCTGAACTGGTCACCAGTCAATCGCACGGCACATATAAACAAACAACCATTTGCACTCACATTCACACCTATGGGCAATTTAGAGTTTTCAATTAACCTACCATGCATGTTTTTGGGATGTGGGAGGAAACCGGAATAGCCGCAGAAAACCCACGCAGGCACAGGAAGAACATGCAAACTCCACACAGGCGAGGCAGGATTTGAGCCCGTGTCCTCAGAACTGTGAGGCAGATGTGCTAACCAGTCAGCTACTGTGCCGCCTTATTGTTAGTTGTCCCAGGATAAGCAATTTAAGCCTATAATGTGTCTATGAAACTTATGAGTGAATAAACACCAAATCACATGCGTATTTGTCAACTGGTGTACGGAGTTGCTGTGCCGGCAATCTGAGGAAGTGCAGGCCCGGCCCATAGCCCTGTTAAAACAGAACTGTGTTTATCACACCTGAGTTCCAATTTCTCTGGCCACACCCAGGCCTTATACTGCCCGGCCTGTTCTCAATCAAGAAATCACTTAACTAGGACCTACCTGACAAAGTAGACCAAAACATCCTCAAAAGCTAGACACTATGAAAAAAATTCAGAACAAATGAGAAAGTAATTGAGATCTATCAGTGTGGAAATTGTTATAAAGCCATTTCTAAAGCTTTGCGACTCCAGCAAACCACAGTGAGAGCCATTATCTACAAATGGCGAAAACATAGAACATTGGTGAACCTTCCCAGGATTGAGCGACTGCCCAAAATTTCCCCAAGACCGCAGCCACGACTCATCCAAGAGGTCACCGAAGACCCCAGAACAACATCTAAAGAACTGCGGGTCTCACTTGCCTCAGTTAACGACATGAGAGACTGGGCAAAAATGGCCTGCATGACAGAGTTCCAAGACAAAAACCACTGCTGAACAAAAAGAACATTAAGGCTCGTCTAAGTTATGCCAGAAGACATCTCTTTTGGGAAAATACTCTGTGGTCCTGTGGTCTGACGAGACAAAATAACTTTTTGGAATGTGTGTGTCCCATTACATCTGTCGTAAAAGTAACATCGCATTTCAGAAAAAGAACATCATCCTAATCTGTTTTTCACACAGGGCCATCTAGTTTCAGATTTTTTTTCTCCCTTAATAATAAAAACATTTTAAAACTGAATTTTGTGTTTACTTGTGTTGTCTTTGACTCATATTTAAATTTGTTTGATGATGGGAAACATTTAAGTGTGACAAAAAAGGAAATCAGGAAGGAAACACTTTTTCACACCACTGTAGGTAGGTAGATAGTGTGTGTGTATGTGTGTATATACATACGTACATGCATATAATCAAACAAATGAAAAACACTCAGTACGTCTGTAACTGTGCATACCTTGTGCTGCGTGACAACATAGTTGTCATGCCTCTATGCAAACTAGTTCATTGCACGCTGTTTGTAACCTTGTAAGGTCGTATGACAGGACTGTCGTAAACCAAAGACCACTTTTAATTGGTGAAATGAGTGTTGAATTTCCGCTTAATCGATCAAGTGAATCTAGTCTGATCATCCCTATTACTGACCTGCTCTTCTCCCAGGCATATGAACCTGTGCGTGCGCCCCAGGCAGCTTCCAGCTCTGGTGCGGAGTGGCATTCCTGAGGCGCTCCGTGGGGAGGTGTGGCAGCTCTTGTCCGGTTGCCACAACAATGACCACCAGGTAGAGGAGTACCGCACTCTTATCACAAAGGTAAGATAACAATTCCTGGATATGCATATGTAGTCGGTACACGATCAACTTGTGTGTCCTTAAACTTGCAGAATTTACAGAGAACTCAGGAATCTTGTTTTTAGACATCTGGCACATCTGGAGCACAAAATTGTTTGTACTGTGCGAAGGCGGTATAAGTCAGGGCCAAAGGAAGACCCTGCCTGGGGGGGTTGTACTCTCAAAAGTTCCAGTAACCTTTCGGCAGAGGTGGACGGAGTATAAATTGTACTCAAGTAAGACTACTGTTAGTTTTGAGTGAAAGTAAAGGAAGTAAAATCCTCCAAATAATTACTTGCGTAATAGTAAATGTTCAGTGAAAATGAACTCAAGTACTGAGTATCTGGTGAGTAGCTTTGATTTTTTTTTTTTTAAATCCGCATAAACTCCATAGACAAAAATAGAAATGTGCAAATTCAAGTATTGCTCAAGAATATCACTTTATAAACAATAATTGCACAATTGTCAAAAAAAAAAAAAAAAACATTTACCGGAATTACCAAATAACTAGCAACCCTTTATAGCTCAGTGACTGTTTTTTTGTCAATGCCTTTAGGTCTCAAAAGTGTTCTCTGTCGATTGACTGTCTGTTGTCGTACTAGAGCGGCTCCAACTACCGGAGGCAAATTCCTTGTGTGTTTTTTGGACATACTTGGCAACTAAAGATGATTCTGATAATAAATCTTATAAAATGACATGAATTCAGGCAAATTCAGCAACAAGAAATGGTCTTAAGTTTGTTTACACTGTTTAAAAAGGCCACAAGGTTCACCAGACAGGGAGTGATTATTAATTATACACTGTAATTATACATTATTTGACTATATTTAACTTGAAATGTGGATTCACCCACATTTCTCAGCAATACTGACATCTGATTCATTACTCAAATACAATGTGAGTTCTGTCAACTTGCTGCTTTGTGTGCATTGCAATTTGCTTTCAACTAAGTTGTAGAATTTGAGTGTATTTAAGTTGATATTAGGGCTGTCATTTGATTATTTTTTTTAAAATTCACATTAATCACACATTTGAATATTTTGAAACTTGTGCTTCGATTAAACAAGAGGTCTGCGCTCTGCTATATGCACATTACCTTTGTTTTTATCAAAAGTCCCATCGGGGTGACTTTGGAAGCAGAATTTACCACCGTGCACACCATTCTCCTCACTTACCTTTGCACTGGTGGAAGCATTGACCTGGTGGATTTGGTGGAAAGGAAGAAGAAAAAGGAGCCCACAAAATTCCCAGGCAGGACCGCCGGAGCCCGGGTGTCTCTGCTCGCAAGACGTTCGGAACGGGCGCGTTGTGCCCGCTTCCGTCCCCCCCAGGGTGAGCTCAGGCCCCCAAAAAGAGTAGCTTGGAGCGCTTGCAGGATGCTCTGCAGTCGGGGATAGTCCGATGTGTCCTCGTCACCTCGTGGTGAGGTGGGCGTCCTGCCTGGGTCAGTCTTCGGCAAGTTGGTTGGGTGAGACAAGAGCTGATACAGAGAGCATAGCTCCAGCCTTTTTAAGGCCGAAATGAGCCAAAATGGGGTGGTTTAAGATGATGTGGTTCTGTTGGCTTCATCAAGCCGTGATCTCCAACTCTCACTGGAGCTGTTCGCTGCCGAGTGTGAAGCGGCTGGTATGAGAATCAGCACCTCCAAATCTGAGACCATAGTCCTCAGTCGGAAAAGGGTGACGTGCCCTCTCCAGGTCGGGGATGAGATCCTGCCCCAAGTGGAGGTGTTCAAGTATCTTGGGGTCTTGCTCACGAGTGAGGGAAGAATGGAACGGGAGATTGACAGGCAGATCGGTGCAGCGTCTGCAGTGATGCGGACTTTGTATCTGTCCGTTGTGGTAAAGAAAGAGCTAAGCCGAAAGGCGAAGCTCTCAATTTACCGGTCGATCAATGTTCCTACCCTCACCTATGATCACAAGCTGTGGGTCGTGACCGGAAGAACAAGATCCCGGATACAAGCAGCCGAAATGAGTTTCCTCCGCAGGGTGTCCAGGCTCTCCCTTAGAGAGAGTGTGAGAAGCTCGGTCATCCGGGAGGATCTCAGAGTAGAGCCGCTGCTCCTCCACAAGAGGAGCCAGATGAGGTCGCTGGGGCATCTGATTCGGATGCCTCCCGGACGCCTCCCTGGTGAGGTGTTCCGGGTACATCCCAACAGGAGGAGACCCCGGGGACGACCCAGGACACGCTGGAGAGACTGTCTTTTGGCTGGCCTGGGAACCCCTCGTGATCCCCCCTTAAGAGCTGGATGAAGTCTGGGAAGTCTGGGCGTCCCTGCTAAAGCTACTGCCCCCGTGACCCGACCTCGGATAAGTGGTAGAAAATGGATGGATGGATTTAAGATGAGACCATTTTGTCGCACGCCCATCCTCTTTAATACTTGTGATTGTTGAGAACACTACTATTTTCAATGTGGCATTTGTGTGGTGTCGAATGAAACATTTCATCTGGTTCAGTTGATAACAGATTCGACATCAGACATTCAAGTTTGCCGAAATACAGTCACTCGTGGCGTTCATGTAAAGTTCTTAAAATATTAACTCCCAGCCAAGTCTGGTACAGACTGTGTTTCATGAACCCGCGTCTGTAGTGGTGTTCCGTCGCCTGTGGGTGTCGCTGTTGCTCTGTCCAAACTCCCAGCTTGACTGGCCAAGTGCCAGCAGGGTGGAGACGTCTTTGTTGGTGAAATCCTCCGGGCTAGCTGGTGGTGGTAGTTAATTAATTTAGCGTTCTAGTGCGACCTTGGTATCTTTGGTCTCCACTTTGATGCTCCGGGTGCTTGTAATTCACTTAGCGTCAGCATGCCAAAGTAAATATCTGTGTCTTGCTTCTGTGTATCATGGCTGGTGATTCACTTAGCGTCTGTATGTGAAGTTGAGTCTCACCACCCCGTGGTTGTCTATCTCTGCGGGAAGAGCGAGTCTCGTCGGAGACTGGGGTGCTGGGTGTCCGCTATACAGGTATCTAATAACTGTATTTGAATAAATTAACCTTGTTTGGAATGTAATTGTGGATAAAAAAGTGAACCTTTTGGCCAAAATGTACACAGGTCTTAGGTATCGGTATCGCATCGGCTGTTAAAATAAGTAAGCCTCTTTTAGAATACTGTATCACGCTCCCACATTCTGTTTCTGTAGCAGCCGGCTTCTTCCAACGATTAATCTATCTTTTTATGGTGTAATAAATCTGATAGTAAGTACAATAGTACACAGTATACTGTATACAAAGGCCTATACAAGCGCGCCGTTCAGGGCGTCCATTAATATCCAATCACTCAATGTGTTGGGGGTGGTCAAGGCGCAGCTGTCATTTGACAATTGACAGCAGAGTAATGGTGGTGGTTTGCGGTAGTTGTCTAGCCTGAGGTGTTTTAGTCTCCGATGCAGCCCCCCATTATGATCTGCATTCCTGCTTTTTGTGTCACGTTCCCAGAGCTGGGTCACTCGCAAGTTAACTCACACACTCCTTAAAATAAATGAGGTAAGGATCAATAAAAGTAGTAACAACAAAAGTGAGGATCAGAGGAGTGTTGGGTCGCACATGTACTGCAGCGCCCACACAGTTGTTGGGCAGCCAAGGGGTCCGTGAAAAGAGGTACGTGTTCGTTTATGATCATTATTCTTTTTGTTTACACAGTAATGATTTTATTTATATATATATATTTATTTATTTAAATTATTCTTCTCTCTTTCTCTCTCTCTCTCTCTCTCTTTTATCTTCATTTTATTATGCAGTATCATTTTTAATCTCAGAGGGTTGACAGCTGTTCCCACACTCGCTATTGTTTTGTGGCGCTTTTGGACCAATATTATCAGGAACTTTGAGTACTTTGTACATGATTTCCTGGGACAAAAAGTGCCTATGGCCCATTGCTTTGTTGCATTTGCCCAGCAGCCCAAGGGCTCCAGAACATGTATATAAATCAGTCTGATGTCACAACAGAAGTAACTGCTCTGCGTTGTAGCTATGTGGAGAAATAATAATAATTAAAAAAAAAACTATGCAAATAAAAAAGGCAGATAATGCTATATTACAGTTTAAATAAATGCGTCGATTCTTTGTCCTGCCAGAAACGTTGTTCACCCCTGCATCAAAGGAAAGAAAGGCTCCTAGGTCTCTAGAGAATAAAAAAAGAAAAGAAATCCCAGGACTTTTGGAAATAGTTCCCACAGTCCAAACATGCAATCTTTCTCCAAAAGTTCCCAGTTTTGCAGTAAAGCTCCTGCGGCGCAAAAGCCCTTATTGGACATTTTTACATTGTGCTACCAGATGGGAGACCTCGCCCACCCCCTCTAAAAATGTAATTATCAGCAACCTCCTAACAGTTAGTTTGTAGTGTAACTTGGCCTTGATTTTGTTTTTGCGCCTACTTGCGCTCTCGTACTGTTTTAATCTAGGTTTAAAGAATACAAGATGAATTGCTTTTCCCTACATTTCCTAATATTATATAAGTGCACATATTAATGTATGTCTGTTCAGACATTGTAGTTACAATAGCTCTTTTTTTGTACATACCCACGGGCGTGAGGTTATGTTTAAGTACCAGAGGTGACTCAGCCCTGTTGTATATGAGTGGACCCCCCTCCCCCAATGTGTCAATGCTGGTCTGAGTTCTTTGCTGCAACTCTGTCCACTGCTTATATAAATGCTACATCCTGGGGGCACAATGCTGGTTCCCAGGTGGTGAAAAGATGTTGGTCTTGCTTTTTTCCCCCCCTCCACTTCCCTCTTCTCACTCAGTGACCACTGTGCCGCCTTCCCTGTCCAAGTCTTCTCTTTTTGTGTAGATTTCTATAGCCTTGCACAGTTCCTGTACAATAACACACTATCTATGCTGATTTTATTCTGTTAGTTTAAATGGTATGAATGGAATGTTAGCTTTCACTGACAATACCATAACAATGATGTGCAACATTACTGATTTGATAGCTGCTGGACAGAAAGTTGGAATGTATTTTTAAAGCATTCGATGATCGGATAACACGTGCAGCTTGTCCAACAGACACTTCTCCATTTATTTAGTCTACCTGAGCTAGTCTGGTTATAAGTGTCAGGAATATTATATTAAGTGTGTACAGTAAAAGTGGAACCTTTAAAGTTGAATGCCCCTGAGGTCGTATAATTGAGACATTGACAGAAATGTTTAGGTAAATTGGATAGCAACCAGTCCAGAGTGGACCACACCTCTCGGCCAAAGTCAGCCGAGATAGAATCCAGCTCACCCTCGACCCTAGTAATTGCAAGTGGTATAGAAAATCGATGGATGGGTTGTGGCGTTGAGCATCAAAATCTATCAATGTTTAGTTTTTTCTTTGGCCTTTTGTTGCTTTTTTTGTAATACTTATTCAGAAAGAAGGAGCAGCCTCAACAAGGGGCCGTAAGAGGAATATACACCAGAAGTGACAAAGTAAGCTGACTCACAAGTCACTTAATTTTTTGCATTTTACTATTAATTTTTTTTTTTACCATTTTGTTTGAAGCCACTCATTTTACAGGTGTTTTCAAATATTGGGACAGACATAAATTAATGTCAATAACATTCAATATTTGGTAGCATAACCCTTACTTACTGCATCAAGCCTGCCACCCACTGACTTCACCAGACTGTTGCATTCTTTGTTTCAAATGCTTTTCCAGGGCTTTACTGGAACCTCTTTCAGTTCTTCTTTGTTTCTGGGGGTTTGTTCCTTCAGTCTCCTCTTCAGGAGGTAAAATGCATGCTCTATTGGGTTAAGGTCCGGTGATTGACTTGGCCATCTAAGACCTTCCCCCTTTTCTCCTGATGAAGTCCTTTGTTGTGTTGGCAGTGTGTTTTGGGTCATTATCTTGTTGCATGATGACGCTTCCCCCGATTAGTTTGGATGCATTTTTCTGTAAATTGACAGACAAAATGGTTTTGTAGACTTCAGAATTCTTTCTGCTACCATCATGAGTTACATCAATAAAGACTAGTGAGCCAGTTCCAGAAGCAACCATGCAAGCCCAAGCTATGACATTACCTCCACAATGCTTGACAGATGAGCTTGTGTGTTTTGGATCATAAGCAGATCCTTTCTTTCTCAATGCTTTGGCCTTTCCATCACTTTGGTAGAGGTTAATCTTGGTCTCATCAGTCTGTAAAACGCCAAAACTGTTGTGGCTCATCTCTGTACTACTTTGCATAATCCAATCTGGCCTTCTGGTTCTTTTTACTGATGAGTGATTTGCATCTTGTGGTATGGCCTGTATATTTCTTCTCTCGGTCTTCTTCGAACAGTGGATTGTGATAACTTCACCTCTGCCCCGTGGAGGTAGGCACTGACTGTTGTCTTTGTTTCGTCACAGCTCTCAATGTTTCTGTCATCAACTGCTGTTGATACCCTTGGCCCACCTGTTTGATGTCTGTTGCTCAGTACAGCAGTAGTTTCTTTTTCAGGACATTCCAAATTGTTGTATTGGTTATGTCCAATGTTTGTGCAATAGCTCTGATAAATTTTCCCTCTTCTCTCAGTTTCAGAATGGTTTGCTTTTCTCTCATAGACAGCTAGCTGGTCTTCATATTTGTTTAACAGCAAATGCAGTTTTCACAGGTGAAACCCAAACCTAAAAACAAGCACTAATGTTTCAGTAATCGATCTAAAAGGCAACACCTGAGCAACTAGAAACACCCATCAGTCACATGTTCCAATACTTTTGCTCACTTGAAAAGTTGATGGCTTGAAACAAACGGTGCTCTGTCCTGAGTTGTTTAATGCATCTAGATGTAAATAACATGAAATAAAAGCTGGGATTCTGAACTTTTGTCTCATATTCATCTTTTGATCTGAAACCCAAATGTCTTCAGTATACAACAAAAACAAAGGAATTGAACATGCCGTTCCAATACTTTTGTAGGGGACTGCATAATTTATGTTAAAGTAATTTTCGATTGGCATTCACTTTGCAGTTGTTGCTCTTGATATAATTTACTTCTCATGTACTAATTATTTAATTACTCAGTTTGTGCATACCATAGTCATGGCAGCCTCTAATTAGTCATGTGCTCTTGTGCACAGTTTGTCAGCTCATGTGTGAGCGTCTCCCTTTGTGCTGCACGCACATTGTGTCCTAGCTAGCTGCCTCTTTGATCCCTCGACCCGGTCTCAGCTTGTCTGAACATGCTGTTCATGGGCAATTCTGATGAGGCCATTGAAAAAAGTGCCCACAATTAGAAATGTAACCTTTTCTTCCCCCGATTGAACCCTGATAGAAGGCTCCCTGCTACCGAGTACTGAGAGTGCCAGATTATATTTGAATGCTGAGTAATTAACATTCCAGCATGTAACCAAAAAAAAAAAAAAAAAAAAAAGCAAAACCCATTCGACTATTGTATCCATGGCCCATGCATTTTGAATTTCCATAAATTAAAGCAGGCAGGACCCATTGACCGACAGAGCTACTATGTGTGATTTTGGCAGTAGCCCAGTGGAAGCTGATTGTGATGATAAAGTTGTTTAAAAAGAGAAATAGGAGGGCAACACCTATTTGTGTGAAGAAGCGACCATCTGGGTTTAGATCTTACAGTACTTTTCCACTGCACAGTACTGGCTCATCCTCATATGAGTCACGCTTAACAAACAAACAACAATGGAGGAGAGTGAGGGTGTCCTTTATTTACTTCATGGTGTGTTGCCCGTGGTAAAGGGACACATCCATGAGGAGACTTAAGGGCAGCAAGAAAATGGAGAGCTGCAGCAGAGTGGAGACTATAGCGCTAAGGCACAGCAACATGGCAAGATAATGTCAGCTTGTATATGTCTCTTGGGCATTTCTGTCCATTTATTTTCAAACCATCAGTGGTTTATGTCACCCAAATGGTGTCAACTTAGCAAGTAGAGCCGAGTCAAATTGAGTAGGTACTGATGAATTGAAACTGCGGGATATTTACACCTAAATTTGTCATAGCAATACATTTTGGATTGGACAAGTCTATCTTTTAATGTGTTGGACACTGTTCCGGCAATGCCCTTTGTTCCAGGATGACATATCAAGGCAAGGGAATGTCTGGATGAATTTGTGTGGAAGAACCGGGGAACCCTTACTTAAACTCAATCAATGACCGTGAACTAGAAAGGCCCCAGGACCTCTAGTTTCACTTTACATCATGCAACCTGTCCTAATGCTTATGTCCACATACTGCATGAATGATACAGCACTTTCTGCAAGACAAAAAGACTGTTGTGACACTTAAATTACTAATACCTAAGGGTAGTTGGAATCAGTGTGCTTGTGTTGTTGCCATGTGTTAGCCACGGGATCACCCTTTTCAAGAGGTAGCCAAGGTTAAATGAAAACAAAAGTTAGATGGCTGTTAAAAGAACTGAAGGTCTTTTGTAAAAGACAGAAAGCGCATGATGTCAACTGCATGGTGCACATGCAAGTCAAACTTTACTCAGATTAGAAAGTTCAGCTGTACAGTCTTGTCGTCCACCAGTTTCTTCTTTAAATTTTTAAAGTAATGTGTGTCAAAATGACTAGTATTTATCTGAGGGGTTATCTTTCACATTGTAACATTCTTAGTTGCAGCACAGTAGAATAGTAGTTTAGTTCGCCTGCTCCGCAGTAAAAGATTCCAGGTCTGAATCCCGGCTCTGACCTTTCTGTGTGGAATTTGCATGTTCTCCGTTTTTGTGTGCAATTTCTCCAGGTACTCCTGTTGCCTCCCACATTCCCAAATCCATCCATCCATCCATCCATCCATCCATCCATTTTCTGTACCACTTATCCTCACTAGGGTCGTGGGCGTGCTGGAGTCTTTCCCAGCTGACTCTGGGCGAGAGACTGGGTATACACTAAAGACCACAGGCAATGTTTTAAGTAACGTTTTAACATTCTTGACCGTTGTACAATAAGTTAAACTATAAGTAAAGCTACTTGGCCTTTTGAAGATACCTGACAGACTTAAATGGAGAGTTAAATTTACGGTTCTTATACTTTTCCTTGTCATCATTCTCTGTTGTCATCACAAAACATACAAAAAACAAAAAAAGCAACACATCTACAGATTTGTTTAGATGCTTCGGGAGCTTTGTCACATCAAAGTTTGATCGGACCTTTTCTCAAATATTTTGGTTGAACTCCAAATTGCGTTCAACTTTGGCCATCCCTATCTACCGGTCCGTGGGCCATTTGGTACCAGACAGCAAAGGGAGACTGAATAAAACACATTTTAATGACCATCAGAGTCGGAAACAGGTTTTACAATATTTTGAAAATCCGGTGCAGCTGCCTGTGCCTCTGTACATGTCAAACTACTCACTTTGCTAACGTGGTACAAAAAGTAAACTCGCAAGCAAAAATGAGTAAGAAGCACGCTTCTTCGGAAAGGAAAAAAGGCCAAATGATGAGACAGAAGAAGAGCTAACTTCCAAGAAAAAGTTACAGGTGAATCTCAAGCACCCTCTGCGTAATATGTGACTAAACGCTCGCAAATGAAGCAATGAAGCCATCAAAATTGCGTCAGCGCATGAAGTTGTGTTCTAGATTCAAACCAAGACAGAATAGAGATTGCCCAAAAAAAGCACTGAACTCCTTGCTCCCATTTCCAACATTCTTTTTTTGTCAATTGTGATTTTCTGAATTGACGGTGACCAAGACAAAATTAGTGTCATTAAAAGTATTGGCCCCCTTCTCAGATTCTTATATTTTTGCATAGTTCCCCACTTTAATGTTTAAAGATCATCAAACAAATGTAAATATCAGACAAATATAACCCAAGTGAACTTAAAATGCTATTTTTAATTGTGGCTAATCACAATATTTGGTTAATTTTCACTGATCTCACCCAAGCCTAATTACCTCCAGTCTAGTTCAATGAAGGAATCGCTTAAACAGAATCTGTCCCGACAAATGCAAGTCGGACAAAAGATTTAAACAAACTGAAACAAATGACACGATCCAAAGGATTTCCAGAACAGTCGAGAAATAAAGGCATTGACATCTATCAGTCTGGAAAGGGTTACAAAAGCCATTTCTAAAGCTTTAAGATTCCAACGAACCATAGAGCCATTTTCCATCCATCCATCCATTTTCTGAGCCGCTTCTCCTCACTAGGGTCGCGGGCGTGCTGGAGCCTATCCCAGCTATCATCGGGCAGGAGGCGGGGTACACCCTGAACTGGTTGCCAACCAATCGCAGGGCACATACAAACAAACAACCATTCGCACTCACATTCACACCTACGGGCAATTTAGAGTCTCCAATTAATGCATGTTTTTGGGATGTGGGAGGAAACTGGAGTGCCCGGAGAAACAGGGAGACAATGCAAACTCCCCACAGGCGGGACCGGGGATTGAACCATCCTCCTCAGAACTGTAAGGCTGACGCTCTAACTAGTTGGCCCACCGTGCCGCCCAAGCCTTTTTCCTCACATGGAAAAAACATGGAACAGCATTGAATCTTCCCAGGAGTGGCCGGCCTACAAAGATTACCCCAAGACATCAGCAATGACTCAGGCCACAAAGGAACTCAGGACAACTTCTAAAGAATTGCAAGCCTGCCTTGCCTCAGTTAAGGTCAGTGTTCATGACACAACAATAAGGAAGAGACTGGGCAAAAATGGCATCCATGGCAGCGTTCCAAGACGAAAACCACAGCTGACTAAAAAGAGTATCAAGGCTCGTCTTACTTTTGCAAAAAAAAAACCCAAAAAAAAAACCATCTGAATAATTCCCAAGACTTTTAGGAGAATATTATATGGAAGGGAAATATGAAAGTTGAGCTTTTTGGAAGGTGTGTATCTCTTTACATCTGGCATAAATGTAGCACAGCATTTCTGAAAAAGAACATCATACCAACAGTCAAACGTGGGGTATGTGATGGTCTTGGGTTGATTTTCTCCTTCAGGACCTGACAACTTGCTATGATTGATGGAACCATGAATTCTGTTATTTAACAGATAATCCTGAAGTAGAATGTACAGCCATCAGTTTGTGACCTGACGCTTGAAGCGCATTTGGGTTCTGCAGTAGGATAACGATCCAAAAAACACCAGCAGATCAACTTCTGAATGGCTTTAAAAAAACAAAATTAAGGTTTTGGAGTGGCCTAGTCAAAGTCCAGACATAAATCTAATATGAATAAATCTGAAATGCAGTGGCATAACATTAAATAGGCCGTTCATGCTGGTTCAGGGTTTGAATTATTTTACCATGGTTTAGCTGGGAAGAGAAATGGAGTAGCGTTTATTTTAAAGGAAGAGTTGGTTAAGAATGTTTTTGAGGTGAAAAGAATATCAGATCGAGTGATGAGGTTGAAACTTGAAATTGTATGTATGTATTAGGTATAATGTGATTAGTGGCTATGCCCCACAGGTATGATGTGACCTAGAGGTGAAAGAGAAATTCTGGCAGGAGCTAGATGAAGACCGAGAGAGAGTCTTGATTGATGCAGATTGTAATGGACATGTGGTAAAGGAATCAGGGATGATGAAGAAGTAATGGATAATTTTGGCATCCAGGAAAGGAACGTGGGGGGACAGATGGTTGTAGACTTTGCCAAAAGGAGGGAAATGGCTGTAATGAACACTTTTTTCCAGAAGAGGCAGGAACATAAAGTGACCTACAAGAGTGGAGGTAGAAGCATGCAGGTTGATTAGATTTTGTGCAGACAATGTAATCTGAAGGACGTTACTGACTGTAAGTGGTAGTAGTAGGGGAGAGTGTGGCTAGACAGCACACGATGGTGGTGTGTAAGATGACTCTGGTGGTGGGGAGGAAGATTAAGAAGACAAAGGCAGAGCAGAGAACCATGTGGTGGAAGCTGAGAAAGGAAGCAAAGCACAGCATGTATGTATTTATATAGCACATTTCATACACAAGATAACTCAATGTGCTTTACATGATTAAAAACAAAGGACAAAAACATCTTACAAACATTTCAAACAAAAAGGGGGAAAAAATAAATAAAAGTACAATTCAAACAGTGTACAGTGCAAAAAATATCATTTAAAAGTGGAAATGCTCTAAAAAGCATGACAGAAAAAGAAGAGTTTTTAACCTGGACTTAAAAACATTCACACTTGGGGCTGATGTCACTTCTGTTAGCAACTTAATCCATTTGTGTGCAGCATAATAGCTAAATGCTGCTTCATGTTTGCTTTGGACTCTGTGCTCCACTATTTAACCTGAGTCTGTTGAGCTCAGACCCCTACTGGGTTTATCTCCCATTAGCATTTCTTTCATATATTCAGGACCTAAACCATTTAGTGATTTGTAGACCAGTAGCAGAACTTTAAAATCTATTCTAAAGCTGACTGGAAGCCAGTACAAAGAGTTTAGAATTTGAGTAATATACTCTAACCTCTTTGTTTTGGTCAAAACCAGAGCTGCAGCTGTTTAATGCTCTTTTTGGGAGTCCAGTCAGAAGACCATTAGAATAGTCAAGTCTACTTGAGATAAAAGCATGGATGAGCTTCTTCTGGTCTGCTTGACACATGCAAGCCTTCACTCTGGATTTGTTCGTCAGATGATCGAAGGCAGTTTTAGTAATGTTGTGATAGAACACCAAGGTTTCGGACTTGGTCTTTGTTTTTTAAAGAGAGAGACTTCAGGTATTTACTAACAGCAATCCTCTTATTTATTGGCAAACACAATTATCTCAGTTTTGTTGTGGTTTCATTGAAGAAAATTCTAGCTCATCCAGTTATTTATCTGTTTTAGACAGTGATACAGTGTGTCATCTGCATAGCTATGACAGTCAAAATTAAAGAATTTGACCCAAGGGTAGCATATACAGGCTGAACAGCAGGGGTCCAAGAACTGACCCTTGAGGGACCCCATCGGTCATTGCCATTCGATGGGATTGAACACTTCCAATGGTTACAAAATAACTCATTTTCTCCAGGTAGGACCTGAACCATTTAAGAGGAAGAGTGTTGTGCGGCTTTTCAGGAAGAGGTGAGGCAGGCTCTTGGTGGATAGGAGGAGGTTCCAGAAGACTGGACCACAACAGCCAAGGTGATCAGAGAGACAGGCAAGAGAGATTCGGTGTATCTTCTGGCAGGAAAGGGGAGGAGACTTGGTGGTGGAACCTCAAAGAACAAGAAATCATACAAGGAAAGAGGTTAGCTAAGAAGAAGTGGGACACAAAAGGTTTGTTGGTTTGAAAAAGAATGGGCTTAAGACTATTTTTCTGTTCAATGGTGCCTGACAAAATATGATGGGGAGTTTAAAACTAGTATTGAGACCTTGCGCAGGGTATAAAGGCCTACGTTGTGCTCAGCTCAGCAACCAAGTGTCAGGATGCCACGGTGCTGCCGCTTCCTCATGTTGGCTGCACCTTCTTATTATTTTTTTCTTGGTTTCTTGGTCGTCTTTCTCACCTTCCTCTCTTCTTTGATGAGCTCTATTCCCTTTCCTCCCTCTGCTATCTTTTTTCCCCCCATTCCTCCCCATCCAGCCCTTTTCTCCTTAACGTCATTTATTTTTAGCTCCTCGTGCAATGGGCAGAGGGGATGCGTGAACGCGAAGGCGTTTGTCTGGATTTGCTGGGTGGGGGTAGAGAGAGGTGCAGGCTGGTGTGTGTGTGTTTGTGTGTGCGTCGATCACGCGACAGCAAATTTCTCTGCACGAGACAAACTTTGCAGCCTTCAGAAATTCATTAGAATGAGGAAGTGGATCATGTAGCATTTGGCTATTAATAGCCTGTGAGTCTTCTAATTATATTTTTTTAGTCCAGGATCTTGTGTAATTAGATGTAATCATAACAGCACATAACCTCATAAGTTGTAGCACAGATTCATTAGACTGATGGGAGGCCTGTCACAGCTAAGTTGTTTAAGAAGATGCAATCAAAAAACTTTAAATGGAGGCCTGACCAGTTTTAGAACTTAAAATGAACAACTGTCTGCTAGGAGGGAGATTAAGATGTCAGGTTTGCTTGTGCCGACTCACTATTGCTGACGCTTTCAAAAATAGTCTCCTGCACCATCTGCAAAACTGTTAGACCTAAAGGAATTTATGTGAGCATAAATACACGTAAGGTGTTTTAACATTGAATACCCACCCCTTCCTGTCCAACTACATACATGCAAATCAGTCGCCTTTTAGCAAAATTCGCCGTTTTGCACTCAAAATAGGCAATTTTCGTGACTCGTACAGATCCAATTAGTTTTTGGGGGGGGGGGGGTCGCTGTCGTCATAGACTGTTTCGTACTCCTTCAGCGCTGGCAGGTAGATCCATTCCACACATCTACCATCCACACACAGATGTAATTGTGAAAATTACTCTGCGGCGAACTAAAATGCTGGCGCATCGGCATGAGGTTCCGCCTGTGCGCTCAGGATAAATTACAGGAGTTGACGAGACCAGAAAAAACACTTCCGCCGCTTTTCCTGTTAAGAAGTAATGGTACTTTTACTCCATTACAATGATCTAAATGTCGGTCGCTACATTTATTGATCAGTTATTCCTTATTTAGCAACTATTATGTGAGCGAGACTACGACTTAGACTTCCGCATTGGCGTTGTTTGCTCCAATCCAGTTTAAGTGCTAGTGACGTTTAAGTCTAGTTCACCAATCAAACGACACAAGAAAGTCACATGACCTCACACGTCGTCTTCTATTAGGCTTCCCGGGCATAGGTATTAAAACTAGATAAGCCAGCCCTGCTGATCGCCGTGCTTACGTGGCGGCCATGTTGGGAAGGTTGGCAACGTCGCGCAACTTGTCGTCTTTACATTTAGACGAACAAAAACAACAGCTTTCATGTAGTATTTGTCTGGCACTGTCTGCCCAAACATGGATATTTCAGCTCACTTATAACTTGAGAAAACACCGTGCAGTAAATTGCAGATGTTTTGATTGTGCATACGCACACGCCCTCACACAGCAACATCAGAATTTGCAAAATGTGCATTTTATTTTGTAATTTTTTTTTGTATTGATGTTCATGCTGTGGTTAAAAAAACCTGAAGTTACTCACCATTTACTCAGTACTTGAGTAATTATTTCACTGTGTACTTTTTACTCATAAGTAATGTTTTTGGAGAACTACTTTTTAACAACACAAACAAAAATATTGTACTTAATATTTTCCTGCAGGATGCATTTGGGATTAGCCTTTGAAGTTGTCACCTTTTTCATGCCTTTGGTGTTTTCATGTCTGCAACTAGAACTTTATATTTATTACCCATTGTGTAATTTGTCTTTCAGTTTTGTGGAAAAAAAAAAAAAAAAAAAAAAAATCAACAACTTTGGTAACCTCCACTGGAACTCTTATGAAAACCTCAAATTTACGATATTGAATTTAAGATATTTCTAACACAATTAAAATACTACCGGTCATAATTCGAAAGATTGTTCCTGTTTATATGGTTATATTATAGCTGACTGAATATCAAAAACCCCTCTCAAAAAACATGACAGTATTCAATACTACCCATGATGAAAGTGGTTTTGTTCTTGCTGTAATTCACAAAATATTTGCTGCACTAAACCGTAGTAAATCGTGTGTTTTTTCACATAGCATTGTTGGCATGCATAATCATGTATTTCTACATTGGTATCTCATTTTGGCTCGATTCACTCTCTGTCAAGTGGTGTTAGGTGTACTTTATCATCAGCACTCATTCTTTCAATTGAAACATGTCTACTGCAAATCAACGATTTGTGCAGTAAGATACAGATCAAAAATAATTTTGCAGACAACTGGGTCAACACTTCTTTATACTCGCGCGGACGGCGAGCACGCTGACGTCACTGCGGCTATCCGGCGCGTAGTTTGACTTTATACTCGAGCCCAACCCATGCGTGCAGTTTTGAAAATGTACTGCAGTTCACCTCCAAATCGGAGATGTCGCTACTGCTGGTATTGGCTAGGACACCACAGGCTGGATGGAGTTTCCTCTGCATTTTTCTGGCCATTTCAGGTAGCCGTGTTTACTTTCCTTTCAGTAACAAGGAACAAAGCAACAACAATGGTGACCGTGGAACAGTGTCTGCTAGAACAAATGGACCTAGATGACCAGGTGATACGTTTAATTATGCTGCAAAATCAATCGGGAAGGTGGCGGCGTAGATGGTATGTAGAACCAAGGGACACGCTGAGTACTTTATCACAGCATGTGACTAAAACGGACCAATCACGAGAGATGATCTCCGCGCTGTTCGACGCGCAGCAACTATTTCTGCAGCGTGCGCGCCAAGCTACACAGAAGGGCCGCACGGGGCAATTCGTCGGTCACGTGATGCAATGCGGGCGTTGGCGACCGCAGGAGTATAAAGAGGCTTTAAGACCACTCTTTTGTATCAGTATTTAATCGTTGCGATAATAATCTGACTGTGCGCATGACAGCATATACAGAAGAGAAATGGAGGGGGGCTGGAGAAGGTGTGGGATAGATCCAGCCACGTCTTTACTCTTGATGATTGGTTTGAGCCACAGAGAAGGGAGGGACATCTGCCAGTGTTTCTTCAGAGAGAGAGAGAGAGAGAGAGAGAGAGAGAGAGAGAGAGAGAGGGAGGGTGGGTGGGACGGAGGGAGACTGGGAGTGAGAAAGAGACGGTTAGTAAAGGAGGATAAATCATCACCAAGAGGAGGAGGCAGAGGGTTCTCCCAGCCTTGGTATGCCTGCCTACCTCATTTCCACTCCAGACATCGTTGCTTCCCCTGATCGAAATAACAACTGAGGTGTGGAGGTGTGTTAATGTGTCTGAGTGTGTGTGCAGGCATTTTCAACATTTGTCACCTTGTACACCGCTTTCCTCCCAGCAGTTGGCTGTGATACTGTGGCAAAGGACTAGACGGAAACTCGAGGGGGGGAAAAGCCGGCCGACACGGAAGTGTGGTGGAAATACGGTAAACAAGGAGCAAGAAACGAGGAAAAGAACAAGAATCAGGAAAAGCTGGACATAGCATCGTTAATGCCTGCTTTTTGTATTCAGCATGTTGCATATTTTTACTGGAAGCTGGGATTGTGATTCTGTGGACTACCAAAATATAAGAGGGACCCCTCGTTAAGTCCCTTCTCCAGGAGATGTTGAAGCCATCTCTGGGTTTATGGGCACCAAAGGCTTGTCAAGCATAAACCAGACAGGATTTTTTTCTTCAACAAAGGCAATTTTTTTGCCTTATGCTCGGGATAATCAGAATCCAGTAGACACATTCTGTGTTCATTTGTTTGCTATTTAAAAAAAAAAAAAACCTGCAAATAGAGGGCTTCATCACCTTCCCATCCCCCTTGCATTTGAAATGAAGTGACTGATTAACTACGGAATTGAAACATGGAGCCTTTGGTTTAAACTGAAGCCATGCAGTTAGTTTCAAAGCCAGGAAACTACGTGAAAAAATTAGTAGTTTGACCTTACACTTGAAGGGCCCCACGAGACATCATCCTGATGATGAATTCCTCTCTGGATCCACTGAACCAGAGCTCTACTGACCTGTCGAACTTCTCTGCTCCCTTTTGCCTGCTTGAGATTAGCTATTCCAAAATCATCACCACCTGTCTGCTTGAAGTCTCCATTATCCTTCTCCTCACCGTTCTGATTATTTCAGGTAACCTGGTGGTGATTTTTGTTTTTCACTGTGCCCCTTTGCTTAGTCAGCACACCACCAGTGCTTTCATCCAGACTATGGCGTATGCTGATTTGCTTGTTGGTGTCAGTTGCCTCTTCCCCTCCTTGTCCTTACTTCATCACCTCCAAGGACTTGACCCCAAACTCACCTGCCAGGTTTTCGGTTACATGGTATCCGTTTTAAAGTCTGTCTCAATGGCGTCATTAGCATGTGTGAGCGTGGACCGCTACATCGCCATCACACAACCCCTGACCTACGCAGCCCTGGTAACTCCATGTCGAGTGCGCTGCTGCATCATTCTGATATGGTTGTACTCTGCACTGGTGTTTTTGCCATCATTCCTTGGGTGGGGAAAGCCTGGTTACCACGGCGATGTGGTGGAGTGGTGCGCTGTCCAGTGGAGCACCCAGCCAGCCTTCACAACCTTCATTGTCATGCTTCTCTATGCCCCTGCTGCGCTCACAGTCTGCTTCACTTATGCTAACATCTTCAAGATCTGCCGACAGCATACACGGGAGATCAGCGAACGTCACGCACGTTACCGACCCAAACCGCACCAAGACCCAGGTTTGACATCTGGATCTCTGGTCAAGGACAATGGTGAGTTAGACCAAAGTCATTCGCCCGGCTTATTCAAACTTCAGAAAGACCACCATCAACAATCGCAGTATCAACAACCATCTTCAACATACCCGGACAAACGGTATGCCATGGTACTGTTCCGCATTACCAGTGTTTTCTACATCCTCTGGTTGCCCTATATCATTTACTTTCTGTTGGAGAGTGGTGGAATCTACCACCATCCTGCAGCATCTTTCCTCACTACTTGGCTGGCCATCAGCAACAGCTTCTGTAACTGTCTCATATACAGTCTCTCCAACTCTGCCTTCAGGAAGGGCCTCAAGCGCCTCTGCTCCTACTGTTTACGGCGCAGCGGCAGCGGGTTTGGGGTAAGGAAACCCAAAAAGGCATTCATCGGTTCTATTGAACAGGGATGTGCTGGGACAGGCTATGGATCTGGCCACAGAGACATAGGAATTGGCACAACTTGTCATGTGTAGTGCCCGCATTGGGGACAGCCTTGTGCCAAATTTGGCATTTGAACTGCTCAGAAAAAGTGTCTTCTGCAAGTTGAAATGTTTCCACGAAGAGATGGAGGGCAGCGTCATGATCCCACTGCTGTTTCCATCACATTTGGAGGTTACACAGATGTCCTCGCTGCACACGCCACCGCTGGCAGTGGGAGGAGTCGAGTGAAGCACTGAAGGATAAAATGTCCTAAATAGTTGTCATTCATTCATTTGAGGGATAGTAGTGAAAGATGGATGGGATTTTAGAGGAGCAAGATTGTTTTTCTGTTTGGAAATATATATAAATCTTTTTGCAAAGGCAACACAATGTAAGGATTGAGTATTGTCAAGAAGGGTATGTATGTCAATGCAGAAAACAATGTGAATGAAAACAAAACATTATGTAGAGGGGAGCTGAACTGTTAATGTACGAAGTACTTTGAGGTGCTCCTGCCACGCTATGTACTTAGAACAAAACTATTACGTGAATATTGCATTGAATTAAAATCAATGAATGATATGTCTGATTGCGTTTTAATCAGTGAACACAATACAAGCAATGTAGAGGTAGAACTTGTCTTTTATCCATTTTCTATTGGTTTGTGCAAGACTTTAAATCTTAATGAAAATTCAAAGATTTTATGATGAATGACCATGAGAGGCTTTGACTGTTAGCAACAACAACAAAAATGCAGTCTTTTTAAAATTCCTTTCTTGTTGTTGTTGTTGTTGTTGCATATAATGCAGTTGTCCCCACATTTTTCTCTGCTGTCTGGTAATTTCATTGCATGTCTGTTGTGTTACTAAATGTAAGCATAAATTATTAAGCAAAACCAATAGAGAATGTTTTCACACTATCTGTACGGTGATAATTGGTACATCATTTAATAATCTGGTACATATTATGCCTGAGGACAGTGGTCTAATGACACACTGAGCATTTTGTGGCAGCTGAAACGTCACGTCCCTTATATAAAGAACTGCCTTGTTCCATTGAGCGCAGTGGAAGTTAGATGCAGTATTGTAATCATTGTAATGTACCTGTGGATTTGCACAAAACCGTTGACCAACACGGGAAAACACCCAAAAACAAAACAAAGAGGCCATTCTCTCTGGTTACAAAGTTCTTCTGAAAGGAGAGTGACACCTGAGACTTGCATGTGTCTGTATTCATGCATGTATGTTTCCATCATCTCTTCATCTGTACTTCTGTTACTGGAACTTCACTTTCAGCAAGATGAAGAGATCCATTGTATGAGTATAAAACATGGAAATAGATAACATAGCTTCACATACCTTATGTTATATACCAAAGAAAGTTTTTTGTTTTTCAAACTGGTATCCAGTATGGGGACTTAATAATATTTGAGGGGGTTCTGCACTTTTGGTGTAGACTGTCATGACTGTGAAGCGCAGCTTGATGTAATTCATTGTTGCCTTGAAATACAAGTTAAAGTGGGAATTTGTTACCCTACCATTTAGAGAGGGCTCCGTTTTCTAGACATCTGACTGTTAGACTGAATAGACGGGCTGTCAGTTTTATCTGTGCCAGGGGTGCAAAGCCGCCAGCTAACAGAGTTAGCAGTGAGGTATAACCTTTTTCATTTACGTAGTGACCATTTGTTCTTATAACACCTTACTTGTTGTACTCGCATGTTTTCTTTTCATTGTGTTTGCTAGCACACATGCGCTAGTGTTAGCGACTCAGTTCGGGTGTACTAGAACGCGACCGATGGCTGGACAAGACTGTTAATTAAAGCAATGGTGCTAACACGGTTATCACCTTCCATTGCTCAACTAACTCCCACTCAAGGATATTTTAAGTGTTTTTGTGGGTGTACTGTTTTGTAATTATGATGCACAATAATGATACATACATGTTGTCTTACAAAATGCTGTCATGCAGTGCCAAATATGAGTCATTCATGTTACTACCTTCTGCTGTCAACTCATTGTCAGTGTAAAGAAATGCCATATTGAAGGTTTGTGTCTATTCCATTGTGAAGACAGAGTAAATGAGGCAGAACCGAACTGTAATTGTATTTATTGTGAAAGTGCATCTTTACCTTAGCAGTTTTTATCAAGGCGATACTACTGTTACATTTTTTTATTTTATTTTTTAAAGCTTGAAGAGAAAATGTCGGATTGTAATCTGCGGAGGTGATCAGAATTTATTGATTTAAACAATAAATAAAAAAATCAAGGTCAGATGACGGGTATTGCTGCTGCCAAAAAAATTGTGCACTACTTTCTGGATTGTTTGTTGGTCAGGGAGCAAGTGGAGTCATTTCTGTTAATACATTCTCAACTTGTACATATAGCATGGCTCCTTGTAAATAAAAGCCTTTTGAGAGATTTTATGATTAAATTATTACATTTTAAGACAACATCTAGGACTATAACTACTCAATACCGTTGGCCATTAAACACTTAAACAGGTTGTACAACCTTAATCAATTACTGTGCTTTCACACACATGCAGAGCAAGAGACGGACATTATGCCTCTTTTGATCTGTGTTGGGTTTTCTTTGTGCTTATTTTAGCATCTAAATAGGACACACCAGTACAGAGCTAATTGCACACTCATGACCCAGCTTTTGTGAGCAGCTGACTTTTACTTGTACTGAGATAAGAGTCCGGTCTTACCAATGTAAAGTCACTGTCAAATGCAGAATGAGTTTTAAACGATGAATTCATAGACTGAGAATGTGGAGATAAAATCAATTAAATGTGTGAGACCCTGTGACCAATATAAGAAGATTTTATGATGCTCTGCTGGGTAGCAAACCTACATGTACTGTATATTGTATTGTAACTTTGTACATGTTGTGTATCTGTACTGATAAAATAAATGTAATATCTCTATGTACGGTTGACGTCTGTTTACCTTTTCTAATCAGTCAATGACAACATGTTCAAAGCATAATATACGCTGTGCTACGCATCATATGGTACAATGTTTTACAAGAGACTAATAAATATGGTCTATGGAATTCTTCAGTAAGGTCTTAATCAAAGAAAAGTAATAGCTTGCAATCATGCAAAACTTCATCATTTGCTAAATTGCAAATGTGCCAGTTTAGATTGTCGCAGAGATAATCCTAACATGATGTAAATGGAGTGTAACGCACAGGCACCAGAATTCAGAGCGCTGCGTGTGCAGTATGGTAATGAGGCAGCGCATGTTTAAGTGGATGACTGAATGATGGGAGATTGATAAGAGAGTGGAGGAAGTTGATTTGGCACTTTACGTTGTCTTTGGCACTATTATGATCTACACTCCCCTTGTCTCACAACCTTGTTGTGATTGGGAAGATACTGATGTTGCTTGTTAGAATTAAAAGAGCATAGTAGTAGAAGTGGCACAAAAACTAGGGCGTGAGGATTATTGTTAAGATTTAATGATTGAATATGCAAAGGTGAGAACATAGCACAGCTGGGGGTCGAGTTTGGAAATTGAAAGAATGCTAGGAGAAGAATTTGTCAGGTTTAAATAAAATTCTATGTTCTTTTGGCATTTCAGCAGGGAGCATGGAAATAATAACAATGAAATGTCAGCCATTGTGTTAACTCAAACAAAATCAGGGACATAAACAATAGAGGGCTAAATACTCCGCCTTCCCACGGAAGCGCAACTCTGATCCGTTATTCCCAGCATTATAGTAGTCGTACAGTACATTCAGTCCCACACATTGTGGGTCTGCCACATTTGGCTCAAGTGAAGTTTTTATTTGTCTACTACCTGGGCATGTTTTGTCCCCTTGCTTGTATTCATGATACTAATCACTGATTGAGGAGTCCAAATCCTTTGTGTCTCAAGCATGTACATCCAAGCAATAACCATTTTGTCAAACCAACTGTATACTATGCATGTTATTCAATGATTTTAATCCAGCAATTATTACTACAACCTTTATTTTGGAAATGGGGGTTAATGCTATCACGTTATGTCTGTACATGTATATTTTACAATTATTACAGCTGCTTAAATCTATATTGGAGTGCTAAAAGCAATGCATTTCTCCGTATAACAGCTTCAGATAATTATTTTCTTATGGTGAGACAGAAACAACTTTGAGAACAACAGAGCCCTTGTTTGTTGTTATTACATTCTTATAAAATCGAGTGTTTATTTATTTATTTTTAATCATAGGCATTGGCTTTACTAATTAGATCAGCTTGGTCATGCTCGCAAATTTAGAGGAAAATGGATTGAACATAGTTCCTGTGAATAGTTCTGCATCTCAAACTACAAACCTATTTGTGGCTGAAGCCAAACTTCATATACAATATAGAAATCCATAGTGTATTACATTAACATTATCGAAAACCCACCATTGTACCCAGCTGTATATTTTTTTCATTGTATTTTATTAAGCCATTCAAATGACTAAAGAAAGCACCGGACTGTTTTTTCATCAAATATTATGACTTAACTTTAGTTGACAATTCTCTAAAAAAACTTTTATGCAATATTATGCAATTTTTCCATTTTAAAACTGTTCACAGTTTACATTCTTCTGTCAAAATACACAAAAGATAAAGAATTGCAGCTCACTTAAAATAGGGCGTGCGTTGAAGTGAGCGGCAACATAAGCTTGCCAACTTTGTACCTTTTAGCATTTCAGACCGTGCTAGTGATAAGGAGAGAAAAAAAAAAAAAGCAATAGCTACAAACCCCGCTGTGTCCAGTCTGCAAATTAATCATGTATGTGGCCACCTTTGTTTAATTTAGCTGTATCCCAAAGGCCAATAAAGACTCAATTGTAATTTCCCTCTTGGAGGCAGCATTTCATCACCAAACCGCTGAAATGCATTTTGTAGTAATATGTTGCACAACACAGATAACCCCCGCACCCATTCATCCATTTTCTGTACCGCTTTATCCTCACATGGGTCGCAGGCGTGCTGGAGCCTATCCCAGCTATCTTCGTACACCCTGAACTGGTTGTCAGCCAATCGCAGGACACATGTAAACAAACAACCATTCGCGCACACATTTACACCTAAGGACAATTTAGAGTCTTCAATCAACATACCATGCATGTTTTTGGGATGTGGGAGGAAACCGGAGTGCCTGGAGAAAACCCACGCAGGCACAGGCAGAACATGTAAACTCCACACAGGCCGGGATTTGAACCGCAGTCCTCAGAACTGTGAGGCAGATGTGCTAACGTCATCCACCGTCCTTTTGGAAGTCTTCCTTCTGCTGAACACTATTCTAGTTTTGAATGTATTTTCCGTCTCATACATGGTTTCTTCGGTGTGTAAATTTACTGTACTCCCTGTTTGACAGTCATGGAGAAGCAAATGGTCTTAATTCTTGGTACTCCAGTTCCGTCCACCACCATGAGACATTGGGTATGTTTTCATTCCACTCTCACGCTAACTTCATACCAAGTCTCTCTTCAACTGAACACAAAAAGACAGAAGGGAAGTTAATTGGCCATTATGTCAGGGGTCTTTGTCTAAGCTCTCAGCACTTGAGATAAGAACGGCTAAGTGGTGCTTGTGTAAACATGGATGCTTATCATTCACTCGGATGCTGTGGATCAGTTTTATGGACGCACTCACTCCAGGCGGTCGATTGTAAAATGTATAATTATCAAAGACTGCCTCTGAATGAACTGATATAAGGATATCGATGGCCTTGGGCTTAAACTGTACTGGGGGTTACTGTACTGTCTGCTTTTGTTGTCATAATGGCGATAACAGGCCAGGAATGACAGAATGTGGAGGATTTACCACAGAACATACGGTACACTCTACATCTTGATGACAAACTTGGTACACAGTCTTCCAAAAACAGTAAACAACAAACGCAGAGTGAACTATAGTATCCTGTATCTATGACTTTCAGGTCATGGTGAAATTTTTTATTTCATTTAGCAACATAGATTCCAGTCTATGATCGCCCTTATCTCACTTTAGTTTTACTATTTCTTTCTTCCTGTGTGTTTTTTTTTTGTACAGGCTTTATTGTCAACCGGCAGTTCTTCCTCTCTGGATGTTGGTATAGAGCTTTTGATGACAGGGGGAAGGAGGGTGCTGAGGACTTGGTGGATTTTAGGAACACAGCGAAGCTTTAATTAGCTGCAAAAAAAATGAAACTGAAACCACAAATGTCTAAAGGCTTGTCAGGAGGTATTACTACAGAGTATTCAGGGCACTATAAATTTTAATATAGAAATTTCCACATATTCAAAGTGTTCTACTAATACTAAGCTGTTTTTTGTGGAACCGATCCTCAGCTATTTGCTGAAAAACTCACCTGTTCATGGTTTTTGTGCTCGTTCTGAAACACTGGAAGATGTCGCCAAATCCCTGTAGAAATAGGGAGGAAGTATGTTGAAGTAACACATCTCAAATGAGAGACAAGCTTTGTATGCGGAAAGGAACTAGGTGCAGCCTGGGTTGTTTCTTGAAGTCACGCAGAGTCGTTGCTGCATGTACAGGCGCACTTGCAGTGCATTTTTTAAGATGAAATCCTGTATGAGCCATGTATTTGTAAGGGCAATGTTGGAAGATGAGTTCGAAATTATATATTAGTAATTTAGGATAATAGTTTTTGGTACATTTATCATTCAAACTATTAATTTAGGCAATTATAAAAATTTTGGGCGGATGGCAATTACCCCCCTTTTTTTGTTATTCGCGGCACGGTTCAGTCACTATTCTCCATGAATACTGGGAGATTACTGTTCCGTACTACTAAGATGTTACGTTTCACAAACATGAAAATGTTACTTTTTATTTATTTTTCATCTTTTTTTGAGTTTGTCTTTCGGCCATGTTCTTTTGGTTTTTAAGAAATACTGAATGAATAAAGGTACAGACAGTATCTAGAGAAACAGCTGCTGCTTTTCACAAATCACTACTTTAAGACATTAAAAAAAACTTATGAATATAGGTTGTTATTACAACTTCTCATATTCTGAGGTAGTTCTGGTTAATGAATATCCATCCATCCATATTCTATAGTGCTTGGTCGCCAGCCAATCGCAATGGTTAATAAATGAATAAACTAAATTGCCTTTTTTTTTCTTTGTTTTTTTATGTTGCTCATTTGTAGTATTACAAACAAGCATTGGAAGATAATATAGCTTCTAATTAACATTGTTACAACAGCAAATTCCCAAGGTAATCTTCTTGATGCATTCTCATTCTTATTTGTTCCTGTTCTCATTATCCACTAATGTGAGAGGAGGGTGCTCGAGTACAGAGAGCTTCAATGGAAGCTTGTACATATTCCTGCACAGGAGGTTAAATGAGTAAATAATAAATAAACTAATCTGTGTCTTACATCACCCAAGGTCCCAACTTTGAACTGCACCTCAGTGCTATGGAGTAAAGCGACAATGTGAAATGCAGATTGCAATCTGTTCTGTGACGCCAGTTGTTCTGAATTCCAAACAATTTTGGCATAGGAAATAATGTTCAATGCATTCATTTGTTACACACTCAAACTGTCACCATCATAAAACCTTATTTACTGTACAGGCAATGTTTTAGGTAACATTTAACATTCCTAACCGTTATACAGGCGTAAAGAGATGTTAACCACTGGATGCAACTCAAATTATAACTACTCATCTTTTCAAGATCGCTGACAGACACGTTTTTTTGTGAAGTCCAAATTATTTAACTTTTGGGTCATTACACTTTGGAGGTTCCACTCCGTTCTATTTATCACACAGTGGCCACCGTTTAACACGACTTATTCTGAGAAACAAATTATTCACGATGAAACAAAGGGTGATTAATTTAAGTCTGCAGTATATTCACTGTTGAGTCTTGCATCACACTTTCTCTTAGTAATTTAGGATAATAGTTTTTGGTACATTTATCATTCAAACTATTAATTTAGGCAATTATAAAAATTTTGGGCGGATGGCAATTACCCCCCTTTTTTTGTTATTCGCGGCACGGTTCAGTCACTATTCTCCATGAATACTGGGAGATTACTGTTCCGTACTACTAAGATGTTACGTTTCACAAACATGAAAATGTTACTTTTTATTTATTTTTCATCTTTTTTTGAGTTTGTCTTTCGGCCATGTTCTTTTGGTTTTTAAGAAATACTGAATGAATAAAGGTACAGACAGTATCTAGAGAAACAGCTGCTGCTTTTCACAAATCACTACTTTAAGACATTAAAAAAAACTTATGAATATAGGTTGTTATTACAACTTCTCATATTCTGAGGTAGTTCTGGTTAATGAATATCCATCCATCCATATTCTATAGTGCTTGGTCGCCAGCCAATCGCAATGGTTAATAAATGAATAAACTAAATTGCCTTTTTTTTTCTTTGTTTTTTTATGTTGCTCATTTGTAGTATTACAAACAAGCATTGGAAGATAATATAGCTTCTAATTAACATTGTTACAACAGCAAATTCCCAAGGTAATCTTCTTGATGCATTCTCATTCTTATTTGTTCCTGTTCTCATTATCCACTAATGTGAGAGGAGGGTGCTCGAGTACAGAGAGCTTCAATGGAAGCTTGTACATATTCCTGCACAGGAGGTTAAATGAGTAAATAATAAATAAACTAATCTGTGTCTTACATCACCCAAGGTCCCAACTTTGAACTGCACCTCAGTGCTATGGAGTAAAGCGACAATGTGAAATGCAGATTGCAATCTGTTCTGTGACGCCAGTTGTTCTGAATTCCAAACAATTTTGGCATAGGAAATAATGTTCAATGCATTCATTTGTTACACACTCAAACTGTCACCATCATAAAACCTTATTTACTGTACAGGCAATGTTTTAGGTAACATTTAACATTCCTAACCGTTATACAGGCGTAAAGAGATGTTAACCACTGGATGCAACTCAAATTATAACTACTCATCTTTTCAAGATCGCTGACAGACACGTTTTTTTGTGAAGTCCAAATTATTTAACTTTTGGGTCATTACACTTTGGAGGTTCCACTCCGTTCTATTTATCACACAGTGGCCACCGTTTAACACGACTTATTCTGAGAAACAAATTATTCACGATGAAACAAAGGGTGATTAATTTAAGTCTGCAGTATATTCACTGTTGAGTCTTGCATCACACTTTCTCTTGGAAATGAGCTGAGGCACTGTGTCGCTTTTGCGATGAGTGTAGCAGCTGTGCTGAACCTTTTAAGCCTGGAAGTGTCTATATGAGATAATTTATTTTTCATCATAAGACATTAATCTATCACAGAATTGGTAAATATGACAATCCAAGGATGCCTGCTCTGATGCTGTTTTTATCATTTAATGCCGTTAAATGTCCTGCTTACACCAACAGGCATGCACCCCCCCCCCCCCTCTGTTGCTCATAGTCACTGTATAACAATGATGGTGTGAATGTTTCTACTTCTGTTTCTCCATGTTCGCCATATTGCTGGTTGCATTTGGCTGTCTTATATTTCCAAGCAACATTACTTTTTTTTCCCACAATTGTTTTTATTTTATTTTGTGATCTTTTTTGTTGTTGTTTTAATTTGACCAAATTGTATAAATTTTGTCCTATCTGTTTCGCCCCTTATCTCACTGCTAGGAATCCCCGCAGGACAGTGCCATCACCCGGGACATTAACAGGACGTTCCCAGCTCATGACTACTTCAAAGACACCGGAGGAGATGGGCAAGACTCCCTGTATAAGATCTGCAAGGTATTTAAGCACTCGCTCACACTTAGAGGTTTAAATTCACGTCTGCACCGTCAATATTAGGGCATTACACAGCTAGTCAGTCATGTTGGATCAGCAAAGTACAAGAACAGAACCGGAAATGCTTCATTGCCCAAGGGTAAATTGGGTGGCAGCTGTTGCAGCTGGCAGGCTATTTTTTTTTTTTTTGCTCTCCACCCCAGTGTGTGTGTTTCTAAACTTAGTTTTACACATTTCATGATTCAGGAGGATATTATAAATCTGATCTGCTATTTTCAACTTCATTATTGTGATGATAAGGAAAAGCACTTGGTAAAAAAGCAAATACCTTCAATTCATGTTTGACTAACACAGGTGTTAAACACAGATGCTAAAGTTAACTGTAACACCAGCAAATCTAATTGTCTTTCTGAGATGAACATTTCTGGAAAGAAGTTTCAATTCCATCTTAAATTGGCTTTATTTAACAGTATTATGCAACCCCAATTCCAATGAAGTTGGGATGTTGTGTTAAACATAAAAACAGAATACAATGATTTGCAAATCATGTACAACCTATATTTAATGGAATACACTACAAAGAAAAGATATTTAATGTTCAAACTGACAAACTTTGTTTTTAGCAAATAATCATAAACTTGGAATTTTATGGCTGCAACACGTTCCAAAAAAGCTGGGACAGGTGGCAAAAAAGATGGAGAAAGTTGAGGAATGCTCATCAAAAACCTGTTTGGAACATCCCACAGGTGAACAGGCTAATTGGGAACAGGTGGCTGCCATGATTGGATATAAAAGGAGCTTCCCTGAATTGCTCAGTCATTCACAAGTAAAGAGGGGGCAAGCTTCACCTCTTTGTGAACAAGTGCATGAGAAAATAGTCGAACAGTTTAAGGACAATGTTCCTCAACATACAATTGCAAGGAATTTAGGGATTTTATCATCTACGGTCCATAATATCATCAAAAGGTTCAGAGAATCTGGAGAAATCACTGCATGTAAGCGGCAAGGCCGAAAACCAACATTGAATGGCCGTGACCTTCGATCCCTCAGGCGGCACTGCTTCAAAAACTGACATCAATGTTTAAAGGAAAAGTGGTCTGTGGTCCGACGAGTCCACATTTCAAATTGTTTTGGAAAATTGTGGAGGTCGTGTCCTCCGGGCCAAAGAGGAAAAGAACCATCAGGACTGTCATGGACGCAAAGTTCCAAAGCCAGCATCTGTGATGGTATGGGGCTGTGTTATTGCCAAGGGCATGGCTAACATACACATCTGTGAAGGCCCCTTTAATGCTGAAAGATACATAAAGGTTTTGGAGAAACATATGCTGCCATCCAAGCAACGTCTTTTTCATGGACGCCCCTGCTTATTTCAGCAAGACAATGCCGAACGACATTCTGCACGTGTTACAACAGCGTGGCTTCGTAGTAAAAGAGGGCGGGTACTAGACTGGCCTGCCTGCAGTCCAGACCTGTCTCCCATTGAAAATGTGTGGCGCATTATGAAGCGTAAAATACGACGACGAAGACCCCGGACTGTTGAACAGCTGAAGCTGTATATCAAGCAAGAATGGGAAAGAATTCCACCTACAAAGCTTCAACAATTAGTGTCCTCAGTTCCCAAACGTTTATTGAATGTTGTTAAAAGAAAAGGTGGTAACACAGTGGCAAACATGACCCTGTCCGATCTTTTTTGGAATGTGTTGCAGCCATAAAATTCTAAGTTAATGATTATTTCCTAAAAACAATAGTTTATCAGTTTGAACATTAAACATCTTGTCTTTGTAGTTTATTCAATTAAATATAGGTTGAACATGATTTTCAAATCATTGTATTCTGTTTTTATTTATGTTTAACACAACGTCCCAACGTCATTGGAATTGGGGTTGTAGTTTGTAGCTTGTGCCAAATCAACTGAAATGGCTATTTTTTCACTCTATGTACCATTAGCAGCACTGGTAACTAGTTTTACACTCGCATTTCATTTTTAAATACATGCAAAGTTGTATTTCTTTGCAAGAATTTAGATGATTTTTTTTTTATTTAAAATGTTTTTTCTTTTAAATTTAATTTAATTTTTTTTAAGATTTGAGATTTTTGCATGTTGCCCTTTGAAAGAGTTGCAGACAGTGGTTTTGACTCTCAAATGTATGTAAAAGAAATGTAAAATTAAAGACAGCTTGCTCTTTTAACTGTTCAACCTTGTCATTTTTAAGATTAAATTTTATGGTCTTGGTCTTGTCATGGGTCTTGGCTTGTCTCGGTCTTAACTCGTTCTTGACTTCCAAAGGTTTTGGTCTTGTATTTGTCTCAGTGACTTATGGTCTCAGGCAAGTCTTGGTCTCAGATGGTGTGGTCTTGAGCACAACACTACTCGTATCACACTTCGAGGACCACTGCCCTACGGATTATCAGTTGGATTTAGATCAAGGTGCAAGGTTTTGTTTCAACATTGTTTGGAACAGTTAATAACTCCCTCCACCTTGGCTAAAGCCCAAAGTATGATGCTCCCACCACCAAGTGTCAAAGGTAGGTATGGTGTTTTGTTTTCAAGTTATGACGTTTCACAACCATAAAATCCTCAGTTGCTTTCAGGAGACTCCGTACAGGAGTTCCTCAGTTTATGACAGTTTTGTTCCTACAGTGGCAATGTAACCTGAATTTATATGTAAGTCAGAACGCGCCGTAGTCTATCACTAACCTACGCTAATGCATTATTAAAGTCATAATTACAATAAATATTGGTATGAAAAACACTTCTAGGTCATAAATGTAAAACAAATGAAAAACAGTAAGCACGGCGGTAACTCGGCGTGTATTCTCATGCCATGTGATGATCCATTTTTACATGCGCCTTTCATAACCACTGAATGTCCACTGTCAGGACTGTCGTAAATCAAACACTCACTTATATGCTTTTCCAGGCTTGAACAAAATGCTTTTCAGTTCTGCTCCCCTGACTAATGAAGCTTGCAAAAAGATTGTTGTCACATGACAGGCACAACCAATTCTTACCCCAAATTTCCTGCTATTCCCGAATGATGCTGCAGGCCTCTTGGCAGCCTTCCTGACCATTTTTATTCTTGTCTTTTAATCAATTATATGATGGAGGTTCATTTTTAAATACCCTTTATCTCAATACGAGTGATGATAGATTTAATAAATGCCTCTATGTTCTATATGAGGTTATTTCATCATCTTATACTTAATTTCATAAGTTTGAATTAAGAACAAACACTCCAGAAGATGAATTTGAGGATTTTGTCTCAGCTCACTTCAATATGGATGAGCCAGCAAAAAGTTATGTCATTTGCAGGGGAGCCTCCAAGCTGGAATGCCCCACCAAAGTGGAACATTTTGTGGTTCCGCCAAAATCTTGGGGGGGAAATATGCCTCAGTAAGCATCTTAAGAATGAATACCACAAATATCCATAAAACCTATTGCAGCATTAAAAAATAAATATATAAATAAATCTGGCTTCTCCTGCTACCAAGCAGATGTTAAATTTAAATGCACTTTATGTGCATAACATAACACTAATTCCAGCAGTGCATATAAAATGGCATTCGGCGACAGTATTGCTGTGCAAATACGTAACTGTTCCCTCACTAATTACGTGTCCGTCAAGCAGAGGTGTCACATGACTTGGACTCGAGTCAGACTTGAATCATGAATTTGATGACTCAACAATATGTTAAAAGACTTGCAACTGGACTTGGACTTGAACAGTAGTGACTTGAATCCATTGACTTGAAAAGACTTTGTACTTTGACCAAAGCACAGAAAAACCAATACTTCACAGCTTTCTCTATGTACAGCTTTATGTGCAATTTACTGCTTTACTATAGGAAAATATAATGGGTGTCAACAAAATGCTGAAGATCTGAATGATTAAATAATAGGTCGACGTGCCCCACGCAATTTTTACTCGTAATTAATTATTATCTTTTAACTTGACTTTACACCAATCTGATCGGCTTTAATCTTCTTCTTTTCCTTTCGGCTTGTCCCCTTGGGGTCGCCACAGCGCGTCATCCTTTTCCATGTAAGCCTATCTCCTGCATTCTCCTCTCGAACACCAACTGCCCTCATGTCTTGCTCTCTCTAACTTTGTCTCCAAAACATCGAACCTTGGTTGTCCCTCTGATGAGCTCATTTCTAATTTTATCAAACCTGGTCACTCCGAGAGCGAACCTCAACATCTTTATTTCCGCCACCTCCAGCTCTGCTTCCTTTTGTCTCTTCAGTGCCACATCAAGGCTGGCCTCACCACTGTTTTATAAACTTTGCCCTTCATCCTAGCAGAGACTCTTCTGTCACATAACACACCTGACACCTTCCTCCACCCGTTCCTACCTGCTTGGACCCGTTTCTTCACTTCCTACACTCACTATTGCTCTGGACGGTTGACCCCAAGTATTTAAAGTCCTCCACCCTTGCTATCTCTTCTCCCTGTAGCCTCACTCTTCCCCCACCACCCCTCTTGTTCATGCACATATGTTCTGTCTTACTTCTGCTAATCTTCATTCCTCTGCTTTCCAGTGCATGCCTCCATCTTTCTAACTGTTCCTCCACCTGCTCCCTGCTTTCATTGCATATCACAATGTCATCTGCATACATCATGGTCCACGGGGATTCCAGTCTAACCTCCTCTGTCAACCTACCCATCACCACTGCAAACAGGAAGGGGCTCAGGGCTGATGCAGTCCCACATACAACTTAAATTCGTCTGTCACACCTCACCACTGTTCTGCTGCCCTTGTACATGTCCTGTATTATTCTAACATACTTCTCTGCCACTCCAGACTTCCGCATGCAGTACCACAGTTCCTCTCTGGGTACTCTGTCATAGGCTTTCTCTAGATCTACAAAGACACAATGTAGCTCCTTCTGACCTTCTCTGTACTTTTCCATCAACATCAAGGCAAATAATGCATCTGTGGTACTCTTTCTAGGCATGAAACCATACTGTTGCTCGCAAATACTCACTTCTGTCCTGAGTCTAGCCTCCACTACTCTTTCCCATAACTTCATTGTGTGGCTCATCAACTTTATTCCTCTATAGTTCCCACAGCGCTGCACATCACCCTTGTTCTTAAAAATGGGCACCAGCACACTTTTCCTCCATTCCTCAGGCATCTTCTCACATGCTAGAATTCTATTGAACAAGGTGGTCAAAAACTCCACAGCCATCTATCCTAGATGCGTCCATACATCCACAGGAATGTCATCAGGACCAACTGCCTTTCCATTTTTAGCCTTGTCACGTGTCTTGTGATGTAGTACTGTAAATTATCTGATGGCCAATAAAGTCTTTTCTATCTTCCATCCATCTATTTTCTTTATCGCTTATCCTCACTCGGTCGCAGGCGTGCTGGAGCCTATCCCAGCTATCTTTGGGTGAGAGGCGGGGTACACCCTGAACTTGTCGCCAGCCAATCCCAGGGTACATATAAATAAACAACCGTTCGCACTCACATTTACACCTACGGGCAATTTAGAGCCCCCCCTTGACGATTGGTTTTGAATGTGCAGAAATTTTGATCAGCCCCCTAGTTTTCTTATGGTTCAATGTATTTTTTTTAATCAAATTTCTTTTGATAAATAAATATGGATTTTAAGATATATTAAATATATAAATGCAGTATATAATCTATACATAATAAACATATCTTATATTAAAATATATTTTTATTTTGTTGGTAAAATTACTCGAAAGGACTCAACTCAAAGTGTAGGACTTGAGACTGGGACTTGAGGGCAAAGACTTGAGACTTGTGACAAAGCAATGACTTGTTCCCACCTCTGCCATCAAGCATCCTCAAGGGGTTAGTAGTTTTACTTTATTCTAGTTTTATTAATCAGAGGTTACCTTAATTCAATATACTATACTCCAACCGCAATTCCAATGAAGTTGGGACATTGTGTTAAACATAAATAAAAACAGAATACTCAACCACGAACTCCCTAAATACAAGCAGCACATCGACTGTCCTACCAGGGAAAATAATACTTTAGACCACTGCTACACCACGGTAAAAAACGCATACCGTGCTATACCTCGTGCAGCCTTGGGCTCGTCTGATCACTGCTTAATTCACTTAATACCGACGTACAGGCAAGAACTTAAATGTGCGAAGCCTACAGTGAAAACAGTCAAAAAGTGGACAAATGAAGCCAAGATGGAACTTCAAAGCTGCTTAGACTGCACAGACTGGAGTGTCTTTGAAAATTCAGCTGGCAGCCTGGATGAATATACGGACACTGTTACATCCTATATCAGTTTCTGTGAAGAGGTCTGTGTTCCAACAAAATCATTTCGCACATTCAACAACAATAAGCCGTGGTTCACTGCTAAACTTAAGCAGCTTCGCCAAGCTAAGGAGGACGCATATCAGAGCGGGGACAGGGCCCTGTATAATCGAGCTAGAAACCAGCTGACCAAAGAAATTAACATTGCAAAGAGGATCTATACAGCAAAGTTGGAAAAACAGTTTAGCGCAAACGACTCTAAATCAGTCTGGCATGCATTCCAGTCGCTGACTAATTACAAGCGACGATCCCCCCAAGCTGAGAACAATAGCACACTAGCCAACGACTTGAATACCTTCTACTGCAGATTTGAAAAGGACAGTTTCACACCACACACCAATCCGGCCGCACCCGCGACCACAATCACACCTCTGACCTCTGCGTTAACCATCCATGAACAGGATGTGAGACGCATCTTCAAACAACAAAAGATTAACAAAGCGGCAGGCCCGGACCACGTGTCTCCATCCTGCCTCAAAGTCTGCGCGGACCAGCTCGCGCCAGTCTTCACTCAGATCTTCAACAGATCACTGGAAATGTGCGAAGTTCCATCCTGCTTCAAACGCTCCACCATCATCCCAGTCCCCAAGAAACCTGCAATCTCGGGTCTGAATGACTACAGGCCTGTCGCTTTGACATCTGTGGTCATGAAGTCCTTTGAACGTCTTGTGCTGGACCACCTCAAGAGTGTCACAGGTCCCCTGCTGGACCCCCTGCAGTTTGCCTACCAAGCGAACAGATCTGCGGATGATGCAGTCAACATGGGACTGCACTTCATCCTAGAACACCTCGACAGTGCAGGGACCTACGCGAGGATCCTGTTCGTGGACTTCAGCTCAGCGTTCAACACCATCATCCCTGAACTCCTTTCATCCAAGCTTCTCCAGCTCAGCGTCTCACCTGCCATCTGCCAGTGGATTTACAGCTTTCTGACGGGCAGGACACAGCAGGTCAGGCTGGGGGAGGCCACCTCATCCACACGCAGCATCAGCACTGGGGCGCCCCAAGGTTGTGTCCTCTCTCCGCTGCTCTTCTCTCTCTACACGAACGACTGCACCTCAGCGAACCCGACTGTCAAACTCCTGAAGTTTGCAGATGACACCACTGTCATCGGCCTCATCAAGGACGGTGACGAGTCTGCATATCGACAGGAAGCGGAGCGGCTGGAGCTGTGGTGCGGCCGACACAACCTGGAGCTGAACACGCTCAAGACTGTAGAGATGATCGTGGACTTCAGGAGGCATCCTTCGCCACAGCTGCCCCTCACGCTGTCCAGCTGCCTTGTGTCAACCGTCGAGACCTTCAAGTTCCTGGGAATTACAATCTCCCAGGACCTGAAGTGGGCGACCAACATCAACTCCGTCCTCAAAAAGGCCCAGCAGAGGATGTACTTCCTGCGGCTTCTGAGAAAGCATGGCCTGCCACCGGAGCTGCTGAGACAGTTCTACACAGCGGTCATCGAATCAGTCCTGTGTTCTTCCATCACAGTCTGGTTTGGTGCTCCTACAAAAAAGGACAAACTCCGACTGCAACGGACAATCAAAACTGCTGAAAGGATTGTCGGTACCCCCCTACCCACCCTTGAGGACTTGCACGCTGCCAGAACTAAGACAAGGGCGTGCAAAATCCTCTCGGACCCTCCCCACCCTGGTCACCAGCTCTTCCAGCTCCTTCCCTCAGGTAGGCGCTACCGATCAATGCAAACTAGAACTAGTAGACATTCCAACAGCTTCTTCCCTCTTGCAATCAACTTCTTGAACAGCTAACTTACAATTCCATTACAACAAGCTGGCAATTTTTTGACTTGAGTTCGTTGTCACATTTCTGTATTATGTATTACTCGTGCACTCACTGTAGTTGTCTCGCCGTGCTGCACTATTTGCATATAGTGGCCACTCATGCCAGAGTAGTATCTGCTCCATTTGCACACTGATTGAGGAGTATCTGTAACATTTGCACAACCATTGTCCCAGATTATCGCACTACTCGTCACTTTAAACCGCATACACTCCTTGAAGTCTCAGTGCCCTTTGCACAATGGTCATTGCACCGGACTATTGCGATATTAGCCATTCGAACTGAGGACTCTGCATCTTTTTGCACAATTGTTGTTTGTTGTTGTTTTTTGTTAATGTCTTTATGTCTCCAAAGTGTTCTGTAAATTGACTGTCTGTTGTACTAGAGCGGCTCCAACTACCGGAGACAAATTCCTTGTGTGTTTTGGACATACTTGGCAAATAAAGATGATTCTGATTCTGATTCTGATTCTGATGATTTGCAAATCATGTTCAACCTATATTTAATTGAATACACTACAAAGACAAGATATTTAATGTTCAAACAGATAAACTTTATTGTTTTTAGCAAATAATCATTAACGTAGAATTTTATGGCTGCAACACGTTCCCAAAAAGCTGGGACAGGGTCATGTTTACCACTGTGTTACATCACCTTTTCTTTTAACAACATTCAATAAACGTTTGGAAACTGAGGACACTAATTGTTGCGGCTTTATAGGTGGAATTCTTTCCCATTCTTACTTGATGTACAGCTTCAGCTGTTCAACAGTCCGGGGTCCCCGTTGTCATATTTTACGCTTCATAATGCGCCACACATTTTCAATGGGAGATAGGTCTGGACTGCAGGCAGGCCAGTCTAGTACCCACACTCTTTTACTACGAAGCCACGCTGTTGTAACGTGCAGAATGTGGCAAACCACATGTCTTGCTGAAATAAGCAGGGGCGTCCATGAAAAAGACATTGCTTGGATGGCAGCATATGTTTCTCCAAAACGTATCTTTCAACATTAATGGTGCCTTCACAGATTTGTAAGTTAGCCATGCCATTGGCACTAACACAGCCCCGTACCATCACAGATGCTGGCTTTTGAACTTTGTGTGCATAAAAGTCCGGATAGTTATTTTCCTTTTTGGCCCGGAGGACACGACATCCACAATTTCCAAAAACAATTTGAAATGTGGACTCGTCGGACCACAGAACACTTTTCCACTTTGCATCAGTCCATCTTAGATTAGCTCGGCCCCAGAAAAGCCGGCGGCGTTTCTGGGTGTTGTTGATAAATGACTTTTGCTTTGCATAGTAGAGTTTCAAGTTGCACTTACGGATGTAGCGCCGAACTGTATTTACTGACATTGGTTTCCTGAGCCCATGTGATGATATCCTTTACACATTGTCATTTTTTGATGCAGTGCCACCTGAGGGATCGAATGTCACGGACATTCAATATTGGTTTTCGGCCTTGCTTCTTACATGCAGTGATTTCACCAGATTCTCTGAACCTTTTGATGATGATGTGAACCGTAGATGATGAAATCCCTAAATTCCCTGCAATTGTACGTTGAGGAACATTGTCCTTAAACCGTTCGAATATTTTCTCACGCACCTGTTCACAAAGAGGTGAACCTCGACCCATCTTTGCTTGTGAATGACTGAGCAATTCAGGGAAGCTCCTTTTATACCCAATCATGGCACCCACCCGTTCCCAATTAGCCTGTTCACCTGTGGGATGTTCCAAACAGGTGTTTGATGAGCATTCCTCAACTTTCTCAGTCTTTTTTGCCACCTGTCCCAGCTTTTGTTGCAGCCATAAAATTCTAAGTTAATGATTATTTGCTAAAAACAAACTTATCAGTTTGAACATTAAATATCGTGTCTTTGTAGTGTATTAAATTAATTATAGGTTGAACATGATTTGCAAATCATTGTATTCTGTTTTTATTTAACATAACGTCCCAACTTCATTGGAATTGGGGTTGTATATATACTGTCAATATAATATGTAAAGGCATAACCCTTACAGTTCATTGAGTTTTTACGATAAGCCTGGATAAGCCTTTGTTTTGAATTTAAAAGCCAATCAATGTCATTTTGGAGGTTTCATTATCCAGTCATGTGAATGCTGTTTTAAAATAAAATTAAGAGAAAATGTTCCCTATGTAATTAAATATCAGCTTTTGTTTTTGTTTTGTTTTTCCCAGGGGCAATTGTTATGGAAGCACATTCTTTCATGGCCTCATGATTAGAAACAATGACGGTCTGTCTCTTCAATACTACCCCTTTGAAGGGCTCGTAAATAATGAGGTTTCCTAATTTCCTCGGAATGCAACATAACGATTGTGTAAATAGCTTGATATTTTACAGTCTGACCAGTTCACTGTGTTTAGAAGTTGCACATACTGTATCAGATCAAATCTAACTCCGACACTCCACTTTTTCCATCAAACAAGCATTTCTTGCACATGCATATTATTGAAACACTCATTTCAACCCATGGCTGTGGTTGCTGTGCTCAGATTTTTCATTTAATTAATTATGCATGTATAATTCGAGTGAGAGCATCCATCTCCATGCAGTTAAGCACCTCCTCAGGTGTGTTTAAATAATTCAGTCACCCCCACCTCTCCACCTTTGTCCGTTCGACTTGACTCATTACTCGTGTTTGTAGCTCAGTAGGCTACCTCACCCATTTTGGCCAAACTCTGTCCTGTTTTGTTCCTCTCCACTCGGATTTACACCATCTTATCTCCACCATAAACATTCCCTAGCCTCCTTTTCTCCCAACATCACACTGACACGTGTTTGGTCGCTGTGTTTCTGAATAGGAAACGCCATCTGCCTGGGACTTATAAGTATTTAAACAAGCTTTATCTGAGTGAAATGATGTAAACAATGGCTGCTTTTCCCCCCTTTTTATTTTCAACCTTGTGATGGATCTACACACTTGGTGTTAACACAAGGTTGACCCTGTTTTGAGACATTGTGTTCAACATTACAGTGCAGTCTCACCGACCAACCCATATTGTTAGGAATTCGATCAAAACCTTCAAGACAAATTTGACTTAAAAGTCACACAAACTTCATTTCAACTACCTTCATCAAATGATTTAGTTTGGTAATATTGCCGTTTTGTGACTTTTCTGGGTAATTTTTCCCTCCAAAGGGACTATCTTCAACACGGGGTTGTTATCGAAGTTGAGATTTTGTTAAACTTTAATTGGCTTGGAGTTTCACAGCTGTTACCTTGAGTCAAATAAGTGTTAAAATGAAAACGGAGGCTCTTGTTTAACCTGACCCAATCAAAAGTACATCTTAAGTTAGAATTTCATGGACATTTTTATTTAGTTCAGTAAATGGAGTGCACTTCTATAGGGTTTTATCTATACCATACGGTTCGCCAAAGCGCTTCACAAAGCCTCACATTTATCCATTCACACATACACATTCACACCCCAATGGGTGGCTGCTGCCATGCAAGGCTCCCCTGGGAGCAAATTATGGTTCACTGTCTTTCCCAAGGACACTTCGATAGCGGACAGTTGTAGCTGGTATTCAAACCGTTGGCCCTTTGGTTATCGGACGACGCACCAACTTATCCACAGCCACCCATAGTAGTTCAATTCAAAAAGTGAATCACGTATTATGTATAGATTTAAGACAGTAACTATATTATGATTTTATTTTTTTAAATTTCGATGATTCTAGTTTACATACAGTATGAGGAAAACCTACAGACAGACACTTACACACACACACAAAAACACACACACACACACAGAGTTGAAACCAGAAGTTTGCATATACTATATAAAAATTTATTTGATTTGTCAATGCTGTGCTTTGGTCCAAAATGTACATATCAACCCAATGACAAAATCAAAAGACCTTGTGAAGATGCTGGCTGAAGCTGATAAGTGTGTGCCACTATCCACAGTGAAATGAGTACTGTTGAACCCCTGCCGGAAAGCCAAAATGCTCAGTGCCCTGTGACAGTTTAAGACATATTTTGACGGACCGTCGTAGGAGCTGTGCAGCAAGACCGAGAGGCCCATGCCCCACGGAGGCCCCCACTTCATTGGCAGCCAAGACGCACGCTCAGCCACCGTCACTGCCTGAGAGTGGCGCTGTTTGCGAGGAACTTACTTTTGTGCCTCGCATCTGAACTCAGCTAAACTAAAAAAGCAACGAATCAATTCATGGTGATTCCATTCAGTACGTTTACTCAAAAATGTTTTTGTTTGAACGAGTTGTTTGCGAGTTGTTGAAACCTTTGGCTGTACGCAAATGCACAATGATACAATCGAATCTTGTGTGTGTTTAACGTTGTCAGTGCAGTTGCGGGCTATGCACCACTTATGTGCACCCCTGTCTATAGGGTTTAATATGATGTTGGTCCACCCTCTGCAGCTATAACAGCTTTGACTCTTCTGGGAAGACTTTCCACAAAGTTTACCAGTGTGTTTATGGGCATTTTCGACGATTCTTCCAGAACCATTTTAGTGAAGTCACACTGATGTTGGACGAGAAGGCCTGGCTCTCAGTCTCCTCTCTAACTCATCCAATAGGTGTTCTACTGAGTTGAGGTCAGGACCTGTGCAAGGCCTGTCAATTTCATCCACACCAAACTCTCTCTTGCACATCCATGTCTTTATTGGCCTTGCTTTGTGCACTGGTGCACAGTCATGTTGGATTATCCAACTACTGTTTCCACAAATTTGGGTGCATGGAATATATATATTTATATGCAGAACCATTCAGAGACCTTTTTACTGCAATTAAGGGGCTAATACTATCCAAACTGACTTTGCGCGAGAGGTGTGTGTAGATCCTGGACTGGTCGCCAGCCGGCACATGTAGACACCCTATGCACAATTTAGAGTTTTCAATAAACGTAGCATGCATGTTTTTGGAATGTTGGAGGAAGATGGCGAGGAGAAAATGAAAACTCCACACAGGAGGGCTCAACCCAAGATTCGAACCGTGCTAACCATTTAGTCCATCATGCATCCCTCCGTTGTACGTTTGTCACATATTTTCAAGATGGTTGACCAACATCTATTTTTCACCAGACCAACTCCCCTCATAAGTTTTTGTTTTTTCTCGGCATTTGCATTTACTGTCAAGCATATTTAATTACCTTTTGTACACGTGTGTTTGTCTCCTCCCTCCAGGCATACTCTGTGTATGATGAGGAGATTGGCTACTGCCAGGGACAATCCTTCTTGGCTGCTGTGCTACTGTTGCACGTGAGTTTCATATCAGTCCGACAAAAACAAATTTTTGATGAAACAACTTGAAGTACCCAGGGGTTCTGTTCTTGTTTTTGTTTGACGTGCCGTAAGTTATCTTATCAGTAAAGTTCCAGTGTATTTGGTCATCTGGTCCAACAACCTCAAGCACAATAACTGCTTAGTGTTCTCCTTTGACAGCAGTCTCATTTTTGACATTCTGTGATTCTCAGATTCCGACTCCCATAATGTTTAGGTGCCACATAAGTTCAAGCAAGATTTACTTGAGGCTTCTATGTGCGGTGCAGTCATTTTATGTGTAAATAAGATCATGCAAACATTTGTCACGAGCAAAATCAATGACCTCACAGCTGACACATCAGATCTCAATCTTTCATTCAGATTTAGATCCAGATTTTATTATATTGGGGTAAGTTTGCTCCCATTCATATTTACTGTCTGCAATTGAATGACATCATTTTTTGCTTCATGTTTGAGTGGGGACAGCTGGGTAAACAAATAACATGATCCATTTTCAATGTCCTGTGTTCAAGAATTTATATTTTTTGGTGTCAGGTTGACCCCAGCATTAAATATATTTAGGGAGCCAACAAACAAACCGATGTAAACTCAGGTAAAAGCTCAGTCCATCAGTGTGACCTGCTGCAGGTTTAATCAATAAAAATGCTAATCTAAAAATGATTTAAGATAAAAGCATCTTAACATGTACAGAAAATGGATGGATATCCATCCATCCATCCATTTTCTGAGCCGCTTCTCCTCACTAGGGTCCCGGGCGTGCTGGAGCCTATCCCAGCTGTCATCGGGCAGGAGGCGGGGTACACCCTAAACTGTTTGCCAGCCAATCGCAGGGCACATACAAACAAACAACCATTCACACTCACAGTCATGCCTATGGGCAATTTAGAGTCTGCAATTAATGCATGTTTTTGGGATGTGGGAGGAAACCGGAGTGCCCGGAGAAAACCCACGCAGGCACGGGGAGAACATGCACACGGGTCCTCAGAACTGTGAGGCTGACGCTCTTAATGGATGGATATAACCTTTTCAATTAAATTGAAAACTAAACATTTGTGGGAGACCCTGGATGCATATGTTGTGTAAACAATGAGTCCCAACCCGGGAACAATGAGTCCCCACAACTTATCATCACGTAATACAAATACAGTAATCCTCTGCTATATCACGGTTCTTGCTTTGTGGTGCCGCTATATTGCAGATTTTTATTACAGTTGTTACTCTATTTATTTTTTTTAATACTGTTTGGGCAATATTTTTGTGTTCTTCATTGCTCTTGCTCTCTCTCAATATATTATGTGTTTAGGCCTGTCACGATAGCAATATTTTTTAGGACGTTATATTTTCCGAAAAACTATCACAACAAACGATAGTATCGTTTGTTTTTATGCCACTGACATAATGATAGAGCATAATAATGCAAGTACATCCTTTTAAGAACATTTCACTTTTAATTCTAAGAATGATGAACATTGACATTGTAATAGAACAATAAATGAAAATATCCTAGATAAAAAAATAGACTCAAGCTTTGTTTACAAAAATTGCACTTAAACAAATATTTGGCACAGAGGTATAAACAGTCATTAATGCCTTACCAGGCGATATGCTGCCAATCAAGTTTGCAGTTGGTTAAGAAAAAATCCCAAGTAGCAACATTTATAACAACACAAGTAGATCAAAGCAACCCGTTTTGATTCTAGATTTGTACTACTTCTTCAAGGTCTGCAGCCTTTCTTTAAACGCTGTTTTGTCAACGTTCGATGGCTGGATCTCTTACAATAGTAACGATACACCGTATATAATGTGAGCATACGTGCGCCATATACACGGTCACGTTTGTATTTGCATTGTTTGGGCAAAGGGTTCCATAATTGCAAGCTGAAGGGAAACGGGAAATGTCCCACCGTGTTTTTTGTTCTTAAATCAAGAAATTGGGTTGATTTTGTCACTTTGAGGTTTTAAATTGTTGTCTTTGTTGCGACTTCATACAAATTCGACATACCAGCTCATTGGTGTTAGCGTTATGGAGACGTTCATCTGGCTTGAATCCAAAATGTTCCCACATCGTCGCGGTGCCGTTATGCTTTGGAACTAATTCCATTTATGCCGCTCAACTTTCTACCGGCTCGACTTCTGTACGTGAGTGCCCGCATTTCAAAAACACGCACGTGCGCCTGGGTATTACTTTTGATCCCTATGAAAAGTGGGAGGCAGAAATAAAAACGGTTGTATTTCGTATGACGTTCACCTGATTTGGATGTAAATACCCTCAAATTCAACCTGAAAGTCTCCATTTGAAGCACATCTTGTTTGTTTCATTTCACACCCATTGTGGTGTTTAGAGCCAAAAAGATGAATTGTGTCAATATCCCATTATTTATGGACCTGACTGTACAGCATACAGTAATCCAGTATTCACAAATGCAGCAATTGTTTTCTAACTATCCTTTGTTAGTTGCTGAAAAAAAACAAATCACCTATTCCGGCCGGTGTTTTGTGCTCTACCTATAACACTATAAAATGCTACAAGATGGCACCAAAGCCCTGTCTTAAATAGGAATTATTCTCAAGGAAGTATGTTGAAGTGATATTGTACATTTCAAGCTTCGTATGTCGGGGAGGAACCTGGATTGTTAGTGGAAGTTGGGAGACACCGTAGCATGACATGGACACACGCACTTCAGCTGCATTTTTATCTGTAAGCCATTTAGAATTATGTGTTTTGGGATCATAGTTTGTAGTATATTTGTTTGAACTTTAATATAAGCAATTCTAAAAATCCTTTTTTTGTGGGGGTGTCAGTGCTCAGTTCTTGTCCCATGCAATTAGTTGGGCTTTAGTGGACAGTGCTTTAAATAGTAAGACTAGTAATAATAATACAAAAGTCAGACACCAGAGTAAATAGTTTCCCTGGCCAACATTGCACCCTAGAGGTAAACCTATGTCACTGCGTGCTTGCTAAGTGAAAGGGGTACACAATGTTGAGCAATTTATTTGATAAGACATATTGTGCTTGCTTATCTATCCATCCATTTTCCGAACCACTTAGCCTCACTATGGTCACGGGCGTGCTGGAACCTACCGCACCTATCTTTGGGCGAGTGGTGGGGTACACCCTGAACCGGTCGCCAGCCAATCCCAGGACACATATAAACAAACACCCATTCACACTCACATTTACACCTACGGGCAATTTAGAGTCTTCAGTTAACCTACAATGCATATTTTTGGGATGTGGGAGGAGACCCGGAGTAAAGCCATGCAGGCACTGGGGAAAGCCACACAGGCACTGGGGAACATGAAAACTCCACACAGGCGAGCCTGGATTTGAACCCGGGTCCTCAGAACTTTGAGGCATCCACCGTGCTACGTGTTTGCTTATATTATTGTATAATTATATAAGCTACAGTTATACATATAATCAAGATGTGTCCCTGAAAGTCTTAATTAAGTTTGTTGCTCAGATGCCAGAGGAGCAAGCCTTCAGTGTGCTGGTCAAGATCATGTTTGACTACGGCCTCAGGGACCTCTTCAAGCAAAACTTTGAAGATCTGCATTGCAAATTCTTCCAGCTGGAGAGACTCATGCAGGTTTGTGCCTTATGGTATACATACTAGCCATGGGCCGGTTAGCAGTTTGACGGTATACACGGTTTTAAAAAGTCACGGTTTCAAACCCACTTAAATGTTCAATCACCAATATCAACTGTATGTGTTTTTGTTTGTTTGTGTGTTTGAGTTTTCAGAGAAAGTCCAGGGCATCGATTGTGTGCCGCCACGTGTTATTATTAATATGCTACAATATCATCCTGCATCCTGGCTGCAGCAGCCAATCATATTGCAGCGCAGCGTTGCGTGTCCTGCTTAGAACACAAGTCAGATTCATTATAACGCGTTGTATGAAGAGTGAGAGAGAGATGGAGAGTATGTGCGTGCATCAAGTAAACCCACAGGGCAACTCAGATTCGCTCTCGCTCCTGATGTGTGTGAATATATGCATCAACATTGAAATAATAGAATCAATATTGTTTCATTATTAGATATGGTATGTAGTAGTAGCAACTAATAGTATTTTTACAGAAAATCAATTAGATCAATACTGTTTAAATTTAGGCTTATTCCAGTACTTAACGTAGTTTCCAAAGCACATTTGATTTACCACAGAGTTAACTGTAATACGGATTTAGGCTAAATTTACAAGTCCGTCTTTATTTTTCAAAGGAGCATCCACATCAAAGTGAGCATGTCTCCAAAAAAAACTTGAGCAGCTGGATGTTTAAACCAACTGAAGTTACTGCATTTTATTTTGAAGTGTTTTATTTTTTATTTATTTTTTTAACAGATAAAATCTATTTATGTTGTGATTACTCTTGTGCTGTAAGTTTGTGCATATGTAATAGAGATTATATATTTTATATTAATTTCAAAGTGTTTTATATAGAAAGAATTTCAAGTATTTTATATTTTTGAGCTGCAGGTTTCGCTGACTTAAGTACAGTACTGAATTTATTTTGATTTTAAATGTATTTTAACTTAACATAGTACACATTTACTAATGTACCAAAGATTCTATATTTTGTTAATATAAAAAAGTTTGTGTTCAAAATAAGTTTTCAAGAAGTTATTTACCCAAATATTTCTAAATACATACATTTTAGAGCTGTAATTGCAATATTGCGATATCATGATATTGCAATATTTTTGCTCAAGGATGTTATACTGTCAAACTCTGATAACCGGTCCATACCTAACTCTAGTGTTGTCACAATACCAAAATTCTGACTTTGATGCTATACCTTCAAAAAGTACCTCGATACTGAGTGGAAAATATACCACAGCAAAAATCTATATCATCAGTATCACCAGTGAATGAAAAATGACAAAAAAAACTTCCAATTATGTTTTATTAATTAAAAATATGAGTATACTCTTGATTAAAAAAAACATTTTGAACATTACCCTATACAAAATTAAACACTGTTAAACATTTGAGCCCAAAAGTATTGTCTGACCTATTGTTCAGACAGTTATTTGGCCACTTATTTTTGGCCACATATAACTATGTGTGTATGTATAGGTACATATTTTACTTGTATATACAGTATATGGCTATGTATTCTACAAACGTGGACAAAATTGTTGGGTACCCCTCTTTTAATGGAAGAAAAACTCACAGTGGTCACAGAAATAACTTTAATCTGACCAAAGTAATAATAATAGTAATGTAACCAGAATTATTACTTAATTAATGCACTGAGAATATTGTTATTTTTACCTGCTGTCCTTTGTCTTTATCAGGAATATATTCCAGATTTGTACAACCATTTCCTGAATGTGGGTCTCGAAGCTCACATGTATGCCTCCCAGTGGTTCCTCACCCTCTTTACAGCAAAGTTCCCTCTCTACATGGTCTTTCATATCATTGACCTGCTTCTATGTGAGGCAAGTACAAATGCGCATTGTGTTACTGCGCTCTATTATCAGGGTTAACGTAAAAGGTCTTTTCCAAAAATCTAAATTTAAGGCTTTAAATAGTCCTTATTCCACTGAGCATTGTATTTTAATTCTTAATTTGAAGCAGGTCTTAAATTCATGTAACTTAATCTCAAAACAAATGGTCCTGCCTGTATATGAATGGAATTTGAAAAACATTCCATTCTGTGATTGCAGCTGCAACTTTGAAAAACATTCCATTCTGTGATTGCAACTGCATGATCTATCCAAAAATATTTGACACTTAATAATTCAAATAATTAATGTATGACATACTAATACAAAAATACAGCATTAATAAAATAAAAAAAAAATATAGGTGTATTATTAAATGTTTTATTCATTTATTTAACCATTTTTATTTATCCAGGAAAAACCGTACTGGGATTTAACACAAATTAACACTCCAATAGCAATAGTGGGGATGGGAATTAAAAAATTTGTTTTCTTTTTTGAGAGCCGGTGCCCAGTAATTTGATTCCTAGGAATCGTTTGTTTGTCTGAAGATTCTGCTTATCGATTCCTCTTACATCGCAAATGAGTGACGAGGTTACACGAGAATTGTATTTGGTTCTGAACATTTCCAACAGATGTCAAGGCAGAAAGAAGTACTCTACCGTTTGGCTATATCTTAATGCGAATATACCGTGTCTACTTCCAACACTTGCATAGCTTTAGTTTTGATCAAAGGGCAATATGCAGAAGTAGAGCTGTGCGATAATGATATATAGCTACGTAGTGTGATATAAAATCATCTGTCATACCTTATAACCCTCTGTTGTCTAAATCGTATCTTGATGTGTGGATTTATTGGATTTTCTCTGTTGCGACACTTATGTAGCATCCGAGACGGTAACACAACAGTCGCATTTCTATTACATCATCATTGTGTCTCACTCTCCAGGCATGACCAATCAATTTTTGATCAAAACTGTCACACTAATGAAGCAGCTGAATTAAGGCATTTTCACACCGCATTTGCTCATTGTCAAAGGTCTGCATGGCAGACCGCAGGGACGACGGAACCTGGTGCAGCCAATGCCGACCATATCCAAATGTGGAAGTGCTGACAGAGCGACCTACAAGAAAATCAGGAGGCTTTCCCCGCTGAGTAGACGGCAACTTGGCAAAATTTATTTGTCATTGCTGCAAATGAAAACCCTGCCTTTGCTTATTTCAAAGAGGAAGAGGTGGCGCAGCAGCAAAAAAAAAAAAAATGAAAAAAAAGGAAATGTGTGCATCCTGCAGCATATCCTATAATTTCACTGCAGGATCTCAGAGTTGAAGCTCGTTTGTGAGCTTCAGTCCCACTAATAAGGCTTTGAGGTGTATTTCAGTTTGAAAGCCTCTTGCAGCGATGTCTGGGTATATAATTTTTCTATTGTCCCAAAGCTCGGGAAAGTGGGACATGGCATTTATTATGACTCTCCATTTTCCCCATGACTATTAGAGTACAAGTCCGCTAAAATAGCACTCAGAAATCACCGCTCTGTTGGAAGTGCTTTCTGAAGTCACCCCGAGGCTGCTTCAGCCTTCGGCAACCGCCCTCTGCGCTTGCCACGACACTGCATTCCGTGATCCCGGCCCCTCAGCACATATTCAATGAATTAGATTTGTCAAGTGCAATGTGAAAAAGCCCTTTAAACTTGGATTTATTGGTCATTACTAGAGAGCAGGTGCAGGGATGACATGCTAAAGAGGCGATTATGTTTCGCTGGTCACTTGTTGGCAGAGTTCAATAAACAGAATCTGTGCCATTTTCATGCGCTCCAAGAGAGAATTAGTTTGTGAGTTTGTGTGAAAGAAGGTTGACTTTAGATGCCACACTAACATTGTATGACCAATGAAAGAAGGTTCATCACCCCCAAATATTCGTTGATAGCACTGCTAGAGGAACGTAGATGAAAACAATGTTGTAGACCGTGTACATTCCTTGAAAACTGGTTTTACGACATATTTTGAATATGTCCCACTGGATCTGGATATTTGTATTTTAAAAAAAAATATTTTATCCAGTTTATTCTTCTAGACATAATGTGTTTTGTAAATAAATGGAGAATAGATCCAAGAGAATTGTCAATAATTTCATGTAATTTTAAGGAAAAATACTATATCCGGATACAGACTTCTCTATATAAGGATAAAAATTTTGTGCATATTGCACAGCACTATCCAGAACCATCTTAGGTATTATCATATAATGATGTATATATAATGAAATAAATATTATACATCATTTGTATTTATCTCTCACCCAATGAGAATTGATAAGGAATCTGATCAATAAAGCAGTATTGATAATGGAATCGGGATTGCCAAATTCTTATCAATTCCCATCCTAGTCAGTAGGGCACACACATACAAGTACATATTAATTAATTGAAACAATTCTTTTAGTTTGTATTTTGTGGTACAGGGCTTAAATTTACTTCATAATGACCTTAGAACAGTCTAAGAAAAACTCTTACATTTGATTTGGTGACGCCTCCAGGAACCTTGATTGTGTTATTTGAATATTTCATCATACAGTGTTACTGCGTCGTTAAACAAATTATCCTCATCCTCAGGGCATCAGTGTGATCTTCAATGTGGCTCTGGCACTTCTCAAGGTAACATTTGTAGTATATTCATATTGGACCTCGATATTTATACCCATATTTTAGACCATACATTTTATTTGTTATACAGTCTATTTGTATTACACCTGCTTATTGACTCAAACAAACGGGTGTTAATAATAGTAGTAGTTGTTGGCTCTGGTAATGGAAGGAAATGGAAATTCTCACACGTTTCTTCTTATTTCTCCTCAGACTTCAAAAGATGATCTGATCCAAACAGACTTTGAGGGTGCCCTCAAATTCTTTCGTGTTCCAGTTCCCAAAAGGTATCGCTCGGAGGAAAACGCCAAGAAACTGATGGAGCTGGCTTGTAGCATGAAGGTGAGTTTCATAGCCTGTGCCTCGGATAAGCGTAGTATGTGACCTTTTACCCAGACAATATCAAAGGATGGCAAAAAAGACACGCAGGTCAGCAGAAGATAAACTATTCATTTTTCCCCCAGTGTCAAAACAAAAGGAGACCATCACCTATCTGCAAAAACAACCAGCATTGCAAATCTAATAGTGGTGCCTTGAGATACGAGTTAAATTCATTTTGTGACTTTTCTCTTATCTCAAAACACTCACATCTTAAAACATACAGTATTTCCCCATTAAAATTAATTGAAATGCAATTAATACCTTCCAGTCCCCCAAAATTACCACATTTTTTATAAAAGTTTTTAAAAAAAGACAAGTAGCAGTATATTGTAAAATACGGTCATAAAACAAGATAGAAGCGAATGTAAAGATATTAACTGGTTTTATGAAGTTTAGTCAAGTCTGGCACACAAGCACACACACTGAAGTTTCATTTGTATGCCTGTATCTTTAAATGCACTGTGTGTGTGTGTCTCTCTCCTATCTATCTCTCTCTCTCACTCTCTCTCTCAACCCCCCTTCCTCCCGCTCCTGCTACTCAGCTCAATATCATAGTAGTATCATAATGACGTAAATACAGATTATTAAATGACAATGAAAACATCTCTATAATAACAAACATAATGCATGCATGTTTTTTCCACTGATGGTAGATGAGTGTTGTTAGGATTCCCACTTGTGTTCTATCCAGGACACAAGTGGGAATGTATCACATTTGTGCAAAAATCAGGTCCATTTGTTCTAGCAGGCAGTGTTCAATGGTTGCCATTGTTGTTGTTTTGTTCCTTGTTCTGGAAAGTAAAAACGGCTTCCGCAATTGGCCATAGAATGCAGAGGAAACTCCACCCTGTGTGTCCTAGCAAATAAAAGCTGTAGCGACACCCTTGACTTGGAGGAGAACTGTAGCACTTTTTCAAAACAGCGCACGTGTGTTGCGCTTGAGTATATAGAGTATAACAAAGCCTTTATTCCGATCTGACGATATCGATTCCATGCGTTTGTCTTAAAGCTGCCATGCCGCATCGGAATTATCATGTGAACCATGCAGCGTACATTCAGGCTTAAATAAAATTGTGTTTGTTGTGTCGTGATACTAAACTAAATGGCAAAAAAAATTCTGCTGGTATACTTCAGATCAGCCAGAAGAAGCTGAAGAAGTTTGAGAAGGAGTACCACACTATTCGGGAACAGCAGGAGCAGCAGGAGGCTCCCATCGAGAGATACGAGGTTGGTATGCACCCAAAGCAAACAAATTTATATCGAAGTTTTATGATTAACTTTCTGCTTTTTATATATTAACATGGAGCTGTTCTAGTTCACATTTTTTATCTATGTAACAGGGTTCCTCACAAACAATAAAAGCCAAATCATAATAGTTTATCTTCTCGAATTAAAATCAGCACAAATATATATAGTCAAAAGGTAAGTGGAATGATGTAGTTGCACTCTGCACAGGATCATTAAAGTGTATGCTTTTAAAATACAGTGCACACAATTTGAATGTAAAACTCATGTTTGGGTGATGAATTCATGTAAAGTCATAATACTCGTCATCTCCGGCTGCTGGCTGATACTAAAAAAACGCCACCATTTTTGATGGAGGTGGTACTAAAAGTGAGCAGGAATACATAATTACAGCCCATACATTATGTATATTTATTATATCAGCTGGAGTCAACTTGAAAAATGTACTGTACTTTTTCGACCATAAATTCTTTTGGAACAGCAGTAAACCCACTGTACTATGCTGCTTGACTTTTTAATATGTTAACCATACACATGCAGGTTATGTTGTGTTAAACATTGAATCTTGCTAGCTTTCCCATTCTCTTTTGCTCATTTGCAGCTTTCACTTCCCGTCTCCTGCCAGCATTGAGCCACTCCCCTGAGCTTCCTTCTTTATTTGTCCTTGTTTTAATTGTCTCTACGCTGATTTGCAGAGGGAGAACCGTCGTTTGCAGGAAGCCAACATGCGCTTGGAGCAGGAGAACGATGACCTGGCACACGAGCTGGTCAGCAGCAAGATTGCACTGCGTAAAGACCTTGACAACGTAAGTCGGAAAAGGCTGACATTTTGGTTTTGTGTGATGTGGTAAAACCTGTGTGAAACCTCATACTTGCCATACTCCTCTATTGAGATCTCATACCCACAAACGTTGCACATTTGTTTATTTGTCCTTGAGAATTTAAGTCCAGTTATATGATCAAATAAAAACAAACACCTCACTGTGTATGTCTCACTCCACATAATTATAAATGCTTTTTAATTACTGAACCAAAATAATTATTTTATTTTATTTGTATTTTTTTCAAGTACGCCACTCACATGATTCTATTACATTCTCTTATGTTGTTTAGTTAGCTTTTTTATATATATTTTTTATTTTTACTACATTTTCAAGTATTGCACCAGAATAATCATAATCAGAATCATCTTGATTTGCCAAGTATGTCCAAAAAACACACAAGGAATTTGTCTCCGGTAATTGGAGCCGCTCTAGTACGACAACAGACAGTCAATTGACAGAGAACACTTTTGGGACATAAAGACATTGACAAAAAACTGTCACTGAGCAATAAAGGGTTGCTAGTTACCTGGTAAAAAAATTTTTTGGACAATTGTGCAAAAAGATGCAGAGTCCTCTAGCACTTAGAGCAGTTCGAATGACTAATATTGCAATAGTCCGGTGCAATGACCATTGTGCAAAGGGCGCCGAGACTTCAAGCGAGTGCAGATACTCCTCATTCAGTGTGCAAATGGACCAGATGCTACTCTGGCATGAGTGGCCAGTATTGGTCAACAACAGATATGCAAATAGTGCAGCGTGGCGAGACTACTACAGTGAGTGCACGAGTAATATATAATTGGCCCGACAGAAATGTGACAACAAACTTAAGACAAAAAAATTGCCAGTATGTTGCAATGGAATTGTAGGTTAGGTGTTTAAGAAGTTGATTGCAAGAGGGAAGAAGCTGTTGGAATGTCTGCTAGTTCTAGTTTGCATTGATCGGTAGCGCCTACCTGAGGGAAGGAGCTGGTGACCGGGATGTGGAGAGTCCGAGAGGATTTTGCACGCTCTTGTCTTAGTTCTGGCAGCGTGCAAGTCCTCAAGGGTCGGTAGGGGGGTACCGACAATCCTTTCAGCAGTTTTGATTGTCCGTTGCAGTCGGAGTTTGTCCTTTTTTGTAGCAGCACCAAACCAGACTGTGATGGAAGAACACAGGACTGATTCGATGACCGCTGTGTAGAACTGTCTCAGCAGCTCCGGTGGCAGGCCGTGCTTTCTCAGATGCAGGATGCAGTTATGTGAAAAAATTAAATACATGTTTGTACAGCTTTGATTAACAAGCTGCTAGTTGTGTTACTACCTGCTCTGCATATGCTCACATCGTGGGCCAATGGAATAATCTGATCAGAATAATTGTATCAAAGGGGAAAATATTACAGAACATTGCCTTTTTAGTTGTAACAATGCAATTATTTTGCATACTACTCTATACTCTACAGCCATAAGGCTCTGCAAAGATTTGCCTGTTTTAAGTGCGGACTTTGCGGAAACATCACGTGAAAGCTAAAAGCTAAGCAGAGCTGCTGTGTTGGAAGCACATATTAGATTAGCATTGGGTAACAGCATTATCAATGTTAGCTTCTGATAAGCAGCACATACTTGATTGTTTTGTAAAATCCTCGTGTTGTGGCAATGTTTTTGTTTTATTTAATATTGTTCTTATTTTGCTGACATCTTCAGGGTAGACACCCAAATCAGTCTGTTCTACTCTTATCTTTTTATTCTTTATTATATTGTTAGAGTGTGATGTATATTTGAGTTAACTTGTTATTTTGGGTTTAATCTTTCCCACGTTTGCTAGTTGTCACACTGCCACCAATCATGTAGGCCTGGCAGCCATGAAGATTGTCAACTAGACTTGTGTCACCTGTGACATCATCATCATGCCGTGGTTACCACTGAATCGCATTTGTGTGTGTCAGGCTGAGGAGAAGGCTGACGCCCTGAACAAGGAGCTGCTGCTGACCAAACAGAAACTAGTGGACTCAGAAGATGAGAAGAGACGACTGCAGGAAGAGTCGGCGCAGGTCAGGGTGCACCACAGTTATAGTTTCAAGGCACACAGTCGGGTGACAGATGATAAAATGAACATGTCAAAAATAATCACAGATTCCTCTGTGTTGTTGTGGCCACACAACCTCTGCTGCAGTCAAACCTTCAGTGTCAAAAGACATCCGCTTGTCACTGACATTGTGTTCCCTCAATTCGGTTGAAGAGCAGGACAGCGCTGCCATCTTGTGTTCCCTTGTGTCTTCTCCGCTCTCCTATCCTGTAATGTCCTGTGTCTTTCTGTGTGTGCGGCTGCAGAAGAGAGAGATTAATGTGCTTGCACAGAGGACGTGACTTTGCCCTCAGCGTCAAGCCTGCCAATAGTTTTCTGTCTCCTTTACATTTCATGGCAGTAACATAGAAATGCAGCCTGTGGGGGCCAGGACACTCACATCTGTCCTTAGTCCCTGACCTCGAAGATCATGTCGTGTGTCCACAGCTGAAGGAGATGTGCAGGCGAGAGCTTGACAAGTCGGAATCCGAGATTAAGAAGAACGGCTCCATTATCGGGGAATACAAGCAGGTATGGCCACATTTAAATGGAAATACTTGAATGCTATCACAGAGCTTCCCCACCCCATTATAATTATTATTGTAATCCCGCAAGGGGCGATTCAACAACACTATATCTTTATATATCTATATTGTGTTGCACACCACGCACTTAGAACCAAATCACAAGGTATGCAAGGAGATGAAAAGAGGGAAAGGGGAGCGCAAAACAGCGCTGCACCTCTTGAACTGAGGGGGCGGGTATGGGGCCTTGCTCAAGGACACTGTGACAGTAGCCAGGAAGTGGACTACCATCTCTCCACAGCAGGACTTGAACCATGACCCTCTGGTTTCAAAGTTCCAAAGTCCTTAGTCGAGTTACTGCTGTGGGTGTGAATGGTTGTTTGGCTGTGTACCCTGCGATTAGCTCGCTATCAGTCCGAGGGTGTCAGCTGGGATTGGCTCAAACACTATAGAAAATGGATGCATAGTCGGCGGTCTCATGTAATTATACATTTGATAAAATGTACAAGGTCACTGTACAAAAACCAGTAATGCTAAGGATCTTTTACGGTATGTTAAAATAAATAAAATTAACAGTGGGGGGAAAAAAACAGTTTTAAATAGCTAAAAAAAAAATTGCTACAGAAACACTAAACAGTATCCATTGCAGGTATAACACATTTAATCGATCCCAATTTTGGATGTTAGCTCCTCCAAAGACCTTCATTTAAAGGTCTTAAGTGACACACAGTTCTCCGAGCAGCCGTAGGGTGTTAAATATTACAAGTTGCCAGGTCATTTGAGGGAATCAATAATGCTTTAATCATTCCTGCACCCAACTTGGGGCTAGGTCGTACCATCCATGATGCTAGCTGAGTTCTTTGCCAACGTGACATAATCATTACAAGAATGCTGCATTTATTTGACCGCCACTCTGTGGTCTGTGGCTTTGATGTGATTAGAAACTGCGCTGTAAATGAGTTGAGGCGTATGAGTGTGGTGGTCATTAATCAGTACACTGAACACAGCATGCCTGTGCTGAGCCACGATGTGAGCATATGCAGAGCAGGTACTGACACAACTAGTAGCTTGTTAATCAAAGCTGTACAAACATGTATTTAATTTTTTCACATAACTGCATCCTGACTGGGCACAGTCATGTCTTCTCAGAGACTGGTTGGCACTGTGACTTTGCCAACTCAATCACAAAGTCACTTTGCTCCAGCCAAGAAACATTCCTAACACTTCAAGATGTTGGCTTGACACTTTTCCTACAAGCATTCATTCATCAATCTTCTCCGTGACCCCTGATAAGAATTTGCTGATCCTGTATTTGCAACTTCTTTGAACCTGAACAAAACACGCATCATCAATTTGACTTTGAAGCAAACATTGAAAAAAAGAGTTTCTACTCTTTGAATTCTATTCATCCATCCATTTTTCATAGTGCTTGACCTCATTAGTCTTTTCTCTCGAATGAACCTAAGGCCGAGCCACGTTAGACTGCGAAATGATGACAGTTGGTGACTCATCGCCACACACCAAGCGATTGAGCCCTGTCTTTGCTTGTGAATGACTGAGCAATTCAGGGAAGCTCCTTTTATACCCAATCATGGCACCCACCTGCTCCCAATTAGCCTCTTCACCTGTGGGATGTTCCAAACAGGTGTTTGATGAGCATTCCTCAACTTTCTGAGTCTTTTTTGCCACCTGTCCCAGCTTTTTTGGAACGTGTTGCAGCCATAAAATTCAAAGTTCATGATTATTTGCTAAAAACAATGAAGTTTATCAGTTTGAACATTAAATATCTTATCTTAGTAGTGTATTCAATTAAATATAGGTTGACATGATTGGCAAATCATTGTATTCTGTTTTTATTTGTTTAACACAACGTCCCAACTCCAATGGAATTGGGGTTGTACATTGCGCACCATTTGTAACCTTGAAATCTCCTATGTCGGGAGTGTAAACCAAGGACTTTACAGGGGCAGTGGATCTTTAGTTTACGCCCATTTCATTTGGGATGATCTTATTTTTTCGTTGAACAATGTTTAGGGTACATTTGCAGTATAATAAACGATTGGAGTATCCCTGGTTGTGATTATCTATAATCATGCACGGATCTAATTTTGTGTTTTCCTGTGTGTTGGTTGATTGTTTTTAAAACTAAAATGTTCCTGAATGAACCATCTAATGTTTGGGTGTGCGTTTGAGCATTTCCCCAGTTTATCATCCCGTATTCAACATATCTGTTAACATCTAAGCTGCAGTCAAAGCAGCACTTAATGTGGAGCATTAATGTTTTTATATAATGTCTTTTGTTCCACAAATTATTCGTTTGGTGTGTGCGTGCGCATGCCAAAATATCTACATCAAGACGCTGTGTCCTTCAGCTGAACCCATGACTGTGAGCAGGTTCTGACTCCTAATGGTGTTTCATCCTTTTTGGATGTCATCCTGTTGCTTGATGTTGAAATGCCATTCAAATCATGGATCCTTTTCCCTCTTATAGCCATTGCAGAGGTGTTATGCAACGCTTCTGTCACTCCCTGTGTGAGCGCAGACAGAAATAGCAAGAGGACATATTTAGAGCCAAACCTCAGCTTTACCTCAGTATTAAAAAGCAGTATGGCACAATTTTAACTTAAAATAACTGCATCTTAAACTTAAAGTAGGAAAGTGGGTACAGACATACCCATAATCTGGCCAAATTCCCCCCCTTCCGATCCAAGTCAGCAAAGGCCAGACGATCGGATGTCTCTCAATGTTTAGCCTGTGCGATTATCCTGTGGTGTGTGTTAAGAATAGTTTTCTCTCCCCTATCTGCTCAGAAGATCATTCTTTTAACTATGGTTGTACGGTGTGCCTTTTTAAATAAATTGAAGTATTATTATTATTATGAATAATAATCTGTCTCACAAGTAATTCATCACAGTACAAATGGACAATATAAGAACAGTTTGCAACCACCACATAGTTAGTACTAAGTAACATAGCCTCGCTGATTCAAATTTGTTTTTCCCCATCGTCATGTATGGGTTCTCTCACATTTTAAAAATGGTTTGTTAAAAATCAGTGCATCTTTCTATCTTAAGATCACCTACTGTAAGCCGTTTTTAACTGCAAGAATACCCCTAGTATTTGTTACCTCAGGAGTTACAGCTGATTTTTAACCCAGTGACAAATACTATGCCTTGCTATGTTTTTTGTGTATTGTGGATAACTGAAATCAGACTTCATTCCAAGTGGAAATGTCTCTTTCTCACATCAAGCTCTTTTTGCGCTGGTGAAAATGAAGGCGATAGATAGAAAGAGGGAGTGAAATGGAGAGAACTGAGGGAGGAAAAGGGGGCAGGCTCAAAGCTGTCTCTTCTGTTTTCAAATCCTGACACATTGATAACTCTAACTTAACTTTTTATTTTTATTTATTTATTTTTTAATTAGAAATTAGGGGGGACTCGACCAATGGCCAGTGAAGCCCATTGAGGCTTTTGTGATTAAGGGCTACAAAAATAAACTTGACTTGAAAAAAGCCAAATAACACCCCATACCATTGAGCACACAACAAATATATAACCACACTACCGGAACAATAAATTGCATTACCCAGCCACAATATTAGGCACACAAGTTGGTTACCCCATGGAGTTACAGCAGAGTCAATATTAGAGTACTTTTAAGATTTTGTCTATATCAAGGGAAGAGCTTATGTATTGATTAACAATTGTTGGTTGGTTGCCCTTTTAGTTTGTTAGTTGTATTATGCAAAGACGACAGAACCTACTTCCACATGATATTGCTGTCGGGTGGTACTTTTTGTTGCAAATAAAGGATGCGGAGCAAGGAATCTGTTATGTTTCCGCCATTTGAGTCATGGTATGAATGGAATTGTCCACTTTCCAATCAAAGTGGCACTACATCCATGCATAACATCATCTTCCAGGAAGCAGGAAGATTTTGTTTTTTAACTTTTGTTCGAAGTTTAACTTTGTTGGAGTTCTGCATCCCACTTAACCTTATTCTACCTAGTGAGGCACCAATATTTCGGCCAAAAGTGCATTTTCGTTTTCAGGCTGAAAGTCTTTCGTCACTGAAATAAAATGGCAGAAACAGGATGTTGTCATGACGCAAGCAAAAACTCCGTCCAGCACGCGGTCGTGTACACTATATTGTATCTTAAATTTAAAAAAATAAATAAATAAACAGCGCTTCCATATTGAACAGCTGCTTTCCACTGTTCAGGTACTATGGCGAATACTTGTTGCAAGCTATTTTGTGCCACCCCAGCTACCTACGAGCTACAACTAATGCAGCTAAATATGATGCCGAGCTGCGGAGGTGAATGTTCGCTTCGCATCCGGTGTCAACGCAGCACAATTCATTAATCATCGCCTCCATGGCGGTGAATAAGCTACACTTCTGACAAGTATCGTTACCACAAAGGGAGGATGAGGAGTAATTAACATGAGAAAGACTGGGACGGCATCCTAATTGCTAAGCTATCGCAACATGAAGTTACAAACACCAAAATAAGTGCTCAGGTGATACAGTACACTTGTCGTATAGGTGTGGCTGGAACTGTGTTATAGCAGACAGTAACCAACTTTGAAGAGCAAAGTAGCAGGAATATTAATGTGTCTGAAGAGAAAATACTGTAATACACGATAATGCTAGATAGCTACACAGGGACTGGACCCCGAAACCGGAAGTGAATTAGTATGTCACCGCTAGTCCGCTACGTCACTTGAGAAAATGCTTATCCTCACTAAGGTCGCAGGCGTGCTGGAGTCTATCACAGCTGACTCTGGGCGAGAGGCAGGGTACACCCTGAACTGGTCGCCAGCCAACATAAACAAACCACCATTCGCACTCACATTCACACCTACGGGCAATGTAGTGTCTTCAATAAACCTACCATGCATGTTTTTGGGATGTGGGAGAAAACCCACAGAGGCACAGGGAGAACAAGCAAACTCCACAAAGGTAAAGTTGAAGTAAAAAGTAGTCCTCAGTGAAAAAACAGCTTAAGAGTAACTGGTGAGCAACTTCTGATTTAAAAAAAAATAAATAAATAAATAAATAAATAAAATAAAAATAACATGAACGTGAAATAAAATAATTAATAATACAGTATATGGGAGTCCACACACACCTGCCACCTTTTTCATTTTTAAGTGCTCAGAAACCAAACAACACATGCATTGGGCCCTACAGAATCATTATTTGCCAAATTACCATAAAGTAGGGCTAATGTTGCCAGATGCACTGCCAAAACAACAATAGAAAGAGCTGCAATTTAATGCAAGGTAGTGAGGATAAGCGGTACAGAAAATGGATGGATGATGGATGTTTTCTCAAGTTAGAAGTGGGCTGAAATATCCACGTTTGGGCAGACGCAAGACTACATCTTCGTAATCGTCATCTGCATCATAAAGCTGTTGTTTTTCGGAGTCTGTAAACAGTCTGCTGTTTTTTCCCCAAAATGAATCATTTTGATTGGCCCGCAAAGGCTTTGTGTGCAGTCATGTGAGAGCCTTGTGCCATCCCAGCTCTTGATTCACATAAAGGCCTGTGCGTGGCTTTTCATTCCCTAGTAGCTCAGGTAGCATTTGTACATTTCTAAAAATAAATGTTTTGAATCAGGAAAATGGAAGCGGGTAGCTGGAAAAAAAGCCTGTAGTTATGTGGGAGGTCGATGGCAAGTGTGCACTGTGCAGGCAGCTGAAAGGAAAGAAACGACAACAGGAAGAGATAAAAGACTTGTAGGAGGAAAATGATGGCTATCTGTCGTGTGGAGGATAAGGGCAGATGCAGGCAAGGAGGACAAGAAGGCTCCGTCGGCAGAGAGGCTGGAAGACCTCGTGTTAATATTCGGATTACACGTGTTACATTGAGCTGTCTTCACACTGTTGTTTATGTGTGAAACAGCATAAGATTCAGGCGCAGGATGCAAAGGAAGGTTGTTTTTATGCAAGACTTTGCTCTAAACTGCCTTGATTCTCAATCCTACTTTCTATCTTGATTTGATGTTGCTGCGTTTGGACAGTCGTGACTCGTAAAGTCGTGCGCCTTTGAGTTGGCAGCCTATTACAAGAGCGCTGCTAATTTTTCACTCGTATTTTTTTCACCTATTTTTGTCATCTAATGCTTATTGTATCGTGTATCGTGTGGCCCTGTTGTAGACTGTTTTCAGCGTTTTTGGCTGGAACATTAATTTCTAGAGAATATCGGCGCTTGATGGTTGCGCCTTCACAGCAGCATGTTTACAACAGCACCCTTTATGGTTGAGGAGAATGTTGGCACCATCGGAATGTCGTTTGACTGCGATGGTACGGCCGTGGGGCGCTTGTTGTTTTGTACATTTATCTCAGTCAAGACCTTGAAAACGGCTCAACTTAAACGTAGAACATTCAAAGGAGGGCAGAATACGAGAGAAAACAAAATGCCAACCTTACTGTAGGAAATTTAAAAAACATGGAAACAGCATGAAGTAACACACAAGCAATAATACTGCTAGTGCCACCACAAAATATGTTCACTTAAAATATCTTGTGTTTTCAGCTTGATGAGAGCATGCGCTTGAGCAGAGGAGATTGAAATGGAGTGCACTTCTGATCTGTATACTGATCCGAATGCTTTGTGTTTGGATTTAACTTAAAAGTAGGAACTGCTAACATCATCATGGAGCGCATCGAAACATTCATGGACAGTAAATGAGTCAACGAGAAATGAAAAGATGAGAATGTGATACACCAGAGGTCGGGAAAATCAGCAAAATAGCTGCCTCCTTGTTTAAGACGCAGGGATTAAATTAAGTTGTGGCCTATAGTCTGAATTTTACAGTATACATGGTTTGTTTTTACCTTTATACAGCATGAAAATTCAGAGAATGCAACTCTGCTTCTTACAGATCTGCTCCCAGCTGAGTGAGCGGCTGGAGAAGCAGCAAGCGGCCAATCGGGGAGAGCTGGAGAAGATCAGAGTAAGTTTCTCTTCGCACGCACGCGCACACACAAAGAAAGCCTTTTGACATTCAATAACAAAGAGAAGCCTGATCATACACTGCTATTCCGTTTTACGGTTGTGCTGCTCATCCCACAATACAATTTTCAGACTCCTTTTGTTTGTTTATGGTCCGCAGTGGGTCTACAGGCGGTCACCTTTCAGTTCGCAAGCCATACATACTGAGCTATTGCTGCTCCGACTGGTGCACATTTGGCTTGTTTGTTGACGCTGTGTTTTGGAGAAAACGGCATTTTAGAGAGGCCGCTTTTTGTCACGGCTGCACAAGGGCAAAAACAAGTTATTATGACGAGGACACGCCGTCTGCGTCTACAGCAAACGCAATAAACCTTCCAGCAATTATAACCAATGGAGGAGAATAATGGCGCGCGCAGTGAATTATGTGTAATGGAAAGTTACAGTCGTGTTAATGAGAAAAATGGTTGAATCACATTACGGCTCAGCTGATCATTAAGATTCCACTTAAAGTGACAGAGACGATTACTGACGAGTTTGAAAATATTGATAGATGATTGAATTCCAAGGTTCTGTTTTTGAGGTTTGGAAAGAACATGACTTTTCGATAAAGTGCACATTTGGAAGCATTCAGAAGCCCCTGTCTAACCGAAGAGGATCATGTGTTGTGGTAGACGTGACCACAGCAGACACCAGAACACGCGTGGCATCTGTAAAGCTGAAGTTTTCGATGGAGTTCAGACAAAGTGCAGTGTGGAGCATTCTGGAGGATAAGCTGGTCCACTTTAAAACATACAACCAAAATGTCGCTTTGAATATAATGCTTATTACACTGTAATCTATATTATTTTAAATAGGCATTTGTTTAAAATTTTGTAAAACTCTTTGCTGTTATCAGGAAAATTGGATTTGCTTAAACATTCACACACCCCCAACCCAAATGATGCCTATTACTCTTTCCAGATGGGTTAATCAATGCCCTCTGCCACTCTATGAGGAAATAAGTTTAGTTCTTGCTCTCGTACAAAGGTAGAAGGACACATTGTTTGTTTAGTTACCATTTCCTCCTTTTTGTTACATATGACAAACAAGAGACTTCAAGTTCCTTCATTTATCCTGCAGTCTTTTATGTCCAGCAGAGTACCGTTGTTGATTACTGTACTCTACTCCCCAGGCCAAAGTGGAAGGCTGTGACAAATGCAGCAACCTTTTTAACAAGGAAGGTCGCGTTCGGGCGGCCGTATCCGCGGCGCCCCCCGGAGGTGGCGAGGAGACGGATGAGGAGAAGGAGGATTTGAAGAACCAGCTGAGGGAGATGGAGCTGGAACTGGCGCAGACCAAACTGCAGCTGGTGGAGGCCGAGTGCAAGATCCAGGTACTTAAACGCACCCTGTAGGCAGCCTAAAAAACATGACATACACCTTATCTCGACTGTTGTGTGCTGCCATGGCAACAGGCCAGTTTGGCGTAAGTTTTTTTATTTGAGTGGAGGGTTGTTCATAAAAATGCAGTCATTTTGTTTGAGACTCACCATCACGTGGTCCTTTTTTAAAAGTGGCATAATATGCATTTTTTCACAATCTAAAAAGGTTGCCAGTTGTCTTAATAAAAGGCTAAAACTCCCTCCAGAGCGGATGTTCACCGCTCTGCGACTGGACTGCAAATAAATAGTGCGCACACCAAGACACCTCTTACTAATTCAAACATATAAAGAAAAAAATGTAAGGAGTTCAGTAACCAGAGGCCCCCTGCTGTTTTTTTTTCATCCGCAAAGAATGTTATGTTCGTAATCACCATTTGTTTGCTTCTGTGCAACTTCCTGTCTACAGTTTATGATGAATCGAACTAGATTTTTGATTATGTAGGCGCTTACAATGTTATTTTAAAAAAAATGTGTTTCTTTTAACTGAGGGATTTGAAAGAAATGTTCTGTAGTTCACTTTTTTTTTTTTCAAATTTATTAATTTAAACATTTCAAAATTATTTTCCTGTTATTTTACAAAATGTATTTTCTGGGGCTTTATTGTCAAACCAGTTTTCCTTTGTCATCAATTTATAGTAAATATTAAAATGATCATTTGTGGATTCTAAAGTTTTATAGATGTTTGGGCCAGCCTTTCACAAAACATAACATCTTTGGCCGAGGTAAAGAAAATGATAAGTAGGAATGTCATTTTAAATTTGAGGACAACAATTTTTGGGGCTTTTTAATATGGACTACAGCATAAGCATAACTACAGCACCCTCGCGTCTCAAGTTTGTTTGTCAAGTCCCCATTGAAATGAATTGAAATGCAAAAAAAACCACCAAAATGATTGTTTTTTCTTCCATAATAAAATTACACTCAAACGTATTGTCCAGTATAAAACAACACATTAATTTCTCTCCAGATCACCTGCAAACATATGTATATGTAGTAATTTTGTTTATGAACCGCTGCAGTTCAGCATTCACAAATTCATAGATTTCTTCCTTTCTTCTGTTTTGTATTTAGGCCAAAGCCATGTCTCATTATACAAATATTGCTTGGGCAACATCGTGGTATTGTGCTGTTAATATTAAAAAGGTCAAAGTTGAGCTCGGTGGACGTCCTTAAATGTGAAACTCTTTGCTCGCTCCATGCTGACTTTCCTGTCATTCCTCCATCATCAGGACCTTGAGCACCATCTCGGTCTGGCTCTCAACGAGGTCCAGGCGGCCAAGAAGACCTGGTTCAACCGAACGCTTAGCTCCATCAAAACAGTCACGGGCACCCAGGGCAAGGAGACCACCTAACCCGCCTGGGTCTCATTTGTGTCACCCAGAACTCGAACGCTTGTCGCTTGCCAACCAAGTGCACTGACATAAGGGGCTTAAAAAAAACTTTGTTGCCACTCCCCCGTCCAGCGGTCTCACTTACATACACTGTTTGGTTTGTGTCCTTGTTACTGCTGATATGACCCAACAAGAGGAGGAAGGTTGGACCTAACTGTAACCATGGTAACATGACAGATGCACACACACCCTCCTTCCTGCCTCTCAAAAAAAAAAAAAAAAAAAAAAAAAAAACTACTGGCACAATCTAAAAGACAGTTTTCGGTACAAGACCTGTTAGATGAGTTTTTTTTTTTTTTTTTTTTTTTTGTAATGTACAACTTTTTCTTTTGTCTATGTATGTTCATAGATGTGTTTGTGTAACGAGTGTGTGTGTGTGTGTGAATGCTTAAATAATGAACTGATTCCAAGTGTGTTGTGTAGGAAATACAGAGAGAAAAAGCACGAATGCATGCATGGACGATAAGACATAATGTTTAATGTTCTAAGGTGTGAACGGCACCACAGAGAAGATGACGACTTTTTGCCATGAAGATGAAAATTTAGCGTACGCGATTCCTTCACACAAACATAAGCAACCTCGTTCATTTACTCACGTTGTCTGTTTGCTTTGGAGGCGTGAATGGTTGTTTGTCTAAAAGTGACCTGCTATTGACTGACCACCAGTCCAGCGTGTACCCCGCCACATTCTCTAGAAAGTGGATGGATGAAAACCCGAAAGCAATTTTCATACTTGATTTAATGTATTTTTAATGTATTGCTCATAACCTCCTCTTAAGCATTTTTCAAAATGTCAGGTTATCCCTTAATAATCAGATTTATGCATCTTTCACTCATATGTCAACCAAAGTTAAATGTACTAAATGCCACCCTGACCATAACCTTTTTTGTTAGCATGCTTCCAGTTCTTGAAGTGGCACTGCTGCAAATGTCACCCTAACCTTCACGAAAAGGAAAGTGGATGGATGGCTGTTTGCTTTGGCTCTTCATCGCTATGGAACTCCTGTGCGTGTGTTAAAGCTTGTTGAACCCGCTCCCCCCTTGCTTCCGAGCACCACCTGCTCGCCAACCCTAGATCTTGGCAGATACTTTGAAGTGCAGGGCGCTGCGCTGACTCTGACTTTCTTGACTGCAGCACACACGCAAATGGAAGGCTTGTTGGTAGCACATGCCAACACATTACAAGTGCTACTAGCTTTGGCTAATTTGGAGAAAAGGAGCAAAAAATGACAACTACTAATACAAAGTCTCGGTGTCAGTCCTCAGTTTCGATTGCAGCGTGCTCTGACTTGGGGTTTACTTCCCCGCCATACAAATGGAAATCAACAAACAGGAAAACGCCTCAGTTCCACGGAAGGATTTACAGGGCTTTCCACATTTTTGATTAGCTAGTAATGGTTTTTTTTAACCCATTGTGTTAATTGTTGAAAAACTCAACTATTTGCTCTTTTTTTTGTGCAGACCTTTCTTGGCTATCTTGTGGCATTGTTCAACAACGAAACACCTTTTTTAGTGTGGGTGTCACTTCCTCGCAGATTTCTGGTGTTCGCGGTAGGGAAATGCTGTACAGTTGAACAAAACTAGATTTCGCATAGGAAGTAAATATTCCAGGTTCTTTTTAACATTCTTAAGTCATTATTACAATTGGAAAAATACACCCTTTTAATATTGAAACATTAAAAACACAATGTGTGTTTGTGGTTCTATTCTCTTTTGGTTGTTTCTTTTTCTGCCTCTGGTACCCTTCTGTGGATTGTACCACTTTATTGCATCACAATATACTTTGCAGGCTTATTTGCCTGAGTGAGTGAGTGAGTGAGTGAGTGAGTGTTACCTTTCGAAAGGCTGGTCCCCACAAGTGTCATTCAGGAGTTGGTCAACGTAAGTCACGAAAAGCTGTGCATGTTTGGGACTTTTACAAAGTTTGATCCCCTGGATTCATGAAAAAAGATTTTTGTGTGTTGACAGAATGAAGTGAGTAACTGTCATTCATAAAAGAGGGGTCTCCAAATGTCATGTGTGTATATTCTGTACAAGGGTGGTCCCCAAAAGTGTCATTTAGAAGGCGTGTCAATGTGTATATGTCATATCTTGAAAGGGTGGTCTCCACAAGTGTCATTCTGAAAATTGATGCACACAACTCAGAAAAACCTGTGTGTGAGAGACAGAGGTCCCCATTTGACATGAAAGTATGAGAGGGAGTGGTCTCTACAGGTGTCATTGAGCAATGTTTGCCAGGTAACCAGAAAACCTGGGAGTGAATGAGTGAGTGAGTGAGTGAGTGTGTGAGTGAGGGCAGGCCCGAAAGGAGGTTGTGGTGTTTTGTTGACTGCATCGCAAGTGTAAATTGCATCTCGAGTTGAAGGTTGAACAGAGTGCTGCCGTTTGCATTAAGAGAAAAGACAAAAGCAGCCTTTCTTCAGGCTGGCACTGGCTTGTGTATATTATAAATATATATAAATATAAATGATGACGTTTTTCTTTATGGTTTTCTACTCTTTAAGTCGACCTAACGTTGCCTACCTGCTGCTGTTGAATAATCCACCGGTGTGTTTCGACTTTGACTGCTGTTTTCTTGAAATGATGACAACGCCAAAATGTAGCTTTACCATACAACAACAACAAACATTGATAACCATGTGTGGACATTGTAGTAGTGTAGGATGCATTGTGGTGACTTTACAAGCTTCAGTATAAATATATGAAACCCACACTGTCTGTCTTTGTTTCTTTGTGTGCGTGCTCATAAATAGGATGGACTGAAAGCTTCTATTTGCTATTCATAAAACATGACAAGTGGTGTTGGATGATGATAAACCTGTCTCATAAGTATAAATATTGATTTTATTATTCCAGTAAGTACATATTACAATATGATAAACTATTGATACACCCTTTTTTAAAATCTGCTTTACTGAATGTGAGGACTGAGGACCATGGTATCATATTTGGAGGTGCTGATTTTCATCCCAACTGTTTCACACTCTGCTGTGAACCGCTCCAGTGAGAGTTGGAGATCACGGCTTGATAAAGCCAACAGAACCACATAATCTGCAAGAAAGCAGAGATGCAATACTGACTCCATCAAACCGGAACCCTCTGCGCCGAGAAATTCTGTCCATCAACGTTAACAGAATCGGTGACAAAGGGAAGCCTTGGCGGAGTCCAACCCTCAGCGGAAACCAGTCCGACTTAGGGCCAGCAATGCGGACCAAACTCGGACCGAACAGCCCATATCGGGGTTCGGTACCCCATAATCACGAGTGAGGGAAGAATGGAACGGGAGAACGACAGGCGGATCGGTGGAGCGTCTGCAGTGATGCGGACTTTGTATCGGCCCGTTGTGGTTAAGAAGTAGATAAGCTCTCAATTTACCAGGCCATTTACGTTCCTACCCTCACCTATGGTCACGAGCTGTGGGTCATGACCGAAAGAACAGGATCCCGGATACAAGCGGCCGAAATGAGTTTCCTCCGCAGGGCGTCCGGGTGAGAAGCTCGGTCATCCGGGAGGGCCTCAGAGTAGAGCCGCTGCTCCTCCACATTGAGAGGAGCTAGATGAGGTGGCTGGGGCATCTGCTTAGGATGTCTCCAGGGTGAGGTGTTGAAAATAGTAAATAGTTTTAGAGTTATGTAGAAATGTAAGAAATTCCCATGGGTTCATACGCTTTTTCCTTCCACTGTACATGAGATGGGTCAAAAATAGAAAGTTCCCAGTCTGATGCAATGCACTTCTACACCACTGCAAACTACAAGGACAATGAGGTGTGTAAAGTGTGCAGCATGCTTGCAGGTCTGTTACTGTTTATTGTTGCAAGCGGTGAGGAGTCTCAGCGGCCATCTGAAATGTTGACAGGTTGCACAGCAGCAGGTGTGACGCCGATACCTGAGAGCAGATGTCACCGTGATGCCATCGGCTAGACGCCGCCCACTTCCTCTCGCTGTCCTCACTTTCACCCACGCAAATGGGATGGATGAATGAATGCAGGCACCCATAGATAACTAGATTGATACAGAGATAGATTTATGCTATTCTTGCCCAAATCTTTTTTTAACAAAAGAAAAAAAAAATAAGTTTACAGATTGATAAGAAAAATACATTTAGCATGTAAACTGAATGTAATTTTTTTTTTTTATATATACGATTAGGCTAAAAGTGATTTTTCACAAAATAAAAAAGGTTGAATATGAATACAATACTATTTTTGATTCAAGTGAAAAAAAATAAATGTACATAAATTGAAATAAGTGACGTTTTTACATTAATCCATCCATCCATTTTCTACCGCTTATCTGAGGTCGAGTCACGGGGGCAGTAGCTATAGCAGGGACGCCCAGACTTCCCTCTCCCCAGCCACTTCATCCAGCTCTTCCGGGGGGATCCCGAGGCGTTCCCAGGCCAGGCGAATGACGTAGTCTCTCCAGCGTGTCCTGGGTCGTCCCCGGGGTCTCCTCCCGGTGGGACGTGCCCAGAACACCTCACCGGGGAGGCATCCGAATCAGATGCCCCAGCCACCTCATCTGGCTCCTCTCGATGTGGAGGAGCAGCGGCTCTACTCTGAGCCCCACTCTTTAAATTAAGCCAAACTCTATGTACAGTACTAACATTGACATCTCACTCACTCGAAAATATATAAAATAACGTAATTTTTTTAAAACTACACTAACATTGATTGATGTTTCACTCATTATAAAGTAAAATTATAATAATACACTATAAAAACTACAACTATAATACACATTGACTTTTAGGTTTTTTAGGTTTACTACTTTTGTGTTGGGCCAGGACCACTGATATGTGTGAGGGCGGTTTCTGGGTTATCCAGGACCTAACTATTTATTTTATTTATTTTTTGTAACCTAAAAAAAATAATAATAATAATAAATAAAAATGTTACAGGTTGCTGAAATTGACAAAAATTGACCCACTAGAAAAAGTTTAGTTTATTATTATCTTTGGCTCCGGATGATGAACCCTGTGGATGTTTTCCCAATGATCCTGGACCTAAAAGTGTGTTTTTTCTCTCTCTCTCTCTCTCTGTCTCCTCTCTCTCTCAACTTGAATTGAATTCCATGTGATTTTGCGAGAGTCACAGACCGATTGAGCAAGACACTGATACCCCGAACTGCCCCCTGCCTTAAGCTGCCCCCTGCTCCAGTGTGTTCCACGAACAACTACCGGAGACAAATTCCTTGTGTGCTTTTTTGGACTTACTTGGCAAATAAAGATGATTCTGATTCTGAAGTGTGTGTGTGTTCACTGTGATGGGTAAAATGCAGAGAACACATTTTGTGTGCATGCATGCACGTTCGTGACAATAAAGGTGATTCTTCTTCTTCTACGGACAAGAACCGACACCCGTATAAACTTATATTTTTGCCAATTTATATTAATATTATAATATGTTATTTTAACCAAGTCAAATTTTGAATGGGGAAAAACAATAGAACTCTACAATATTTGAGAATATTATTCGAAAACTTTATTGCATTCTCTTTTATTATTATCAAGATAAAAGCAGCCTTTGTGAATCCAATTAGTTGACCATTAGTACAGAAGTAGTCATATATAATGATTCATCACTCGCTCTCTTTTATTATTCTCTCCCACAAGCATAAATGAGGTGAAGAAATGCAAAGTAGCACTGCTGTGAACATGGCTACCAAACAGTGAACACAGCACATTCTAATCACCTCCATTTTGTTGTCGTTTACCTCCTTCGGCACACGTCAATGAATTAAATAGATTGTGAGAGTTAAATATCGCTTCATAGTTTCAGAGGCAGCATCTTCCCAAAATCTCTTTTTTTTTTTTTTTAAACAAAACAAAACAAATATTTACAAGATCATAAGACACACTAAATTTGTCACAATGTTTGAAATAAAAATGGAAGAAAACAAATGTGAAGCGCCAAAAACATTTCAAGTTGAAAATGTATACAGTATCAATGTACAGTATATATATATATGCATGTGTCCATATATAGACCGTATTAATATGTTTGTTTACTCAATGAGTAAATACATTCTACTCTACAATCACTAGAACAACATTGTGTACATTCCCAAACTAAATGTTTCATCCTTTAGCAGGACCATGTTGAACCTTGACCAGCAGGTATGTGTGCTGTGCTGCAACATGCTTCATGTGTGGACAAATGAGTGTGTGCTTGTGTGCAATGTGTGGATACTGTTCCCACCCCCTGCAAACACACACACACACACACACACATGCGCGCGTGCAGGAAAATGATATGATCCGCAGTTATTCTGGTCAGCTGCGGAGGTGAAAGTTGATGCCGGATCTATTTGTGATCTCTTTCTGCATGAGAAAGCGATCACAAATACGCTTTGCGGCTTCTGCCGGCACTACTTTCCATCAGTGGCTACATGAGCACACGCAAGAAGAAAACATCCATTTCCCATCTCATCAGGGTGGCGTGTGAGCTCGAGCCAATCCCAGCTGACTTTTGGTCGTCAGTCAGTCGGAGTAGGTTGATTAGAATTCACTTAAATCATCTACAACTGATGTGGCCAGTAGAATCTGTCACATATGGATATTGCATTACAAAAAAAAATAATCTCCTCTGGCCCTTGAGCACAAAAGTTTGACTACCCCTCTTTTAGAAAGTAACAAGGTTGAAGAATACAGAATGCTAATTTCACCAACGAGGGGAACCTCACTCTGTTCACTGGCCACCAGTCTGTGGTTTTAAAGACGTTCGGTTGACATGCGATGTTTCAAGGTTACGAATGAAGAGCAAAGAACTAGTATGCTGGACGGCTAAAGAATACATGGAGTTACCACCATACTTAACGTTTTTCATTTTATTGTTTCATATTTAGAGTGTTTTTCATACAAATATTTCCTGTTATTATGACTTCATTACTACGTTAGCTGAGGTACGTGAAAGACTATGCCGCATTACGAAAAATTCTGAAACGTAACTGTTTTGCAAAATTTACATCAAACTGCTCTGATTTCTTCTGCAGCCAGTTTAGGTAGCGGGCTAGTTAGGCATGAATTACTGGCGCCCTCTGCTGGCTGCTGCCATCTAGTGCAAACCATTATGCGGCTATTTCAACAAGACGTCTGGAGGAGGCAGAGTAAACTTTCTTCGAATCCCACAAGATCAACATAATTCTCAACGGCGGATGTGTGACGCCTTGACGTGTTTCTTCAGAATCTCTGGCGCGTGGATGAAAACACATCCTGCGTATCTGCAATATTTTCTTCCCCAACTGGCAGGTGGATGAAGAGATAACACGCACCAACTCGAGAACATATTGCTGCATCCAAGCATGGAAATCTTTTGACGCTTCAGATGCCAAAAAGTTTTTTAATGATAGAAAAGTGAAGATCCACACAAAAAAATACATGCAGGCGCTTTTTCAAAGCTATACCCGACTCAAATTAGAAGCAACAAACAAACTGCCCGTTTGTGGAACATATACAGTCGTGCCTTGACTTATAAGTGCCCCAACTTATGAGTTCTTTGAGTTATGTTCCATCCATCCATCCATTCATTTTCTGAGCCGCTTCTCCTCACAAGGGTCGCGGGCGTGCTGGAGCCTATCCCAGCTATCATCGGGCAGGAGGCGGGGTACACCCTGAACTGGTTGCCAGTCAATCGCAGGGCACATACAAACAAACAACCAATCGCACTCACATTCACACCTACGGGCAAATTTAGAGTCTTCAATGAACCTACCATGCATGTTTTTGGGATGTGGGAGGAAACCGGAGTGCCCGGAGAAAACCCACGCAGGCACGGGGAGAACATGCAAACTCCACACAGGTGGGGCCGGGGATTGAACCCTGGTCCTCAGAACTGTGAGGCAGATGCTCTAACCAGTCGCCCACCGTGCCGCCACTGAGTTATGTTGCTTGTTTGATTTTTTTCTGTTTTCTTTTGCTTTGTCTTGCAAGCAAAAATTTGACAAGGTAAAGCTGAACAAGGTTCAGGCAAGTATTTTTCTATATAAAAAAAGAAAAAAAATCGAACCATGGGTCCAAACAATGTGAGTGCTGATAAGAGGCGGATGACGTATATTCTATCCTCCCTGAGCATGCTAGCCAACAGTTTTTCAAAAATAGATGCCTAGAGAGCTTGCTTCAAGCTGTATTGCTACTCCCAGCTGAAGTTGACTGGATAACTAAACATAAACCTAAACCAAACAGCAGAACTTTGCCTTACAAAAGTCGGCTAGCTTAATACTAACACACAATGGGAAATGCCATAGACAGGCTAATGGCTCCTTATACACTGCAGAAAACAACCTATATTACTGCAACTTAGTTGTGATGGTCCTCATGTTTCATGAACAAATCTATGTGTATTATTTTTATGTATGTAGAAAAGTAGAATACAGTACTGTAGAGTGCTATATTTCTTTAAAACCCACGTTGAAAACACATTACAATTTGTTGTTCATTTCAGTGGGGAAATCTGATTTGAGATACAAATTATTTGAGTTACTAGTGAAGCAAATTGAACTTGTAAATCAAAGTGCCACTCTACTGCTACTGCTACCAACCGCAAAATGTGAGGAGTCGTCACCAAACGTGGGGACATTTACATTTTCCATTTGTCAACTTTTGCATACTTGTGTGTGACGTGTCTCTACTGAGCTTTTTATAATTAAATGTCACACACATGACATCTCAATTAGAACGGCTGATCTGATCTTGCCCTCTACTGGGTTGGCATGTGAACTAAAGACTCGTTTCACAAGGAATGGTCATAATAATCGAGTAAGATATCAGTCGTTTGTGTGGAATTAGTTGTCGATTCATAGTCTTAAGTTTTGAAGCGATTGAGGCTAAAATGAGAGTACACTACGTGGGTGGCCGTCGACTCTTAACTAGTTTGCTATTTAAAGAAGCTATGAGAAGCAGAGCTACAACCACGCTGTCACCCGCTTGGACTGGTCGCCTAGATGGCTGGTATTTGATTGACTGAGATTTGTCTTGTGGCAGTGCCCTCCACTTTCCTTTTTATCTTATTTTTGGGTAGACTATTTTTTTCTGTATTTGACTGAATTTTCCCAGTTTTTGTTTAGTACCAGGGAAAACTACTAATCCCAAAATTCCTCCTTTTACGGTTGGGGCAAACTCCCAACCTTATTCAAGGGCAACATATAACATACAAGTGTCAAACTCATTTAAATATATATATATATATATATATATATATATATATATATATATGCGCATGCATGCGCAGCCAGAGTGACTGCTACCGTGTGACTGGAGTCTGGAGGGAAATGAGGAGGTTGCTCACTGTCTGCCTCATTAATGTGGGCCATCTGGAGCGAGGGCAGGGGGGCACACACAGGGCAGCGCAGAGCAGAGACCAGGCAGGAGGGGAAAGACTTCAAATGGCGGAGAAGGTCACTTTCCACTTAAAGTTCCAAACTCTCCTCAACCTGAGCTTCTCTGTGCCGATGAGAGAAGCCTGAAACTGCTCATTGATTTGAAGGGATACAAATCGAAATGGAATTGTGCCACAAGCAAACAATGTAAGTATGTACTACAGTTATGGGCCAATTTAGACCTCCGCCAAAGCTGAAATATTTCTCATCTGCAAAGTCAATGAAAGGATCTCAAGAGGTGAAAACATCTCTATTTCAAAAAGGTTGGTGATGTTCACGTTAAAACAAGACAAACCGCAAATGTTCAATGACAGAAGAGGTGTGAAGCAAGAACAATTCAATTCTACCTTGTACATTGCTTGCGAAATGGGGAGATTGTGCAGTTACTGATTGGATGAGATTTTTATCAGGATGTACTGTGTAGCGTGGATCAGATTGTTATGAGTATGCATACTAGGAAGGATTTTGAAAGACATGCCGTTTTCTCAAAGAAAGAATGGATCCGACCCGCTTGTGATTCGTTCCTCATTGATCAATTAGAGTGGCACGGAAAACTCCATATCATACCTGGAATAAACATGACTTGTTTTGTTTTTGGAGGGTGGGGGTGGGTATGCAGCAATACAGAAGGTCCCATTCGATATCAACATTTGTTTTTTTTCAAGTTGTATGCATAACATGGGTCAAAATGAGTCTGTGACACAACAACACTTAACTATATTTATCATTTATAATGTACCTGTGGATGACATAGCGAAGCTTGACGTCATTGTCACCAAAATGTGCGTCAGCGACGAGGATCGCACGTGGACACATATTGAATAAGAGCGAGCTGGAGCTTCTATACTCTCTTTATATTTTCGCCAACATCCTCTGAGCAATTTGCTCCTCCCTCGATAAAATTGATGGCGTGGGACCTTTAAATTGTTGTTAAACTGAAATGATTTTAGTAGGCAACTTTGAAGTTTAAATTCGAATCAGTACACTTTTTTTGCGTGTAAATTTCGTTTTAACGCCCTCATTTCAATTCTCCATTATTCATGTGATATCAAAATACAGCAAACAAACCAACCAACAAGCAAGCCCTTGAAAACACAACCGGTCCCTACAATGACGGTAAATGTGTGCAACGGCGCTACGACGCAGCACACCGCACATGTGAAATCGTACGTACGTGCAGCTGAACTACACACAGCAAAACTAAAGAAATGGCAATTGAAAGGACTAATATTCCAAAAGTGTCAAAGAACAGCCAATGAATACTCCGACCACATTCCGATGTTAAGAGGACACTTTCTACCCTAATGATGCAGCATTAACTCCTAATTAGTTAGGTTGAAAAGTTAGATGTGCAATGAGTTAGCTAGAAATCCGTGTTTTCGTACAATATCAAGTCAGTATGCAGTGCGATGTGTGTGCTTTTGCTTCTGAAGGTGAACGAGCAAATGCCCCTCAGAGCTGACTGGACATGTTTCACAGATGAGCACACACTCAAAACTCACACATGTACACACAACAAATAAACACGTAGCGCATTCCCTGCCAGCAGTGAGACTTTAGAACATGTGCTTTCTGACAGCAAGTGTGTGTGTGTGTGTGTTTGTGTGTCTGCGTGATTAGCTGATCAGAGGAAGCGAGCAGCTCTTGGAAAAGGCTCAGAACGACATCCAGAAAGGAAGGGAGCGTCATTATTACTCTAAGAGCGGCGATTAATAGGAATAATATTGGTTCTCCTACAATTTGCTCGTGTATAGAAAACTGGAAGAAAGCTATAGTGTGTTATTATAGGTACATTTCACTGTATCATCCTAAAATAATTTATACCAATAAGTTATCCTTTAAAATGTATTTACATACATACATTGTTGTAATATTATAGTCAACAAACAGTTACATACTTATATATATATATATATATATATATATATATATATATATATATATATATATATATATATATATGTATGTGTGTGTATGTCATATCCACACGTACACACACACACACACACACTCACACACACATATTTTGGATACAATCAAGACGAGCTATTGCAACGCCGCATGAAGTCGCTGGACATTCTTCTTGAAGAGAGGAGTTCATGTGTTTGCTATTGCTATTAAGACCAGCCCATTCACGCTTTTCTCGTCAAATACGAGTATTGCTTTAGGGGAAAGTACGCCCCGCCCCTCACCCTCACAGTCCTCCTCCTCCCACCATGATGTCTCCGCTTCATCGAGAAGAAGAAGAAGAGAGGAGCTGTCACCTTCTGCTGCTTGTTTAGAAATCTGTGAGTGCAGCAGCAAAAATAGAAAGGCAAAAAAACCAAAAAAAACAGGAAGGAAGTGTGAGCCGCCGCAGGGTAACGTGTAACGAGGTGGGGGGGTCCGAAAACTTGCCGTCTCCTTTAGAACTCAGAGAAGAGATCCTGGGGGCCCAGGTGGATGATGAAGGGCGCGAGGGTCCGCGGCTGGTAGAAGGGATTGTCTATGAAAAGACCCCCTGGAACGACACACACAAAGACACGATAGTGACACATCTTGCATACAGATTGAGATTTTAACTACTATGAAAGTTATGGTGGCATTTGCACCGCTGCCACTTCCAGGACTGGAACCATTCTCGGAAACGCTCCAACACACAAAAAAAGGTTATTGGCAGGGTGGCATTTAGTATGTTTAAATTCCATTGGCCACCAGTTATTAAGGGATAGTCTGACATTTGAAAATGGTTAATAGGAAGTTGAGAGTCATCATTAAAAATATATTATATCAAGTATGAAAATTGGCATACAGTCTTTATCCATCCATTTTGTATAGCAATTGTTCTTATTAGGGTGGCAGGTAAGCTAGAGCCTATCCCAGCTGACTTTGCGCCAGACTCCGGACTGTTTGCCAGCCAATTGCAGGGAAGTGTATCGTCTTTACCGCGACCCGACCTTGGATAAGCGGAAGAAAATGGATGGATGGATATATCGTCTTTACGCTACAGCTAATGGCTAATCCGTTATATGCACAACCAACTGTACTTCCGCATTCAGCAAAATGGGTCTAAGCACTTCCTCCCGGTTCGGGTGAATGGCAAAGGGGAACATGACAAAGCACCCGTAGGAACATTCATCTACAATGTCTTTTTTTTTTTTTTTTAAACACAAGATGTCACCACAAAGCCACCAAAGAGGACAATATCAGATTTTTAGGCTTGCATATAATTGCTTTAGGTTTGCATATCATTTCATATTTGTATAAATAAATGATATACACTTGTAGGTAACTTGAGTCCATAGACACCAGAAAACAAAATTTCAGCAAGTTCAGGTTCAAAACAGGTGCATGGTATTGCAGCAGGAAGCCCGCTAACCTGTTTTCCGTGTTTGGTTAAACAAACCAAATGAGTGGACCTCAAGCGATCCGTTTTCTATTTCCCTTGTCCTCATGACGTGAATGAGCAGGAGCCTATCCCAGCTGACTTTGAGTAAGCGGTGGGGTTACACCCTTGACTGGACACCAGACAATCACAGGGCACATACGGACAAACATCCTTTCGAGTTAACATACCAACACACATTTGCACATGAAATGACATCAATTTTGATACTAAAGCTCTCAGATTAGCCTAATAAATCTCCAGATGTGTGAAATATAAATAGAATAAGAAAATAAAACAACATACAAAAGATCGAAAATACTCATTTGCAGTTGTGAATGTGTGCCAAGGAGTAAATGCAGCAAGGATTTGGATCTACCAGAAATACAAAAGCCAGAGGCTTGAATTTCATTATTTACATCATATTTCCATGGTCCTTTGTGGTGAAAATAATGAAGTGTTGCATTGGGAGCTTTGGGGGGCTGATGTTGGGGGTGCAAAGCACTGTGTGTGCCAGTTTCCCAGTCTAACAGCTTCCGGAAAGAAGCTGTTCCTCAGCCTGGTGGTCCTGCACTGGATGGTCCGTAGCCTCCTGCCTGAAGGGAGAGGATGGAAAAGGGGTGTGTGGGGTGCCTCGAATCTTTGATGATGTAGAGAACCCTCTTTCTGCATCTGCTGGTGAAGATGTCTGTGAAGGCTGTTCCCCACAATCTTCTCTCTCGTTCTTTGCAGTGCCTTCCCTTCTGCAGCCGAGCAGCTGCCGTGCCACACCATGATGCTGCTGCTAAGCATGCTCTCCACCACACGTGCAGAGGCTTCTCAAGACACCGCTCCCCAGTCTGGCACGACGCAGCTTCTGGAGAAAGTCCTACACCTTCTCCTTGGTCTTCTTCAAATTGATCCAAAGATTGTTATCTTTGCACCAGTCCACCAGATGTTCGACCTCCTCTCTGTACTCGGACTCATCATGGTTCGTGATGCGTCCCACAACTTCTGCATTGTCCGCCAGCTTCACCATATGAGAGCTCGGGAATTTTGCTGAGCAGTCATGGGTCGGTAGTGTGAACAGGAGGGGGCTCAGCACATAGCCCTCAGTGGAGCCAGTACTGAGTGTGACGGAACAGGAGATGGTGTTGTGGATCCTGACAGTCTGTGGTCTTCAGACTCACATTCACAACTATGAACAATTTAGGGTCTTCAATTAACCTAACTTGCATGTTTTTGGAATGGTGGAGGAAGCCGCAAACTCCACAAAGGAACGCCAAAGCTGAGCTTCGAACCTCAGCCGTGCTAACTAGTAGTCCACCATGATAGAACAATTCCTTTAATAAATTTGCAGTGCAGCAAAGAAAGGCATAATAATCCATCAGCTAATTAATTAAGAATTAATAATTGCCATTTGTCTTGATTTGTTGTTGCTGCCGTTTATTCCATCTCTGCTGTCAAAACAAGAATATTTTTTTCTTGTTACAAAGCAGCATATATATATTATTATTGAAATAAACTGGTACATCACCTAAAATTCATACACAACAACAAATCGCTTGGTTGTTCATTTTCACCATTTAGGTAAATCCTGATCCCTTATTTTCAAAGACCTAAACAGCCATCAAAACAAAGTGGGATCAATTTACTCTACCTTGTGAGGAAGTTGGAAAATGTCAATACTGAAATAATGAACAAATTAGTAGAACATTCTGTACTGCCAGTGATTAGACATTGCTTTCCTCCCCGTGAGCCCGTACTGCAAAACACGTCTGCTTATACGACGACGCACGTCTGCCTGACGCTCACATGCGCTGTAGGTGATGTTCTGTGGGACACCTGGCAGGTTTTAATCCTTGGGAGGTAATGGATGTGCAGCTGAATGCGGGATCTGACTAAAAGCTTTACAAATGGTCTCCTTGTTTTCAGCTCCCCAAAAGGGATGATATGCAATTAATAGAAAAGATTGAAATTCCATGCGCATGCACAAGGCAGGAGTATCAATGATTGGCAATTCATTGTCCTCTCATTAAGCGCAGCTTCAATTAGACCTCGTTGGCAAAAGCAGCGCTTTAGTTTTTACTGAAAGTAGAGCAAATACAAGCTGTTAAAAAAAAATCAATTGCACCAGTCAGATTTCCACTTTTACAGGAAATGAACTTTATTCAACATTGATTTTTTTCCTATACATCCCCTCACATAGCTCACATTAGTTTTATATTTTGCAGATTATGTGTCACATATTCCAAAAGTAACCCCCTTCCAAGCAAAGAATAAACAAAGTAACAACAGATATAATTTAGGATGAGACAAAGTATAAATTTCACAGTACAAATACTTCAAGTTTTTGACTCCAAAATATAAACCTGCAGTATGTTTTAGGGGGAAAAATAAAAATAAAAAAGACACTTCACCATATTGACACCTGAAGTCTTTAATCCTCTCCCAATCGCTGAGAGTGTGGAGAAAGAAGAATAAGTGTCCCTTGAGGAAAAAGACTCGTAGGAGCGTTTGGTTTGTGTGTCTGGTGGTCTAAAAGAAGTGGTAGTGGGGAACGGGGTAGGCGGGTACTTTCATGATGGGCAACAGAAGCATTCTCTTGGGCAAACCTAGAGGGGAGACATGAGAAGAGCACAGCTCTACGTGAGTGAGTGTTGAGGCCTATAAAAGAGTTTGTAAACGCTCAGCTACGAGACGATGCCCTGCACGCTCCTCAGAGGTTGGATGAGCAGGCGTTGCCAGCAGCAGGGTTAGTTGTTACACATCTTAAAGCAGCGGACGGAGCTCGTGCGTGATTAGAAAGCAGGACGCAGTATTAAAGTTGGGAATCAGAACGATAAGAGTGGTTCTTCATGTTCATGGATTAGCAGACCTCACTGCTACAGTATTTGCCCATATCAATTCCACAGAGGAAGACTTATTAAATACACAGCTGCTGACCAACTTGCATGAGGCGAGGGAGCGGAAGTGCAATCCTAATTTTCAGGTCCGCCAATCTTTCCTCAAACAGCATATAGGGAATTGACCTCCTTTAAACTAGTGAGAGCTATCAGCTCGTGCTGAAGCTCTGATGATCAGCCAGCAGGCAGCACATCATAGCTCACAACAGTAGCACGCAGGTGAGGCAACATAGCACAACTTTCTTCAAATCTATCTGGACATCTAAAATGATGTGAATAAGGTAGATAAATATTACTAGAATAGCACTCAGCAGTGCAAAGAGCTCCAAAAGCATCTAGAGAGGATGCAAGGGGGAACCGTTTCTTACAACTCAATTTTGGCAAGAACTAACACAAGTCTCCAACAAAGATGTGTTTGAAGGTCTGACGATACCAAGGTTCAATCTTTGGACCGTACTGTGGTACCGTGACGCATGAGTTCAATTTACTCCGCGACCAAGCTGACAACCCAATTTACTCGCATACCAGCTCCCCACTGAAACGAATTGCCCCCAAAGACTGTCACAATTGTTTTGTTACATTTTTAATAGAGGGAAAAAAGCACTGTATTCTAAAACATGAATATAAAAATGGAATAAAAGAGAATTTAAAGAAATAAACTGGTTTCATGAAGTGTACCGTCATTTCTCGTGTATAATGCGCACCCATGTATAATGCGCACCCCCAAAGTTGAGGGCTCGCTATGGGCTGTACGTGACCATGTGTGGATCTATGGAGCTCTTATAGGTCAACAATACCGTATATACTAGCCTACGATTGTAACTCATTTCTGTATATGAGTCCAACGGACCGTGCTTAGCAATGAGGCCCATGGAAAAAATTAGCAGCTGGAAAGTTATGGCCTGTTTACTGCAGTGGGGACTGTGAGTAGCTCACACTGCTAATCTAAACAGAAATAAAGATGACAGCAGTACAGACTGCGTTTCTGCGGTTAATACAAGGCCCAAAATAGCTGCAGATTTACACTCACACTCAAATAAATATACAGGCGTAGTTAAGGAAATAATTTTTACGAAAAACAAATCCAGGCCATAAATACTGTATGAAACAATCAGTCCGGCGGTAAACTAGTTCATTGAGCACCTTTCGTAACCTTGAAATGTCGGGACCATCGTAAAGCGAGGACCCCCTCTACTTGGCTCCAACCAGCAGGTGTTAGTTCGCTGTCTAAATACTACATGATGGCTACAGCAGTAGTTTCATTCTTATGCTATGGCTGATGTTAGCCCAATGGATTTATGGTTTCTGATTTGTTTAGGGTGTTCCCTTCCGACGGCAGATACATAAGCCAAATTTATATGCAAGTAGGAATGTGTCATAGGCTACCACAAACCTACGCTAATGCAGTAGTGAAGTCATAATTACAGTGATGTTTTGTATGAAAAACACTTCCAGGCCATAAATATACCACAAAGAAATGAAAAACAGCAAGTATGGAGGATTATGCCTTCTTGTGGATGATGACGTATTCTTACGACACTGTGCAAAATAGCTCGTGTGCCGTTCGTAACCTCAAAACGGAGAATGTCAGAACAGTCTTAACCGAGCCCCTCATCATATTTCTACAAGAAATGGGCTTCTGACTAAACTTCCTTGACCAACTTTGGAGAAATTCTGTCAAATGATCTGTAATCAAAACAATAAATTGGAAAGAAAAAGCTTTCTGTGAAAGTTCTGGTCTCCCGTTTCAATGACAGCACTGTATTGAGCAGAATTATGCAGCCTGGAAGACTCATGTCATAGCGGGGTTCAATGTCGCATAGCTGATTTTAGGTTGATCTTCATTAGACAGACTAGTTGAGACAGACTCAACAGCACCTCTGGTGTTGCAGTAATCAAATATTCTGCACAATCGACAGACTTGTTAGCAATCATTTAATTGATTATTACGCCCATCTCTACTTCCTTCACCTTTTCTTCTATCTCGTATATTTGAATAGAAGCTGCTGGAGCACTCTAATTTCCCTTTGGGATTAATACCAACTCGTTTGATTTTAGCTAGGGACCAGAAAGTCAGACAGCAGTGCTTGGCTGAATATCAAGTGGGGAGTGGACGCTTAGCCAAAGAGCACATTCCTTTGAAGATCACACACCAGACACCAAACGCACATGCGCACAGGACAGAAAGCCTGCAGCCCTGATCAGCATTTAATCAATTGGACAAACACGAAAAACTTGAAGGAAAGATGTTAGAGTCAAATCCAGAAGATTTTGAACCATTAGGATGATTGCAGATGCTGTTGAGTGAGGCCTGCATGTAAAAAAAGGGTGGGAAGAAAAGTGACAGGCAGGAAGTGGACGCTGCAATAACAGGAAACAACAAGTCCCACGTACCGTAAGCAGGAGCAGCTGCGGCGGCGGCGGGGCTGTAAGCGTACGGCGTTCCGAAGCCTGTTGACGAGGCGGCGACACCGTCAAATCGCACACTTGTAACATCTTACAAACTGATTACACTTGATATCTAGTAATAAATAACAAAAATGACTTACCTGGCGTAACGTATCCTGGTGCTGCGGCGCTGACGAAAGCTCCCCGTGCGAGGGTGGCTCTTCCTCTTCCTCGGGCTACCTGAGCTGCCACTGCTGAGGCTGCTGCTGCCGCAGCCAAAGCTCCTTTGGTCTGAATGTAAGTACACAATGGAGATTTCATGGTGAATTAGCTTTCACATAAAAAAAGAGCGGTTGTGTGTTTGCTAATTAGAGAGCACGAACGGCAGATAGCAGCACAACAACTCTCGGCAGCTAATCTCCGTGCTACTGTAAATTGTGAGTTAAGGGTGCGCTCACACTGGGCCAAATGCATTGATTATATGCATCACGTTTCCCGCAGATAATGTATGTTAACAAATAATATATCTTGGATCATCTATTTATACCAGTAACATATAGTGACAGGCTGAAAAATTAAATGCTCTTTCACTAGAAGGCAGACCAGTGTTTCTACGTGTTTGCGATTCATACAACAGAATAATAGCTTTGTGTTTAACTAAACAGGCCCAGATTTCACATTAGTCAATTAATCAGTAAACTGAGACAAAATCATCATCTATGGCACAGGTGCCACGGCATTTTATGTGGCCCGCGAGAGTGTGCATCGACTTTGTGTTTCTTGCTAAGATAGCAAAATTGCAAATTGGCTTCACTTTTAAAAATATTGAGATATTGCAAGCATTTTTTGTTACCAACCCCCCTTTTAAAAGGAAATTGATTCATACTGTAGTTGAATAAACAGTTTTTACTGGCTTCTGATTTCAAAAGTAATTATCCATTAATTTATGTTTATGAAATAATATGAGGCAATCATATGGGATTGCAGCCATACCGGCCCACCGAGTGGAACCATAACTGAGATGTGGCCGGCGACAAAAATTAGTTTGACACCCTTGATCTATGGGGTAAACCAGCTTCTGTCTGAGGTTGTTAGTGGGCTTAAAAAAGTAGGACAAAATCCTGAGAAGCAAACTCAGCCATGTTGTTTAAGCAGTGCGGGAAGTGAGGGTGCAAAGATCTCTACATTGGAGAGACCAAGCAGCCTTTACACAAGCACAGGGACGGATATTGGCGAGCAGTTTCTTTGGGTCTGGAGTCAACAGTTCATTTGTATCTCCAACAGAAGGCACATTCATTTGAGGTCGATAACGTTGAAATTCTGGATATGAATTACTGCTGGTGTTTTGAGTCATCACCTATCATCTGCTAATAACAATGTTATGACATCCCTCCCCCAAAGATTGTCTCACTCAAAAGGAAAAATGGCCCTAATGAGCCATTTTGCCACCTGGTGAGTAACTACCGGTTCGTAGTCAAGATGGTTATTTACCAGCAGTGCAGGACGGCAACAACAACAACACCCTATTGTGACAAGCCCCAGGGGACACATTCATCAGAAGCATAAATAGGGAGACTTCATACCTGAAAAATTAAAACTGAGGAAGTCTTTTGAATTTAAGGTCAAACGTCTTCAATGAACAAGACTAGACAAAAAAAATAAAAAATAAATAAAAAAATAGTCCAGTTGCTTCAATTCAGCCTTTGTGGATAATGCAGAGAAGCTTCTCTTCTAAAAAAAGAACTCACCCCTCTCTTTTTATACACCATTCCAGAGAGATAGAGAAGTGATAATGTATCACAGTTGTCTTGCCAGTTTTATTTTACAAGTGTTGCAGACTACATTAAAGTAAACTGTGTGGCAAGAATAATAAAAAAAACATGCTGTTGAATGTTAAAATCTCAGTCAAGACAAGCTGTTGCGCTAAAAAGTGTTATATTTGAGTGAAACTTAACCCCACGTTCCAGAAAGGTTCATGTTTTGGTTTTTTGAACAATGTTTGATGAAAATATAGCACATTTTCATCACAATTGCAAAACATAATGGCATTATCAAGTGTTGGTACTTGGTATCAGAGAGTACTCAAATGTAAGTACTTGTACTGTGTCTGAAAAAAGTGGTATCAGTACATCCCTTGTTACAGTATATGTAACTAATCGCAAGGCAATTTGGCTGTTGATTAGGTCCTGTTCTGTTGTTTTTTTTCCTGACCTGAGGCAGTAGCTTCTTTTTCTTGTTTGCAGCAGCATTGGGACCAGAGAAGAGTTTTTCCAGCGCGGCCAAAGCAGCACTGGCCTTTGCTACCTTTTTGTTGGGGCCCGCCCCACGGAACTTCTGTCCATCCACCTCCACCTGGCGTACGTAGAGAATATAATTAGTGGCATCCCTTTTTTTCTCTCAAAACTAATTATCACTCAACAATGCTGTCCCAAAACCATGTGTTTAGCGGAAATCAACAACTCGACTAAGGTCTGGCGGAAACACGCTCACTTGCTTAGCGATGCCCTGCTGTCAGAGCAGGCTTGCTAATCAATCAGCAGAGCAACAGAGCAGCGAGGCATGACAGAAAACAGCACGCCTCACCGACAGCAGGCTCACTCAATGAACAAACTTGACTGATTGACCGCACTAGAGAACAGTTGGCTCCTCCGTGTGTGTATGTGTGTGTGTCTGTGTGTGTGTAGCATAGCACTTCATTAGCCAATTCCGCCTGAGTACAAGAGAGCCTTTGACGCTCATCTTTGTGTTTGAATTCTTTCCCCATCAGTGGCCATTGGTTTTAAAAAGTCCTCCAAGTGCCATACTTATACGCCTGATTGAGTAAATATTTGCATGCAAAAAAAGCCGCAAATTTGATTGCTCACACAAACAGATGTGGAAGGTGCTCCACTAAGTGTCTGCAAAACGCGCAAAATTGCTGCGCAGTTCATTTTGTACGTTCTCGGATTAGTCCATGCAAATATCCAAATTCAGTATGTGCAATATCATTTATCAAACCTGAGACGAATTGAGATGGCTGATTTTGCATCTTTACATACAGTGTCTGAAAAACAGCTGCAAACAGGCAGCAGGGAGACCTTTTCCGCTCGTCAAAAACTCAAAAACAAACAAAACAAAAAAACTCACTGCAACATATAATCTGTACAGCAATGCAATTTTGGAGCTTGATCTAAAGACTGACTTGAAGTCAGTCACAAGAAGGAGTCAACTCTGCATTTCCAAAGCATCTGGGTCAGTTCAGCAGGTGCTGGCCTCGTCCTGAGCAGTTTTCTGGGTGTGCTGCCCCAACTTTTAATTGCAGGATGCGCACATATATCCAATTGCAACACACTCGGAACGAGTTAAACCAAACAAAACATGACGGTTGCTGCCTCCCTCTAAATTATGATGATGTTTGTGATGATTACGATTAGTAATCAATTTATTTTCTGTAACGCAGGAGTATCATTGTTTGCCTCTTCCAATTCCATCACCTCAAAATATATTTTGTGTTTTCAGTGGTCCTAATTTAGCACCAGCTATTTTATTAAATGTATTGACAAAACATGATCCAACCACAGAAATGTTGTTTGTTTTTCCACATGGAAGGTCGGATTAAATGCTCTCGCAGGCTGAATAAGACACCCAGGCCATAGATTGGCTCTGGCCCCCCCCCTCTCCACCACCAGAATTAAATAGCCAAACTCCACAACATACTCTATTTTGGTTTTCCAGCTTCTATTAGTGTGTGTGAAGCACCCACCTCCATGACAAAGCGCTTGTCATGGCTGCCTCCACTTTCAGAGATGAGCTCATACTTGAGACCTCGTCTTTTCTCGTTTAGCTCCATGACAGGGTTCTTCCCACTCGCCGTCAGTATGGGGCCCTGAGTTCGCACCTTAGGAGGTTACACATAGGTAAATAGAACAAACGTTTCCATGATTGACTTGGCCATTGCCTGGATTGTTTGCAAAAAGGAGTTAATGGTCATCTTTGATTGTTCTGTTTTTGAGGCCCACCTCCAGTGTGTTGGAGCTGTCTGAGGAGTGTGTTACGTTATTGCTCGTGTGAGAGGACGTCTCGCTCTTGCCTTCGCTGTCAGACTTCTCGTCCGAGCTCATGGGGTCCAGGTCTGAGTCGAAACCAGTAGGGTAGCCCATCGCCTGGAGAACCTGCGGGAGGGAAGGAGAAGACAATGACCTTAAACAGGAGCTTAAATAGCTATCTGACAAAAAAACAACAATAGGTAACAATGGCTAATATTTTCTTATTGTTAGGAAATGTCATATCTGTTCGTGAGAAAGATGTGTTGGTGTAGAAAAATAAAAAATACAAAGGCAAGTGCACTATTATATTTTTTCTTTTGAAATAGTGAAAGGGCGGCACGGTGGCCGACTGGTTAGAGCGTCAGTCTCACAGTTCTGAGGACCCGGGTTCAATCCCCGGCCCCGCCTGTGTGGAGTTTGCATGTTCTCCCCGTGCCTGCGTGGGTTTTCTCCGGGCACTCCGGTTTCCTCCCACATCCCAAAAAAACATGCATGAATTGGAAACTCTAAATTGCCCGTAGGCATGACTGTGAGTGTGAGTGGTGGTTTGTTCCTATGTGCCCTGCGATTGGCTGGCAACCAGTTCAGGGTGTACCCCGCCTCCTGCCCGATGACAGCTGGGATAGGCTCCAGCACGCCCGCGACCCTAGTGAGGAGAAGTGGCTCAGAAAATGGATGGATGGATGGAATAGTGAAAGGGTTCGAATGATACCACCTTCCCAAAAATAAGGTCAGTGAAAGCATTCATATCGACATGCTCTTTCTTAGCAGGGAAAAAAGAAAATTGCTTTTTTTGACCTGATGGGTGATTGTGTTTACTGATGGAGAGAACATACGGTCAAAACATGACAGAAAGAAAGAGAGAGAGGGCGAGAACAGAAAACAGAGAGACCGGTAACCCTAACCCTTTTATGGGAATGAAGCAAATAGCGGATTATCCCCGCTCTTTGCTCTGGAGAGCATTTTTGTTCACAACCACTTTAGGATTACATGGATTTGCCCACCTCCACAAACACACACATACAGAATCTGAATACATACATGGAAACATAGAAGGAATTTTTGGGCGCCAACATCTCAAAATCTCCTTTAGTAAAAATGTCCTGTTACCTTGACGGCAACATGGAGCTTGGCGGTCTTCTTGGAGGACCCCGATGCTTCGTAAATGGTTCCATCCAGGTCCACAGACATAGTGAAGACCGGGGCGTGAACAGGGCCCGACTGGGATAGCAGGCGATACTGCAGCCCTGGACGAATCTGGTTCAACCGCATCAGGGCATTCATTGGCTGGTTGGAGTCTATGGCTTTGCCGTCGAGAACTGATCAAACAGGATCTGGTTAAAGGGGTCTAGTATTGTTATATGTCACGGTACACTATTAATATACGAGCATCACCTATCGATACTGATGCTGTCTGATATACAGTACAAATATGAGCAGTTGTACACTTAATGACAAGTTACATTTTTGATATAATCTGAATCTTTCTATGCTTTTCCATGTACTGTCAACACTTATTATCTAAACGGCCAATAAAAACTAAATACTTATAGCTACTCGCCTCTCCGTCCTTTTTTCGTTCAGGCTGTTGTCACTTTGTTTTAATAAGCAAAGTGCTGACAACTAATGAATGTAATGTTTTGAGCTGGTGATTGGTAAAGGCTTATTTTTCACTGCAGAGTGTTATTAATGAACGCAGTTTTAAAATCAGGTGAATAAATTTGCCATAAAGCTATTATTAACATTGATTTCAATGTAAACTATGGAGACAGCGCTTTGGCATTGTTTTTTATTTCTCTCGTTTGACTATCATTGTAAGCATGTGTGTGCAAACATTTAAGAAGTAATACACAAGTGTACAAGTGTAAAAACAGATGCACAATTCATGTACGCGTGTGCTTAATGCGCAAGAAGACGTTTCCTTTAATGTTATGTAAAACACTTTTCCCCAATGCAGCAATTATTGCAAAATTGCTATATTTTTTAAAACATCAAATATTTATTTGGAAGTTACTCTGCAATTTTTACCCCTATTATCGAGTAAGAAGTGTGCAGTCTAGGATATTTGTGCAACTTGTTATGAATCAGCTTTCCCCAAAATGTTCAATGCAATCTCTTTTCTTGCCAGTGGCTCAAAATAAAACAGCCTGTCTGCCTCCAACACAAGTGGTTCATCTTCTCCTTGACAGAAGAAAGATGCTGGGATTGTAGTGTGGCCTGGTAAAATGTTGGCAATCGATAGTATTGAGCAGCATGCGAGAGATGTAAGAAGGCTAAAGAGAGAGAGAGGCTCATGGGCAGAAAGACAGTAAAAAAAACAAAAGAAGAAAATCTTCAATGTCTTTGTGCTGTTTTTTCTTGTTTTTTTTAGAAAGATGTTATGCTGGCAGAGGATGTTTTTTCATAATGCTACCATCGAAGTAAAAAGCGAAGCTGCTTGCAAAAATAAACTAGGAAGTAATGCCTTCCTTCCTTTGCATACCTCTCCTAAGATTCCTCTTCATCTTCTTTATGAGGTCCTTGTCGTCCATCATTCCGTCATCGTATGGCCTTTTCAGACCCAAGCCTGAAGGGAGAACAAGGCTTATTACTAATCATTCACTAAATACTACATATGTTTATGTGAATGTCAACACAATTACACAAGTTGTAAACTGGAAAAACTATGATTGTTCAACCGCTGGACATCGGTGTAAACAAGGCGTTCAAAGTGAAGTTGCGAGCGGCGTGGGAGCGATGGATGACAGACGGCAAACACAGCTTTACTTAGACTAGGAGGCAGCGCCGGGTGAGTTACGCCACAATTTGTGAATGGATTGTGGATGCTTGGGCTAACTTGTCTGCTTGCGCTGTTTTTCGAGGTTTTGCGAAAGCCGGCATCATTGCTGAATAGCCCTCCGGCAACGAGACTGACTCCGACAATGACGAGAGGGAACCCGAACTTGCCCAGCTGTTCATTTCGGATACAGAAGATGAGGACTGTGATGGATTTGTGGATGAGGATTGATCAAAAAATAACGTGTGTACATTGTTAAATACTTCAATAAAGTACAACCGAACTCAGTTTTGCTACCGCTGCCTTTTTAAAAACATACGCTAGCATGCATGCTAAGGAATGTTTTCGCGTGCATGCATGCTACCGTATGTTTTAAGCTAGCGTATGTTTTACCATGCCTGCGTCCAATAATACGGTGCGCCTTATGTATGTGTTAAATACAGAAATAGACCCCGTAACTGAGACTGCGCCTTATGGTCGCGAAAATACGGTATATACACAGAGGAGGTAAACAGAAATATGAAGCCTGTCAACAATATTGATGCCTCTGTCAGAGGTTTGTTGAAAAAATGTTCAAAAAGGTCAGGTCATATTTGAGATCCAACAGGGAACCTTTCCAGTAAGAAATCTCTTGAGTCTGACCCACATAACCTTGGAATGTTATAGCTTGAATGTAAAAATGTGGAAACCAGACTTTCTCACACACCTTCTTTGTCACACCAAGGGTATTTCTGCAATGGTTTATTTGAGGGAAGAGGCTCCATCTCCAGCACTTTGCAGATCTGTCCAAATGCCATGAGCCTGAGAGCGCGCTGTCAGACAAAGCGCACACAGGAAGGAGAAGATGAAAAGACACTTCAAACTACACAGGCTATATGCATTTTGACATTGCAATTCTTATGAAACTTTGTACTCTCACTGGATTCTACCTTAGCCCTTGCCGAGTTAGCGTTGTGTATTCTTTGTCTTTTGCATATATTGTTTTTCCAGAAGACGAACCAGTGTCTCTAATGGGAACCAGAAAGCTAAGCTACAAAATTCAAGTTGTCTGTTAGGCCTCTCATACAAGCCACACCACAGTGTGAAAAAGACTTCTACAGTGAAAAATCACCAATCTGACCTTCTCAAAAAGGCAGATGGGCTTATCATCCTTCAGAGCTCTCTCCCTCTGAATATGATAGGCCTGATTCTTACAGCATTCACTGCAATATTCACTGGGAGACGAAAAAAAAAAGTATTTTTAAGAAAATGGTTAATAGGTTAATGTCTTAGATTCAACTGGAGAAAGCAAATACTTTTTTCCTGCAAAAATATGCAATATTAGCCATTCGAACTGAGGACTCTGCATCTTTTTGCACAATTGTTGTTTGTTGTTGTTTTTTGTCAATGTCTTTATGTCTCCAAAGTGTTCTGTAAATTGACTGTCTGTTGTACTAGAGCGGCTCCAACTACCGGAGACAAATTCGTTGTGTGTTTTGGACATACTTGGCAAATAAAGATGATTCTGATTCTGATTCTGAAATATAAAAATACTGAATTAAAACTACACATACAACAACAACAATACACTACCGAGTGAGGAGAGAACTTTTTTGAGACACCAAGCCCACACAAACAGGTTTGGACCATTGAAAGCATTTGCAAGTGTTCAAACATGTGACTGGAAATGTACTGTATGTCTAGTTGGAAACAGCGTAGTAGGACTTTGATACAGTACAGTATATCGCTGAAAGTGGCAATAACCTAGGCAGCTGGACAGAGGCAGACTGAACATTGCTCCTGGTCACATAAAAGCGACTGAACACACATTGGCTATAAAATAAATCTACACACTCCTGTTCAAATGCCAGGATTTTGCGATGATATAAAAATTTAACCAAGATAAAGGATTTCAAAACTTTTTCCACTATAAATGTCACCCATAACAGGTACAACTCAATTGAAAAACAAAATCTTTGAGAGGGGAAGTAAAAATAACTGAGATAATATGGTTGCACAAGTGTGCACACCCTTTTATAACTAGAGATGTGCCTGAGCTCTGAATTAACCAATCACATTCAAACTCATGACCACCAGAACACAGAGACTGCTATTCAGAACTGTTCATAATTCCCTGAACCTTGTTTTAGGCCCCAGGTCCAGCTGAAGAGAGAAAAACAAGATTCTGCCACCACAGTGTTTCACTGTAGGTTTGGTGTTGTTTTGGTGATGATTTTGCACCAAACAAATGCAAGTGGGAAAATGTGTTATGGAAACAAATATAACAATGAAATGGCTACTGTAGAATGAAAATCATGTATGGGGGAAAAAAAGTGGTTTTCATTTTTCAGATTTATTTTTTTTTTTAAATCTCACTCTGGTTAAAAAACAAAAACAAAAAAAACCAAAACCCCCCCAAAAAATCAATGAATTTCATTGCTCAATGACATGACCTCATTGGAAGATGTGATAGTAATCTTTCTCTAATCAGTATATGTTAATCCATCACAATAAATCAACAGTACACATTGTCAACCTACACAAACGATGAGGCTGTGGTGGCCTGCAGTGGCTGTGCTAATGTGAATCCATTAGAGAGCTGGAGTGTCCGGGATATTCATGAGGCTCTGTGTAGCCCATTGACAGAATAGCTTCCTCTCTCCTATCTGCGCTTGTATCTGCTCCAACACAATTATCCCCATTGACATTCCAGCCTCGTTCGAGGTGTCTTCAAAGGAAAATGGACGGCAGGATTTACTAAGCCACGCAAGCTCGGAAAGCTGCTTGACTCAGTCGAGCATGCGTGTCAAGAAGGACATGACACCACACACATACACCACACATATGCTCTTGTCGGGGTGTCAAAGAGGGATTTATGGCTGGTAATGGCAGTTTCCCACACCTGTCATTAAAATGCAGAACATTGCCTGCTCTTTTGAAGACATGCTCTCATACAAGTACAAGTGTGCGTGGATTTTGACTGTGGGCTTTGGAAGGTGATATGACGGGCATGCTTCTTCCAGATGTCTTAAACACTGACACCGCGGGGCTGGGTGATAGCAACAGTGCCTTTGAGCTGCTATGTGTATGTATGCATGCATGCTGTGTGTGTGTGTGTGTGTGTGTGTGTGTGTGTACATGCGTGTTGCGTACCTGTGCGCTGTAGGTAATGGCTTCCGCCTGCTCATCTGTCAGGTTGGCTAATGTGTTTGTAGGCTGTTTCTCACACGGATCGCGTAAACCTGGACCACCTGGTGCAAGTGACAGAACATGACATAAGCATTAGTTAGAAATGCATTTTAATGCGTGAACGTAAAAACTTAAAACTGCAAAACTCTTTGGTGTGAGATTTTTCTTGACCTCAGAATGGGGTAAAATTTTGTTTTAAAATGGCCTGTACATCTCTTCGACACACAGCTTTCAATGAGCCACTTTCAAACAGTATGTCTTTTTCTTTTTTGGGGTGTCAGTGTTGCGTATAACTTAACACCTGGCATGCAGCACTGCTGTGTGAACGCACACACCATTGTGGTAATAGCACACTTTGCTGGGTTGTCTGTATAAAAGGCAAAGGTTGTTAAATGCCGAATCTTCTTTTATGGCTTTTTAATGCAGGTTCGATGTATAAAAGTTTCACTGTTTCCATCCTTTTTCAAGAGAGTGTTTGTATGTACAGACCCAGATACTCAAGTCTCCAGCTGTAAAAGTGACTCATCCAAGCAGTGATTCAGACCTGGTAGCAGTATGCCTGAGGCCAGACACTCCATGACCCGGCGCAAGGCTTCTCCTGCCCCAAGGGGTCTGTTGCAGGTGGCAATGGCCTTCTCGCAGATCAGTTCCAATGGCTGCCAGAAAGCACAATAAACAATTTTTTTTTTTAAAGTGCATTTGATTATGTAAATCGGCAATATGATTTACGACCATCCAATTGAAGTTTGGAGAAAAAAAAACTTGCTACTGTTATATTAAAGAGTCATAGGCTTACCCATCCGTTAAGAGGCTCCCAGGTGGGTTGTCTATTGCACATGTCTCTAAGTATCCTGAGAACGATAACGCAGGACTTGAGTCCATTCACTCGAGCCTGAGAGCAATAGAAAAGGGATAACGGGAACAGTGGAACAATAGGGACCGGGAAGAAATTGAGTACACAAGCCACTGTAATAATACAGAAAAGACTGTGTTCATGATTAAAACTACCTGAACTCCAGGATTTGTCAGATCAAACAACTTTGTGAAATGCTACTTCTTATTTGTATTTGTTTTTGGTCAGTTAGTCAGTAGGGAGGACAGGTGTGGGAAGGGTTTTAAAAGGGAGGAATTGACATGATACAGAGCAGGCAGGTTCACAAAATAGCAAAAAGAAAAAACTATTCCACAGTTGCGTTTGTAGCCTTACGATGTTATTTTACATGGATTTTTATTTAATTTAATTTTTTTAAATGATGGTGTCATTTTACAGATGTGGCAATGTAGTACTATGAAGCTTGTTACTCCCATTTTTACATCATTCAGCATTGTTTATACGTGTCATTAAAACCATAGCTTTAATTGAGTCGTCGCAATATGAGTCACTCGTCAGGCTACAAACAGCATCAGGCAGGAAGACAGGAAGTGAGTGGGTGCCGACCTGGAACCACTTGGCGTGTCGCAGCGCTGCCAGGGCCAACAGACATCTGTGTCTATCCAGCACCTCTCCCTCTTCCTCCTCCTCAGCCTCCACTCTTTGCGCAGCAGCACCCAACACTGCCACGAAACAATAATAACCCAATGTAGAAAACGTAAAAGACACACACATCATAGCTGAGCATGTGTCCTTCAATTGCGCGCGCGTGTGCGTGAATGCGTGCAGACAATTTCTGTGTGAGTGCACGCATACACGCACGTGAAGATTTGGTACACGGCGCTTCATCATGCCATTAAGCCGCTCGTCTATTTGTATAACGTGTTCTACAATTCACAGATCTGTGATGAAAGCTCACTATTCAAATAGTGTCTTTTTCAACATGGATCAGGTTGGCATCACGTGTTAGTGATAGCACAGCGTTACGCAAGATGCGCTGATCCTCCTACACCCAGGTAAGTTGAAAAACGCACACACTATTTAAGGGTGACTTTCTTTCCGTAAATCGAGCCGCTGACAAATCAGTGAAATGGAGTCACGAGGGAGGAGAGAACTTTTTTGAGACGCAGGGCCCCCACAAACAAATACCACAGGACTGTTTGATTTACTGTGAGTGTTGACAGAACAGCAAATCAATCTGTCCTTTGTGTATTTGAAAATGATTTCTTTAAAAAGTATTTTGATCCAGTCTACGTCAGGCAGGAGTCAAAATAGTTGAGTTTTCACTTTGGGTTTACTTGAGATGCGCTTGACATCAGAAAGAAACATCAACATCTTCCCTGAGCGAGCACACAATCAAGTGCCCAAAAGTAGAACTAAACAGAAAGAGCATCTACAATAGTTAAACTTGAACTAAATCAAACACAACTAGGGATAGATTAAAGCAGGGTGCAGGTTAGAGGGGGTTGGATCATTCTTATGCTTCTGTATTGTTTTGATTCATTATGCCAAGTCCCAGCATTGAGACCACTTTTGCTCCTTCTGCAAGGCAAGCTGAATCCAACACAGCGGTATATGAATGAGTGTGGTTACGTGGGGTTTCCATAGAGGGTTTCTTTGTGTGTGGGACTGCAAGTGAACTAAAACACACTAAACAGTCTTTGTGAAAACATGCTCAAGTAAATATTTTGCTCATCCCTTCCAAACCCTTTCCTCAAGAGATATTAAGCGGAAATGTCAACTGTTATCATCTATACAGAAGAAGCACAAGTGCATTATCGCTGAACTCATCTGGCCATTATCACAGCCCACCTCTTATCCTGTCAAACACAGTGGTCTGTGCGTGCGTGTGTGTGTGTGTGTGTGTTTGCTTTAGTGTGATGTATAAAGCTTTATCTCAAGGTTTGTCCCACATGGACCGCTGAGACGTGCATCGTTATGGTTGCTCCTCTATCCTTATCCCAGACTAGTTGTCTTATTCTCTGCCAGCTGCTCTTCGCTCAGCACACTTGTGAGCAATCAAAGGCAACAGCTGCACCTCAGATGAAAGTACAGCGGAACCTGGAAAACCTAACGCCACTCAGTTTGTATAATTTGGAATCCTGCCAACATTTTTGGGGAATGATGTAAGAAAAAAACAAAACCTTTCAAGCTCTATGCAACATCTAAACATAGCAAAAATAAAAAATTAATGAAATGAAAAAAACAACAATGGGTGTTAGGAGAGGAATGTGAGAAAGTTACTTACAATTGCTGTACAGGAGGACTGTTTTGAATAGTCAACAGCAGAACTGACCAATGACCCGTACTGAACTACCACTCAAAAAATAGTTATGATGCTAAATTTGTAGCATAACTCTTTTATATCAATTTAAAAAGAGAATTGTAATTTTCGTGTATCCACTTTGCTGCTACAGACAATGTTTAGTGTCCTCATTATTACCGCAAGCTGCTGAAATAATGGGTAACCTGAACAAATTGAAGGAGTGGAATGGTGCTTGGCTTCAGAAGTTTCAATGTATATGTATTCAGTACTGTACATTGACAGAGTATGTTAAATATATGTTTATTAAAAACTGGGAATTGGAGAAATGTCACATTTTTAAGTAGCATTTTACATCATTAAGTTTTTAATTCGACTTGAATCATAAGGCCTTACTAGTCTACTGCATGTAATAATAGTAAGGAACTAGCCAGAGCTGGACTGTGAACTCAGAAGCAATAAAAACAAATTGATTCCAAAGTGCTTAAGTGCTTGTTTTATGCGGACGGGCTTGTTTGTAAATGAGACTTTCCGGAACGGAGCAGTACACATTGGCTACTTACACAACAATAATGTCTCATATGTCATTTACAGGTTTCCATGTGTGCACATGCTTGTGAGCAAATAAGTGAATGCTCTTTTTGATCCCGCTGTGGCACGTGTGGGCAACCTTTGTGTCATCTCTCATCTCTTCTGGGGACTTTAGTGTCAAGTTGGACAGGAGCCACACAATGGATGGCTAGCTCGCTACTGCTCAGTTAGTGATTCCGCCGCTCTGCTGGCCTTGCTTCACTCGCTACCCTTGCCCACCTCCCACATCCAATTATAAACACCTTCCCATGAATTAGTGGGGGAAGGGGATGGAGAGGGACAATCGCTCTTCTGCTCTGGATAATAATCGTCAGATAGAGTCTCGGCATTGTTATCAATTCAATTGTGTTTTAGCATCATTAATTTTGTTTTTTTTATGTTGCTTTTAAAATAGTTTGTCTTTGAATAAATCTACTTTGGTTCCCCAAGGGCACTCAAAGGATTTATTCCTATGTGATTATTATTATTATGTTAATATGACATTTATTGGAAATTAAGACGAATCTATTTAAAAAAGATGAAAGACAAGTTTTCCGATCCATTTTCCTACCGTGGCCATTCCTCTTCTCCTGATCCTCCACTTCTTCCTCCTTTTCTGCATCCACCTCCTCAGCTCCCTCCACATGTAACTCCTCATTCTCCTCCCCTTCTTCCCCCTCCTCCTCTTGTTCCTCTTCTTCTTCTTCTTCTTCTTCCTCCTCCTCCTCCTCATCATCATCATCTCTCATGGCTGGAGAGGTAAGGGTGATCTTCAGTGTAAGTTTGGGCTCCGTCATACTCCGTACCACGATGGCCGCCTCGGGCAGGGAGCTTGTGACCTCGTATTTCTCCTCTGTCAGCTTCTGTCATGTGTCAGGCAGACGTAAAGAAGTGGGTGGTCAGAGATCAAGGTCACAATACATGACAGATGAAAAATCAGCACAATGAAAGGAGTCTCAGCCTCAGTGCAACAGCATGACAAAATGAAATAAACACACACACACGCACACAACTTTCAATACTAATGTGCTCAGGATGAGGGCTCTACAAAATGGTAACTATTTGTGCAGTGGAACCTCCAGTGTTTTTTGCTTTGTCTTGGGCTTTGCTATGCCACCACAGAAGGGTGCCAGTGATAGCAAAGACGAAAAGTGTGGTGATAATCATAGACAGGAAATGGAACTTACTAAGACAGTGAAGGGCCTGGCTGCTGTATGCAAACACTGTACAACAAGTAATCATTTCAGAAATGACTAAAAACACCACGAGGTGACAACTAGTATGACTCTGCAAACATTATTTTTCCCTCACCATCATGTGTCTGTCCAGCCGCATAAGAGGGTATGTGGTATTACTTTGTTATTATACAGTGGATAGCCTTTCTTTATACTTGTATGACACTTCAGAATGTTACATTTTAATTAAAAGATTCCCTGTGGAGTCACTGATGGTGTAGTGGTACACTCGTCTGACTTTGGTGTGGGCAGCGTGGGTTCAGTTCCCACTCAGTGACGGTGTGAATGTGAGTACAAATGGTTGTCCGTGTCTATATGTGCCCTGCGACTGACTGGCGACCAGTTCAGGGTGCAGTCTGCCTTTCGCCCGTAGTCAGCTGGGATAGGCTCCAGCGCCCCGTGACCCTAACCAGGATAAGCGGTGTTGAAAATGGATGGATGGATGGAGATTCCCTGTGGAGTTAATAAAGGTTTTATGCAGTTGACAGTTTGGCCCTGGAATAATTTAAAGCAGGTTAAATAATTACCTACGAAATATAAATGTTTTAAAATTAGCCAACTTGGAAGTCAAAGAGGACTAGCTAATGCATTTTGTTCAGTTTGGGGGGGTTCCACTGTATATGTATTTCCTATTTCGGTATTAAAAGGTGAATAGGTTTATCCTCGCCTTGCAACCGAGTACATGTGTACGCCTGAGACACTGTAAGTGAGTCGCAGCCAAGAGCTCATTTACATTTAATTGGGTTCAAAAGAGAAAATCAGAAATTCAAAATTGCTGACACGAGACAGATTACCCTACCTCCACACACATACAGTAAATTAGTACACATACTGTACATTCTTACATCTACACACTTGTCCCACAATTCCCACTCACCTTGTAACTAAAGCAACGAGGAACAGGGGCATAATTGGTTTATTGGATAATAGCTGCAATATCGCATTGAATTGAGGTGATGGCTAATACATTCTTTCATATTTTACTGAATGTGTTAGTATATTTAATGCCAACTAAACATTTCATTAAAATTGCAAATATTGCTTTCATGATCACATTAAAATTTGTTAATTTGTTATTTTATTGTTGTTATTTGTTAGTATAATGGGCAGTTTAAGTGGATTATAAAATGATATGACCTTTCAGCATGTTATCCACAGGTTGAGTTCTCTGAGAGAAATTTTACTGTACCGCTGTGTTGGTTAGCAATGGGGTGTAAATTAGCTCAGTAGGTTAACTTTTTAATGTCCACGTGTGAACAATAGCAACTATGATGTGAGGTAATTACTAGAGCTCGGATTCGCACTCCGAAACCCCATTCGCTATTCGCACTGACAGTAAAGAAAGACTAGTGAATCACAATAGAATTGTTACTCCTTGTACTATTCCGAAATAAACACATTGTCTAACAAATAAAAAAATCCAGTTTGATTATTTGAAAATTATCGTGGCTTCGTGGTTACGTCCTGGCACTTTTTTGTTTTTTTCTTGGGGGGGGGGGGGGGGTCACAAATTTTGACACAACACCAGAAAGAGGGTACACTGATGCATTTTGGAAACCGCCAAAAAGACATTGCATAAACACTTCCTTTCAGTTTAAAATGGCTTACTTTAACCAGGATCCCTCGCCGTATCCTGGGCCGTAGTCCGTTTTGTGCCGCTCTCGGTGCAGCAAAATACGTAAATCCACGCTGGCTGAGAACATTAGCTGCTAGCGATTATCTGCCATCGTGTGTTGAATTTATCTTGTACAACTGACTGGTTAGCATATCTGCCTCACAGTTGTGAGGACCGGGGTACAAATCCCGGCCCCGCCTGTGTGGAGTTTGCATGTTCTCCCCGTGCCAGCGTGGGTTTTCTCCGGGCACTCCGGTTTCCTCCCAAATCCCAAAAACATGCATGGTAGGTTGATTGAGGACTCTAAATTGCCCATAGGTAGGAATGTGAGTGTGAACGGTTGTTTGTTTATATGTGCCCAGCAATTGGCTGGCTACCAGTTCAGGGTGTACCCCGCCTCTCGCCCGAAGTTAGCTGGGATAGGCTCTAGCGACCCTAGTGAGGATAAGCGGTACGGAAGATGAATGAATGAATGAATTAATTAATTAACTTAACTCCCATTCATTCTGCCGTGGTCGCAGTCATGAACATCCGTGTAGCACCTCGGGCATGTCCATCGGACACCTCGTTCCGCAGATATTATTGTTTAGGGGAAGACAGCTTCATGCATCCGTGGTCTATGACCAGCTGAATGACTACAGTAGCTACTGTGATATGCACTTTGCAGTACATCAAACTTGTTAACCCATTTGAAAAAGCATCACACGAACATGAATATCAATGTACCACAGGAAAAAAAAAAGAAAATAGCGTGATCCAAATGCAACTTCCGATGGCAATGAAACGGCCTCTCCTGGGCTCTTTAAATTGAGCCAAAGCAATAACAAATGCTATTGGTCTTTTAATAGTATAATAATGCAGGCTGTTCAACTGTTAATGTTCATGTTCTATAATAGTTCCGGGTGAGCTTGTGGTGATCCCAGCTATAGGCGAGAGGCAACTATTCACACTCACATTCACACCAGTGGGCAGTGTAGAGTCTTCCTAACATGCATATTTTTGGAATGTGAGAGCAAGTTGGAGTACCTGGACAAAACCCACGCATGAGGGAACCGCTTAGACCCCTAGTTACCGCCTATTTTTTGTGATAGGAATTTGGACTATTTACGGAGAAACAGCAATTTTGTTCATGCTGAAGTGCGTATGAGCTCACCTCTATTTTCCCAGGTAAGTTATGGCAGAGCGAGTCCAACAGCATCGGCGTGGGTTTGTCTCTGCACATCAACACCAGCTCCAGGTCCATGTCGCCTTTTATCAGAAGGCCTTTCGAAACCAGGCCAATTCTCATCACTCCGCACAGCACTCTACCACTGCTGGACTCCCTTGAAGAAAATCCATATTGCAATATGAGTAGCATTTATTTCTGATTCCAGTCACTCTACAGGCAACATAAACCCTACCTGTAGCAATCACTAGAACCCTCATCCTCCTCGGCAGGCTCCGTATCCTCGGTACTGTTTGGCACTTGGCTTTCAAGCTGACCATGGGCCTCCAAGCTCGTCTGATCCAGCCAGTCTGAGACGTGTTTGAGGGCGCACTCCACATTGGATACTAGTGTCTGAACTGCCTCCAAGTCGTTAGAGGACGGGTAAATAGTGGAGTGCTTCGCCATGACATGGCGGTCGTCATTGCTTAAGGAACGGAAGGACCTCTGAAAGGAAATATGTTTACATTCATTAAATAAATAAATCTCCAAGTGTATAGGTTGTATAATTGTGACAGCTTTAATTTAGTAGTGCTGACAGCAGCACACAAGCAAGACAACATCTGACTCAATTCCACATATCCTGATTCTACCACTTACTGTAGTTTAGTTTAGTTTATTTGTTCATTTGTCAGGGACCATGTAAAGAGAACAAACACGCTCTGTGCCAGATTATAGCTTTGTAGCTAATTTCCATCTGCATACAGTATATGGAGCACCAAGAGTGCCAAAATTAAATAAAAACAGAATTACAAAAAAAAATTAAATGTGTCATGATTATTTAATTAATTCAGTAATGTAATTATTTCAGTATTGATGTAATTATTTAAATATTTATTTATTTCAAAATTGCCTGATCTGGGGGCGGCATGGCTCAGATGGTAGAGTGGTCGGCTCCCGACCCAAAGATTGGGGGTTTTATCGTCGGACCCTGTCCAAGGCTCTTTCAGCAAGATACTGAACCCCCCAATTGCTCCTGATTCTGCATCATCAGTAGGTGAATTAGGAGACTGTGTTAAAGCACTTTGAGTATCTTGAATGTAAAAAAGCGCTTTTCAAGTGAAAACCCATTTACCAAGTATTTACAGTATTTATTTCAGCATGTACTTATTAACTTCATAATTCAATTATTTCACTATTTCTTTACTTACAGTGTAATTTGGGCACTAATGTTCCCCATGAAATAATTTTATCTGTCATTCTGTCTCACCAAACTCAGTGGGCGGGCACTGGGCGGGACGAGCGCTGATCCAGCTACAATCAAATTGCTCTAGTTCCGGCATGGGCATCTCTGTGAGTTTACTCATTCACTGCCAGCCCTCCCAGTTAACATGAATATTTGACGTACAGTATACAGCTGTCAATGCCAGTGAATTTAATCATAGACATTTGAGTAAAAGCCATGGGTTTACGGGTCCTGTGTCAAAATGTAACTTGACTTATATTTCTGATTGAAATTACTTTTGATTTCAGTAAATATGACCTCCTAATGCTGAAAATTCAATAAATTTATATTTTCAGTTCTTTGAAATTTGTTGTGCGTAATAATTTGTAACAGTGCATTTTAAGTTTTTTATTTTTCAAAAAAATACTGTTATCACTGGGAGGTTTACAGGGTTGTTGTTTTTTACCGTGATGAGTAAGAATGTTGAGATGGAGAACACCTTCCATACCAAATTCAGGATTGATTCCGCTTGACTGTGGTTTACTATATTTACACTTGTATAGCAATTGTTCTATGAAGGCAACAGTTTGAGCATGGAAACGATTTACTGTACATTTCCATTATTATCTACTGGGGGGGAAAAAAAAAATCTCTCTCTGAATCTAGACAAATCAGACACTATACAAAAGAAAACTTCAAAAAGGGTGATAGAGTGAGTAATGAGGCAGGAGGAGCAGAGTGAAGAACATCCATGAGAACAGAAAATACTTCATATTAAAGATGTTTATACGTTTGTGGATATTTATGATTTGCACTGCAATCAATAGGAATGTCACGATTTCCTAGGTTTACTAGGTGTGGCGTGACATCATCAGTTGTCTTCAATCTGTCATATATCGCAGCATTAAAGCAGGCACTCGGTCGGATGTGGCGATTAAGTGATAAGTAATCTAATTCCAGAGCAAAACCGACACAGAGGGGAAGTTAATTTGCTGTGTGTGGAGCAGCTGATGTATGACCCTGTAATCATAATTACACTGCATTATAATCTATTATGTCGACATATGCTATAATATACAAGATGCAAATGCTACACTGAAGTAATTTATAGACACCCCCAAAATAATATAAGACCATTATTTTATATTAGGTTAAATTTAATACTTAGTAACAACCGTCCAAACAATATGTTCATCATTTGCCTTTCATTTGTGTTATTATATAAAATGAATGCATAGCAACCTTTTTCCTATGTTCACAGATGCTCTGTCTGGAAGATTATTTTCTTGTAATCTTCTTTTTCTCCATAAATACAAAGATATCATATTTGTCAACACACACTCTGATGAAGCAAAGTTCATTTTTTATCATTAAGGTTATCGCACTTTGCTGGGGAGCCTGAGGTGTGTGGCCCGGTTCAACACAGAAGAGGCTGCTCTCGACAAGCTCCAAAACAGTTCTGCTTATCTCTCAGACACACACTTCTTTTATTCTCTGCACTCGTGCACACACACGCACGCACACACACGCACATACACACACACACACACACAAACACACACACGCATGCTCCCTTTCACTAGAGTGCGCGAGATAAAGCCATTAACAGAATAGAGGATGAGCGCTGCACAATAAGCGAAGCCACCCAGCCTATTTAGCTGCATATGTAGAGTGTGACACAAACATTTGACAAGGTCTAATTCCTGGATTTCCCTAAGGACTTGATTGAGAGTCTGCAAATCTTTGGCAAGGCATACGAGAAGGACACCGAGTCCATGAACTGACTTGAGATTTGAGTAAAACTTCAACTCTGGAATACACAATAAAGCTTGCCAAATTTGGAATTAAACCACAATCTTCTGGAATAAAGTAGACATTTTGGACATCAAACTTAGAGTCATAATACAAGAAGTTGCTGTACCTTCACTAGACCTTATTTTTTGCTTGCGTGTTTTGTTTTTTCCTTTGGATAGTGTTATGACAAGAAAAAGGCAAGAAAGGAAGAAGGTACCGTAAAGTAAATGCACTTAGTTACAGTTGAATATTTCAGTGACATTATTGCCAGTAGCTACTGTATGTGGAAAACTAAGCATAAATTCTGGTTCAGCTCTGCAGTGTCCGATATTAGCAGTGGCCAGGGGCCAGTACAGCGCTGTGTCGGGCCACCAAGACACTCCAGACGCTGGCCCGACCGGTGCCAGTAAAATTTTCATAAATAAATACAATTGAAATAAAAAACATTCTTGTAAAAAATAATAATAACAATAAATTAAAACATTTTTTAAATAAATGGTGCATCCATTTCGAACAGTCACCCATCATGCCTGCTTTCCCTCCTGCTCGTATACGATTGGGGAATGCTCGGTGCAGCAAGCTAGGAATGAGCTTCAGCTGACCAGCTAGCACGACTAAATATGTTGCGAAGCCGCTCCTCTAAGTCACCAATCATCACTTCCATGGTGGCGAATAAGCTAACCTTGTGTGGTCCCCAACCCCCGGTCCGCAGACCGGTATTTGTTACCGGGCCACACAGAAGGAATGGCCAATTTATATAATTTCCGTTGTATTGCATTTTTGCATGAAAAATTACCGGATCTTCTCCGCTGCAACAGCTGTGCGTTGCAATTGACACATCAAGACTGCACTGTTTCCTCTCCCAGCCGACTCGCTCATGGCGGCGACCAAGCTCAAATAACGAATCATAAAATTCATAAACTGATTCAGTTCATTACGTTCACTGAAAAGATTCGTTCTTTTGAACGAAATGTTCATGACCGAAACAACACTAGACTGTACATGTCGGTCACGTGATACGTTACTAAAAATAAGTCCGCAAACTAGCCAAAATGAGTAAAAAATAAATGTCTTCGGAAAGCTTCTTTTCAAAAGGAAAATGCCACCTGAGGAGCCAGAAGAAGGAGACATGCAAACACCAAAAGCATGAAAAAGGTGACAAAAAATAAAAAATAAAAAAATTTAAAAAACCTTGTAGGTAGGGTCTGGGGGGGATCCCCCGGGTTCCCGCAGAGAATGTTTTTAATTTGAACATAAATTAAGCAATCTGGAAGACTGTGAAGAGTACAATAAGGGAAAATCAACAAATTTTCTTCACGCAGAAAAACATTTTTTTACACCGCTCAAGTCCATGTTGTGCCTTATGTAAATATATATAAATATTCTTGTGTGATCAGCGCTCCGCTTGACTTACTGGGGTAAAAAGTACACAGTGAAATAATTACTCAAGTACTGAGTAAATAGCACAAACAATTGTAAAAAAAAAAATAATAAACATTTGCAATTTACTGCTTACCCAAGAAAAAAAATCATCGGATCTATAAGATTCACGTAAATAGCCTATTTTGAGTTCAAAACGGCAAATTTCGCCGAAAGGTGACTGATTTGCAGGTATGAAGCAGAGCCTATGACCTCAAAGAAAAATAAACCTTTTATCCGTTGTGGTGAGTTGTATTTTTCATGCATTTAACATTAATTTTTAAGCCAGTCGTGTTAATTTATTTTTGCTGTTTATATATGCCATACCTTGACAGCCAGTCTGTGAAATAAAATGCCTACGCTAAACCGGTCCGTGGTGCAATAAAGGTTGGGCACCACTGATTTAGAGGCAATAACTACCTTTGTGGACCTTGAAATACTGTTTTCAAAAATTTATTATTGATTTAGGGATTCCGTTTTAAAGTGCATGCTGACAAAAGCATGAGGAAGCTGAAAAAAAAAAAATCTTTCCCACTATATAAGCAAAATTTTCTTGCATCGTGTTCAATAGAAGCATTTGTATTATGCTGTATAATGTTTTTATACCAGACATTATTTTTATACTGAATGTCACCCTTCATCTGTCCACACAATCATGTGACCGGTTTATGCTTGTGAGTGCACTTATCTGTGTTTAACAAACCAACAGTCACAAATTTGATGACCTGGCTCTAAGGGGGACTTCTGGGGTAATAAAGCAATTTGTGAGCTCGTGTCTACAGTATGTGTTCGTGTCTACTTGACCGTGGGGGAGGTGAGGCCCAGCTGCTCTGATCGCCATGTAAATTAGAGTAGTTATGAGAGCTCGGCGACAGGAATCGACCACCCTTAAAGTGCAAGCCCGGATAACCCATAAGAACGAGCTAGGCAGGTTTTAGTGGAAAGGTTGGATGTCAAGGTAACATTAAAAACAAGCAATTTAATCAAGTGTGGTGAAGCACCCAGGGTGGCTCTTATGACCTCTTCACATCCTCAGCTTGTAAAAAGGTCTTGTATGGCATCAGTAAAGCTCATACACACAAGGATACACACTCAATCCTGGAGATGCAATGTGGCCGTTCTTGAACCCACCTTCATTACCAAACAAGGGGAACCTTAGTCACCCAATATGATCGACTACCTCTAAGAGTTTGTTACTACTGACATACCAAAAATTGCGCCAAATCTGAGCATTTTCCCTTGCTTGCCATAAAATTCCACAAATGCCAAAAATCAGCTCTCTTTAAAAGATCATCCTGATTGATTATTCTGTGGTGTGGGGTGCGTTAAAACATTTTTTTTCCCCGGATCTGCTTGGAAAACAGTCGGGGAAGAAAATCTCAAATGTAAAACCAGTTCATTATTTATGATTGCAAATCAGTTTGATCAAAACCGATATATATATATATATATATATATATATATATATACACACACACACGCACGTCTGTTTTTTTCTTCTTTGGCTATATGTTTTTTTATGCCACCACAAGGCTAAAATGTGAGCAATCCTTTCATTCAGTATCAATTACATTCACAGATAAAATTAGGAAGGTCTCGAACATGCATTAAAGAGTGTTACGCTTCCCTATCTCACTCAAAAGTCTGTCAAGGGTCAGTAGTCTTACTTTAAGATGTACTGTATCTTGTTTTATTCTACAGCAGTTACTTTTTGACATTCTTAACTGTCATGCAAGGATAAAGAAAATGTTAAAAATTTGCCTGCGCAGTTAAGGGTTATATTTTTGCAAGAGCTTGAGCCTGGAATAAATCAACTCGCTTTACATTATTTCCCATAGAAAAATGTTTATTTATTTATCTATTAATCAAATTTTTTTTTAAAAAATTAAAGCAACTTCAAAGTCAACCAGCATCATGGAACAGATGATGTTGGAATTTTAAGATTTCACCGTCAATACCTTAACTTAAAAAACAAAAGTAATTTTCCTGCAACAACTAAACCACTGCACAAAGCTTAACGATTTTGGCCCTTGATTTAGCCTCAATTGCTTCAAGATGCAATTCATCACTTAATTGATTATTAAGTACTTACTTCACCACACAATGTCATTGAAACAAGCATTATTAACTTTCACATGATCAATATAATTGTCAATAATCAAGTCAATTGATTTCAATTTCTATGATTGTTTTTGTTGTAGCAAATATGTTAAGGAAATGTCTCATCAGCTATTGTATTAAGACTACTTGTGTTTGAGTGTGTGTTTATAGGTAGACAACATTTCTAGTCTGCACTTACCTTTCATAAGTCATCTGCCTCAAGTGCATGTTGAGTGCTCAGATAAGAACAAACAATGAAAGATGAGGCAGACATGAGGGAGGAGGAAAGCTGACAAAAGTGAGAAAAGCTTCCAAAAGAAAAAGCACATTAACGTGACTGACCAGAGCTGAGAGGATGATAAAGGGAGATGCAAGGAGATGTACAACATTAATTTCAATATTTTGAGCTGTTTGCAGCAAAAACAAAAGGCTCATTGTGATTGGGTTGACAGGCCATATAAAATAGGTATTTCAGCATAAGAGGCATAACGCTGAAGTAGAAAGAGCTAAAACTTCAAAACCCGTCATCAAAATGCACTTAGAAGCGATGGGACCTGCAATGGGATAAAAACAACAATTCAGTGGCTTCTTTGTAGCATTCAGCAGCCGAGAGGAGATTGCATTAAAAATTCATTCTGTGCACTCTGTGGCAGGCCGATCTGCTGCACTCTACGCTAGCCAGTTTTATTGTGCTTTCTTTTTCATCGTCGTTCCAATTACCACACATGCGTTGTCACACACCTGCACTTGTATATCAAAAATGTGTACAGTAAGCACAAGTCCTTCTGCATTTTAGATACAAATAGAACCCCTGGACTAAATTGAGAGAATAAAAAACAACAGATCAATCCCATCTCATCATCTGTAAAATCTCTCCAAGCTTATTTTAGAAATGCTTTCATGCTTTAAGTCAACCTGTGTATTTGCACAAAGGATATCATTTTTTCTGGGTGGGAGGGGGGGTTGTTCTTTTAATGTATGTCAATAATGTTTGCTAGTGTACTGACTAGACTAATGAGAATTAAAAGATTTAACGCCTAAATTAAAATGAAAGCACCACTAAAAGCAAATGAGTTGACCGGTTTGGGGATCTACTTTAGTAGACGTTATATCGCACAGTTGTAATGGAAAATTACAGAAGAGGCTGTTACATATGATCAGATAATACTATATTTGTCTTTAGAAATGGTGAAGCAGCATGTGGCTCATTACCTTTCGTCATTTTTGCATGCTCTGCTCCAGATCATTGTTAAAGTACCCGTAATGTGAAAATAAGTGTCTTCCAAATTATACATACCACAGAGAACAGTGCGAACAAAACAGCCAAATTTGAATGATTAAAAGAAATCTTACTATATAAAATTAGTCTTTGAAATCGGGAAAAATCGAGCTGTTCTCTCCTCTCTGTGAAATTCTCTGGGCATGTCCGCTGAATGTGCAGAAACCACTCCCCACTCAAATGTCAATTGAACACCACTATTACGACCAGGAAAAATGGATGCTACTTCGAACATCTTATGCCTACACATAACTACATGTTTGAGCCGCAAAATAATATCTACTTAAAGCCTCTGACTGGAATATAGCCTACCGTGTTGTTGTGGGACTTTTCATGCAACAACAACGAGCCGCTCCCTCTGCACTCACGCTGACCACCAGGCGCTCTGGACCGGCCATGCCAGCCCAAAGCCCTGGTTTACACGCTGGCGGTCAAGTCAGACTTCTTTGTAAAAAAAAATAAATAAATACATAAATAAATAAAAAAATTCCCCCTCCTCGCACTTCCGCCTTTTTTTGGGTGACATGCACGCATTCATGGCCAACAAAGTGCACAAAAGTAACCAAGCCAGCAGACTATCCAAAGGGAAGATGCATTTTTGGGGTCTGGGCATAGCTTGCTAGCTAACCACAATGTTGCAAATGCGCTTGATAACTGCTGATGCATATGAATGTGCTCAAGTTCGTATATAGCAGGGGAGCAGCGACTCATGCTGAGGCCCAAAAAGTCACTTAAAAAAAAAAAAAAAATCAGGAATCCTGAAATGGTGAAAACCAGTTTAACACGATATCTCCACAACTGAGTATTTACATAGGTCTCAGTCTTTGCAAAGGTTTTCTGCAATTATTTTCAAACATATAGAACAAATCTCTGAATTCACTATAAAGTGCCTCGAAACAGGCCAAATTTTTTTTTATCTGTATTGCACACAGTGGTGTGGGCCTGTGGCTGCCGAGTTGCAACCTTCGGTGGCCGCCGCTGGATGAATTTTTTTGCCCTCCTACTCCTTGCCCGCGATGTGAGTGGGTGACAAGTCCCTCCGTCAATGTGAATGGCTAACGGACATCGCCATGTACTCCAACCGCTGTTGGGCTGGCATGGGGCCGCGGATCCTATGCAGTTCACTGCTGCTTTGCAATACAACGCGTGTGCAGCCAGACGGCAGAGACATGTTAGCCCAAATAACACCAAACACATTGCACTAAAGGGAAGCTGCATTTTTTCAAGTTATGGGCATACTTTGATGGGTAACTGCAAGCGGGAGTGGCAATTCCGCCAAATGGCCACTACATGGAAAAAGGGCACTTGGTGTTTATATAGTGAGGGACAGAAAGTATACGTCCAAACCTCGAAATCACGAGGATAGTTTTTAGCCCAGCCCACAAAATCAGAAACATTTAGAAGGCGAAAAAGAGTCGTAAGCTACATCTCAACAATTCAGTACGACATTGCTCTCAGTCTTTGCACGTTTTCAGCACTTAAATTCAAACGTATTGTATGTTTTTATATACACCGGCCGAAATAAGTATTTAAAACGTCACCCCTTTTTCCTCACTAAATAAACTTCCAAAGGTGCTATTGACCTGGAAATTTCACCAGATGTTGGGAACAACCCAAGTAATCCATATATACAAAGAAAGTAGAACAAATAAGATCAGAAATTAAGTTGTGTGTAAAAATGTGAAATGACTGAGGGAAGAAGTATTAAACACATGAAGAAAGAGAGGTGCAAAAAGGCATGGAAAGCCAAGACAACACCTAAAATTTATCAAACAGCAATCTTGTCCGTGCAAATGAATATCAGCTGGTTCAGTCCTAATTGATGGCCTACAAAAAGGTGTGAGTCAAGGCAGATCGCAGATGGGTGAGAGCAAAAAGTTGTCTCAAGACCATTCATTCATTTGTTCATCTTCCGTTCCGCTTATCCTCAATAGGGTCACGGGCGTGCTGGAGCCTATTGCAGCTATCTTCGGGCGAGAGGCGGGGTACACCCTGAACTGGTCATCAGCCAATCCCAGGGCACATAAACAAACAACCGTTCACACTCACATTCCTACCTATGGGCAATTTAGAGTCCTCAATCAACCTACCATGCATGTTTTTGGGATTTGGGAGGAAACCGGAGTGCCCGGAGAAAACCCACGCCGGCACGGGGAGAACATGCAAACTCCACACAGGCGGGGCCGGGATTTGTACCCCGGTCCTCACAACTGTGAGGCAGATATGCTAACCAGTCAGTTGTGCAAGATAAATTCAACACATGATGGCAGATAATCGCTAGCAGCTAATGTTCTCAGCCAGCGTGGATTTACGTATTTTATCCTCACTAGGGTCACGGGCGTGCTGGAGCCTATTCCAGCTATCTTCGGGCGAGAGGCGGGGTACACCCTGAACTGGTCGCCAGCCTATCCCAGGGCATATAAACAAATAATCATTCCCGCTCACATTCACACCTAGGGGCAATTTAGAGTTTTCAATTAACCTACCCTGCATGTTTTTGGGATGTGGGAGGAAACCGGCGTGCCCGGAGAAAACCTACGCAGGCAAGGGGAGAACATGCAGACTCCACACAGGTGGGGCCGGGATTTGAACCATGGTCCTCAGAACTGTGAGGCAGATGTACTAACCAGTCGTCCACCGTGCCGCTGTCTCAAGACCATGGCAAAGTAATTATTGCAAAACATAACGGTGGCATTGGTTACAGGCGCATATCTAAGCTTCTGAATGTTCCAGTGAGCACGGTTGGGGCCATAATACGTAATTGGAAAGCCAATCATACCACCATGAATTTGCCTCGATCAGGTGCTCCTAGCGAGATTTGTAACAGAGTGCAAAGAATAATCAGAAGAGTTGTCCAAGATCCAAGGACCACCTGCGGAGAGCTTCAAAAAGACCTGGAATTAGCAGGTACTGCTGTCACAAGGAAAACAGCGAGGAATGCACTCCGCCGCCATGGCCTGTATGCACACTCACCATGCAAGACATTGCTGAAAAAAAAGCATGTCAAAGCTCATTTAAAGTTTGCTGAACAACATTTGGACAAGCCAGTTAAATACTGGGAGAATATAGTCTGGTCCGATGAGAGCAAAATTGAACTGTTTGGATGCTTAGAGAAGAAAGGGCACTGCACATCACCCTACATCACCCTAAAAACACCATACCAATAGTGAAGTTGGGAGGTGGGAACATGATGGTGCGGGGCTGCTTTTCAGTAAATGGACAAAAATCTGCTGCCATCTACGAGGATGATGAAAATGAGGGTGGACATTTCAGCAGGATAATGATCCAAAACATACATAATGCCAAGGAAGCTCTCAATTGGTTTCAAAGAAAGAAAATAAACCTGTTTGAATGGCCCACCCAATCACCGGACTTGAATCCAATCGAAAATCTATGGAAAAAAATGAATCTCAAGGTCCATAAAAGAAGACCACGGAACCTTCAAGAGTTGAATACTGCTTGTGTGGAGGAATGGGCCAAAATCACACCAGAGCAATGCATGCGACTAGTTTCTCCATGCAGGAGGCGTCTTGAAGCTCTCATTGCAAACAAAGCCTTTTGTACAAAGTATTAAATAAATACCAGTTGGTGTGTTCGATACTTTCTCCCTGTTTCATTTCACATTATTACACACGACTTAATTTCTGGCCTTATTTGTTCTACTTTCTTTGTATGTATGGATTACTTGGGTTGTTACCAACATCTGGTGAAATCTTCAGGTCAATAGCCCCTTTGGCAATATATTTAATGAGAAAAATGGTGACGTGTTAAATACTTATTTCAGCCGCTGTATATATTAGGCATTACACGATCAGGATTTTTGGGGCCAATCACCGATCATTTACGCCAGTGAGGCATAGTGATAGACAGAACAAATGAATGGTCTTCTATTAGATGGCAGGAAGTAAATACAGTAATTAATGTATCCACTTTTTGTGATATTTTTGTTTTTTGGTGTGCCGTGAGGTTTTTCAATTGTAAAATATGCGCCTTGGCTCCATACAGGTTGGAAATCACTCCTCTTAGTCAGATCATGCATTCTAATCAGTCAGGCAAACAAACATTACAACATGACAGAAATAATGGGTGCTTACTGTAATTAAATTACTTTATTATAATTAAATTACTTCACAACCACCAAAACTTTAGAGCATGATTGAACAGAACGCCTGCATGTTCGCTTACAACCGTTTGTGCTAGCACTGAAGATGCTCGTTATAAATAGTGAGTGTGTGCTCACACGTGCAGGCCTGAGTATTCATTAAAAATAGAAATCTTAGAACAAAGTCATTCAGGAAGATGCTTCATGTATCATGTGGTTTAGGTGGTGACAACCTTGCCAAGGTCCCTTGTATCATTTATTGCATCACCATAACTCAGGACTAATCACGGCACTGTGTTTGCATGCAGCGCGCGCACAACACGCCTCTCATTACCCTTGGTAATTTACGACCTCAAGTATGTGCCCTGTTCTGCGAAGTCCAAACTCAGCACCTTTGTCGGTACGTTCGTCTCTTTCTATATCGCTGTATCTTTTTCTATATCTTTATCAATCATATGTTCTCCTTGACCCCTCCTCCCCCCTTCACCGCGAGAAATTCTACCCTACAAACCCCTATTCCACCATCTTTTTTTTTCTAAGTCCACTTGTTTTATCTCTTAATAATTAATCTTCTGCTCTCCTCCCCCCTTATTTAAAAGCTGCCACTGTCATAGGCCGAGACCATTAATCAATCCCTTGTTCCGCTCCCTCTCCACCTCTCAATCCGTCCTCCATTGCACAGCCGTGCACTTTTATTGTTTGTGCGATATATCCTTTCTTCGCGTTCCTGTCCATTTTTGCTCACTTAACTTTCACTTTAATACAGTGCAGCAAAGTGTACATTACCATGCCTAGAGGAGGAGTGGTCGTAGGCTGGCTTCCTTCCTTCCTTCCTTCCTTCTAATGCCAGCTGTTGGGGGTTGCCAGGCGTAAGGGGGTGGTGCAGTTGCAAGGTTACTGGTCAGGATGCTACTGTCACACCGCTCCTCATGTGCTCCTCCGTCACCGTAGCCACTACTCAATGAGAAGATGCACCTGAGAAATGACACATTAATTGTTTATTCAATTGAATAATATCTCATTTGTGACATTAACAATATGGCAGCAGAACTGACAGAATGTGCACCCATGAATACGCATTGCCCTATTCATTTTTCATGTGCTGCCAGGGATGTGAACACATGATCCAAACTTGTTTTCAGTCAATGGCTCAAACAATGGAGCTCAACACACCTCTGTCGCACGTGCAAATTATAAGATATCTACTCAGTTTTGACAGTATCAACTACAGAAATAATACATCAAAATATAGAAAAATAGACAAAATATCGATATCGCAAAATATTGTTACTTTTCATTGTACAGTATCATGATACCAGCATCAAAATTCGTTATTATATTAGTTACTGTTTAGGGTTCAGTATCAATATACAAGCATCAAATAGCTATATTGCAATGTAAATTGTACTGTGAGCTACTATATGATTCTCTCCCCAACAACTTATTGTGCATTAATAAGATAATATGGACATTTAATTCAGTACTGTAACCAAAGGGAAGAATGACGTGTGGAATTATATATTTTTGACTTTAAGGCCCTCTACTGCTCTTCATGATATTAAAAAGTAATTAAGTTAAAGCCAGCTGTGCCTTCGGCTTGCCAGTAATCTAAACTAAACTAAACATGATGTCAATATAAAAACAGAGACCAGTTGAAGCAAAAGCATGCACAACGTGTGAGAAAACTCGATGTTGAAATTGAATAGATTCATGCAAAAGCTTTATTGTAGCATAAAGCAAAAGCTTTATTATAGCACTGAATGGCTGCTTTGTCCAAGAGGACAAAATACAAATTACAATTTCGAATTATTTGACTAGTGTTTTTCATACGAATAAGTACTATAATTATGACTTCACTACTGCTTGAGCGTCGGTTATTGATATATCACAGTTTTTGTACTTGGCAGCAACCAGCAGAGGTGGTGTTGATTCAGTCTCACGAGTTTGCCGTCCACACAAGTACAACATGTCAGCTACTGAAATTGAGCTGCATCCACGGTAGTTATGGCAACAATCCTAGGGAGCATTATTCTGCTCAATACAGCCCAGGCATGGAAACGGGAGTTCAGAACATTAAAGCAGTACATTATAGAAAAATATTAATGTTCTACTGCTTATCCTGTTGAGGGTATTCTTGAAATAGCAATTGAAAATAGAGCCCCCCTGTGCTATTTTTTTAGGATCACTATGATAGTAATATATATTTTCTTTGCCACAAGATCCTGTGTTGTATGTGGATGTGGACAAAGATAAACGCAACAAATGCAGTAGATGACCAAATGGGACTGAATGATCAGAAGAAGAAACCGTGGGGATGCATCGAGCAGCTAAACAAGACAGAAAGAATGGCAGATTTGATAATGCACACAGACAGGAGAAGGGAAGCGTTTAAAGGGAGGCCAATTGGAAAAAGGGTGCAGAGGGGAACCATAAACAAGAGTGCCCGGCTCCTTATTTTCGCCCCAGCAGCCATCGCTCTCTTTGCTTCGAGCCACTGGCCTGCAACACTAACAATTAGGTCCTTAACCTGGCAGTGACAGTGTGTGCACTTGTGATTTGCCTGTTACACTACCACAGCCAACAATGGGGGGGTAACTCTCTTCCAACATAGCTCTGCCTACAGACATTGTAATGCATGTACATGATTAGAGTGCATGCTACACAAGATGCCTTAAAGGGAAAAAGAATGTGTACCAATTCTTTCAGAGCAAACAAGGAAATAAGTGCGAGTGAAGCCTACAAGGCCAAAGACTATTACAACGGAACCTTAAAATTTCAATAACATAAAAGGTTGTAATAATTGGGAAACTTTTTGGGGGCTTTTGGGTAAATTTTGGACAAAAATACACTCATACAGTAAGTAGAGAAAAAGTATTAAAAGAAGGGTGATCACCGACAAACCAAAAATAGCTTATTTGTTTTAACTTAAAGCAATGCAGCAGTAGCGTAGCGATCAAAGTTGTTGGCATTCTGACTATTCAGAACAACATGGCTAAAACGACAATAAACTGACAATAATAGGAGAAGAACCAAAATAGTTCCACCTCAAAGGTTTTTTTACACTTGTATAACTTAAGCATGTTGAAAATCAGAATGCATGAAGTTGCCTATTTCAGCAAGCTTCCCATTTCATTATCTTAAACGCTAAGCTTCTGTTATGCATCAAAAGTATACATCGATATTTTCTTTTTCTTTTATGATACTGTAGAAAGGTTATCTTTTTTTTTTTTTTTACACTTGTACCGTAGTTCAGAATGTTAAAGTGCTACTTAGTGTAACATTTCCTATTAGATGTTTTATGTTGATGCTACAAAACAACTACTACTGAAGCTTTAGCTGCTATGGCTATATGAAGCGAGAAAAACTCATGATGTGGCCATCATCCTCTGACCTCCAACACCATTGAGAACTTGTGGAGTTTCCTTAAAAGTCAGATGTACAGTACCGTATGAGGCATTAGTATACCATCAATTGAGATTTCAATGGATTAGAGTTTTTAAAGTGATATTGAAGAGGGGCTTCTATTTTTACAATTGATTTTTTTCATCAAGTTTTTTATTTTTATTTTTTTAAATGATCTGTACACAATGACTCTACCCTCTCCCCCACAGTATAGTCTATCAAAAATGTGTTAATTACATATAAATAAAGTGCTAAATGTTTGCCACAACACCACATAAAAGACAACATGCACTGTCAAACACTGGTCCTGGCATCATTGGGAGGGACCATGTTTCTAGAAGCACAGGCTTATGTTTCTTCAACAAAATCATCTTCCCAACAGTACCCATTCTCCTTCCGCTTTATTTTTCACATCCTCAGAGATCATTAGTGTGTGATTGTGTATTTTTCTCAAGAGAAGCGGAAAACTGGCAGATCCCCGCCCTCAGTAAGCCTAGCGACAAGTCATGTATGCACACACACAGATTTGCACATGGGACAGTTGGTCATTAAACTCTGTTTTCCCTGCAGAGATGCAAGGAATCAAGCTGCGGATAAGGGGGGGACTGGAAGTGATTTAAAGATGAAGGCTATATAGTGCGGGAGAATTGCTGATATGGCTCTAAGCAGCAATTTACACCTTTCTCTTCTGATAAGCATCAAAAGGGATAAGGTCTTGAAGAGACAGGAAAGAGGGAGGCAAAGGATGGAAGCCACAGTGAGTGTTAATTAGTGGCAGTGGAACTCCTTTTGAGAATTGATTTCCTTATAGAATTGTGTTCATTGTGATATTTCAGAACCTGTAGATTACATTTTTACCATTGAACTCTTCCTGCCAACTATAGCTCCTTTTACACTGCCTCTAAAAGCCATTTTACGTGTTTTTTCTCTCCCAGTGTTGCTATGTTTTAGAATAGCTGATCATTGGTGGCTGAGTATTTGTGGTTTATACTGTATTTCTGGCCCATGAAATATGTCCACTCTGCGGCCATTTTTGACCATTACAAGTTCACCTGTTTTTAGTAGGTAAACAAATGGTATTTGGTAAAAAGTTATTTTAGTACTGGCTGGTTTGTGTGGATCCTGGTTTACTGGCACTGTGATAATTGCATCTGGATAAACACGTGCAAGTGTGTGGTAATGAGTGGGGCAAACACATTGGAACACACGAATAACGAAACTCCCAGGAGCAGGTGGCGTGCTCAACAAACTCAATTGATGCAGGATCACGTTCCCATTTGGTCCCAGCTCACCGCCTCTGAAAACACATGCCAGTAAACTGAAATGTGTTTGCTCAGCTTTGTATTACTGCAGTGAGACAGGGAGGCAGATAGAGAGACAGGTGGCCAGAAATGGCAGCGACACTACCTGTCTTTTACTTGCAGATTTTTTGCAAATCCGTACTGAGAGTTTATTGCTTATTTTGGAACTCTTCCCATTAGCAGCCCATCCTCCATTCTACTCAACCTGAAAGTAGACTAAGTGAACCCAACCCATTTCCTGCATGATCTGTAAATTTATACACATGAGAGCCATCCTTTCAGAATGGGCAAAGCGCAGGAGTATTCTGTGCCAATTGAATGGGATATGAGTGAAAATGTAATGCACTAATGCACCTACCTGAGTTGAGCTATAAAGTGGAGTAGAGACATGCTATATTATGTTAAAATTGTATCTCATTAGTGCAGGATTATGTACACGTCATTGCTCCATTATGACAACCTTGTGAATCAACTTCAAAATGTATGAGTTGAACAAATAAATGTGAAAAATCAACCAAAAACCACGTTTTTGGGCGCCAGAAGTGTCCTTCAAACAATATGAAAGACAAGCAATGATTATCCATCCATCCATTTCATCCATCCATTTTCAACACCGCTTATCCTGGTTAGGGTCGCAGGGCGCCGGAGCCTATCCCAGCGGACTTCGGGCGAAAGGCGGACTACACCCTGAACTGGTCGCCAGTCAGTCGCAGGGCACATATAGACACGGACAACCATTCGTACTCACATTCACACCGTCACTGAGTGGGAACTGAACCCACGCTGCCTGAACCAAAGTCAGGCGAGTGTACCACTACACCATCAGTGACGCAATGATTATCAACATGGTCAATAGAAGAGACAATAACCTTTGCTTTGCTTTAATGGACCACATTCAGACAACTGTGAATTATGAAAGTTTGGATCAGGTGATGACAATTTATTTTTACTGAAACTCAGATGGCTAAAATTCTCTATTATGCAATAAATTATATTGATTTCAATCTCTATACAACGTATGGATTATACTGTAAGCGTTGTGGAAATGCCTAAATATGTACTGTAATTTTAACCTTAAATACACATTGCTACACATGGAGAGGGACATAAACACAAGGTTTGTATGTGTTTGTCAATGGGATCTTAAAAAGACAGACCCAGACGCCTTCCTATGGAGACCAAGACCCATTATTAGATTATTTTGATGAACGCTTTAAATTTAACCAGTGGGACTATCCGGGGGATTATAGTGGTCCTTTTCAAACCTGCATGCCTTTCTGGTATATTTTCTTTTCATTGCAAGTATCAAAAATACGCACACAAAAAACACCAATGGCTTGCCTCGTAATTCTCCCATGTGATATGACTCAGCCAAATCAAATCATTTCTTGAGAGCAGCTTTGCGAGTGTATCAAGTTATTGACGACAAAATATTTGGGACTGAATAATAACGCATGCTATACATTATACTGTTTGATGTCTTGAAGAATTTTTTCATCAAGTGAACCTCCTTTACTTGTTGATGACCCGTGATACATAATCCATATTTCAAGAGTAGTACTCTGCCTTGACTGGGTCCAACTGCAAGCAAAGACAATCAATAAGCGCATATTAGTGGCCACTGTGGATATTTGAGGAATAACACTGTCACCATGCATATGTTTTATTTCATTTAGCATTCGCACACTGTAACTCAATGCTGCCTGGGTCCAGCTGCAGGCCAGGAGAGGTCAGTGAGTATTGATGAGTTGGCAAAAAGAAACTGCTGATGTCGCTTTAAGAGGAGAAATACAGTAGATAACATTGATGAGGAGTTGTAACTCTGTCCTCTTGATTATTGAAATGGAGATGGTGTGTATGTGTGTGTGTGTGTGTGTTTGTGTGCGTGTGTGTGCAGATACTGTATCTTACTGAGAGTGGATCATGTCAGATAGACTTGGCAGCACCAATCCATGCATCGTCAGAGTAATCGATTACACACGCACATTTAATGAATAACAAATAGAGCATACATGTATGTATACTGTACCTAGACCACTGCAGTTGCACACAGGCACACTGCTAGGCTCCTGCTGTGTTGGTTTCAGCAGGAACAGATGGTATTACCCAAGCTGCCAAGGCCCCACACCCCATAGTCTATAATGCGAATCTATAGCACGTGTGTTTACTTGCATACATGTTAGTCCTAACAATGTATTTTATTTCTACAAATGGTAAACATATTTTTGAAGCAGTACGCAAATACTGTCATTGAGTGTTACAATATCATATCCAAGTGATTTTTAGACTAGTTCTTTGGTCCATTGTGACTTAGTAGATTAATCCTGCTTGAAAGGCTTTTCACTGGTAAGCTCGTGTTTGCCAAAACACAAAGCCCTCCACTACCCCAACTCTGGCTATGCATGTCAAACTGTTTTATTTTGGGGGTTTTTTTAAACATAGAGCCCCTCAAATGATGAAGAGGGCCCACAAGTTTGAGAGCTGTGTACTCACAGATAGTGGAACACAATCTATATGACTAGTAAATAGCAGAAGTCGAGCCTTTTCAATCTCCCCAAATAATTATTACATGTGCAACGTGAATTTCAAAGCACATTATAAGGGTTTCGTGCTTTGTTAGTGGAAGAGGCAAACAAAGATATTACTAAGGTACAGAAACAAAATCGATCACTCCGATAATTTAAGGGAATCCATCTTTTGTTTTATTTAACCCGCCCCGAGGACTTAGCAATTGAATAACATATTGCGCCGCACCCACGTCTTCTTGCGAAATAACTCCTTTCTCCATTCAATTACGGGCATGAAAACTCAAGGATTCATGACTTTTTGGAAATTCGCATTTGCTATGACTCTCGAGGAATATAATAAACTGTGGTGGAATGTTGGTACTCACCCAGAAGAGCTGCATTTTTCTACACCTTTTTAGTGTCCTCGCACAGGTGTCCCCTGCTACAGTTGATACTTTCCTATCGTCTTCAACTCGGTGAACCCCTTCCCAAACAACAAGCTGAGAAGCTTCAGTTAAAAATATCCACCAATAAGCTCGTAAGGGCTGAAATTCCAAAGTGTTCTCTAAGCCGACCTGTAAAAATTTTTGATGTTTCTGACGGCGTTACTTGCCCTAAAAAAACTTGACTTAAATTAAAGCGCAAATTGAACATCATTCTTGAGAAGAGCAGTGTGGGCAGTAGAATAAATCATGTACCTTAGTCAATCCTTTTTTCATAAATTTATACGTTATTGAGGATTTTAGAGGTGCTTGAAGAGCTCATTCCTCGTTTTTTTTTTTTTTTGTTTTTTTTTAAGAAAGTTCCACCAAGACCACTTGTCACATTGCTATTTAAAAAAACTATAATAACTATATTTCAGGAAGGACATTCTCTACTATTACTAAGAGAATTCAGAAGGCAGAAAATGGTGCGTACACAATATCATTACAAAGCCCTGCCAGTTGAAAAATAAAGTAAGAGCATGACTGTGGGAGTTGTCCAGATGTGAACTAATTCCCTAATGGGGGTTTTACTCCATAACACACAAAAGCAGGCTGGCAAGCACAAATACACATCACTGTAAGGTATCCCGGTGTTCCATTCTCTCACTATATTTCCGTCCATTCTCATTAATAAAAGCAGCGGTGTGTGGCTGTGGTAGGAGACGAGCTGATAAGAGGGATGGGTATTGAAAGGAAAATATGTTATGGTCGACTGTATGCTTTAAAGATATATGTATTTTTCCTCCCTCATTTAGTGTTAACATCTCTATTCCAAGTTCCAACCACAGAAAATATCTTCAAATTGTGCTCATAGAGTGGCCGAGAACATTTACTTACTCAATTGGACAGAGGATTGGGCGTTGATTAGGCGGAGGGACGGGCATTTAAATACATTAAAACTGTGTGCGCATTTATTCTGTTGATTTTTGTGGACAATACACAAGCCAGCTGGGCTTCTTTTTTGCAAGCCAAGACGGCATCTCCACTTCTTTAGCAGGACCTGATCAGTGACTCCATTTGGGGTAGAGTGTTGCACGAAGCCATTTCATTAGAGACTTCCTGTCTTTCTCTCTGACTCTGGGGAGAAGATGACGGAATTGAGAAACAGACAGGAAGACTGACCATGCAGTGGGTTGCCCTGAATTCCATTGTAGTGCAGAGTATTAAAAAATGAGAATGACACTGTAAATATCATTTATTCTTATGCTTAGACCTGTGTCTATATGTTTGTCATAATACAGTAGTTAGATTCAAAGTAAGACAACGTTGCATATTTCAGGAAAAACTTCCTTGCAACCTTTCAAATCTATCATTTTGCATGAGGGTTAAACTTCCAAAGGTCAAATTACCACAATCATTGTCACTACTCACTAGCAAGTGTGTAACCAAACAATTGGGTAGAAAAAGGTCAAAAATCAACCTTCTCCTTTACCAATTAAATAATCTTGGAAAAGAGCAAAATTTGCCAGGCAAATAGCACTTGCAGCACTTATGATCCTCGAGTGTGCGTTTGTGGGACAAAGGAACCATCAAATTGCAAATGGAGGGAAAAGGGAGTCAGTAAGAGATTCATCTTCATTCAACTTTTCCCCTTGGGATTGGTCACCATGGCTACGGAAGTATTTTTTTCATAACACAAAGAGAGCGAGTCCACAGAGATACTGTAATATTGTACATATCAGCATATTAATAAGATGGCGACCTGAAATCGGCTATCTAAAATAAATGTTCAGGCCGGCACAGCAGTGACTTAACCAGGTGGTACCTGACAGACGACAGAAAACACGCAAGGCAGCAGTCAAACCAGCGACCCACAGGATGCTCTGTGACCTCTAATGGAGAGCAATGAGAACAAACAGTATCAAGCGACTATGTCGTCTCATCTTACAACACGACAATAAGCCTTCATCTATTTTGTAAAAGCTATGGAAAAACTGACAATAGGCTGTCCTCATCCAAGAATAGCAAAAGCATGACTTAATGGGAAATGGGGAGGACAGCATCATCTTTCCATGCCGTGACAGGCTGTGCATTTAGTACCTGGGCCTTCAGTGGAGACTTACATGACTTAATCCACCCTCTTAATAACACCACATCACATTGCAATCATACAACTCAACTAGACAAAGACGCAATACAGAATAACAGCGTGCAACTTTGGCATCATCTGTAGCGGTTCAGAATTAATATTTATCTAATAATGCTAGGTTTACATTATCTTCCTGCTGGCCACGAATATATACAGTACGTTTTGTTGCCTTCACCCTGTTTCACTATGGTGGGCTAGGTTTCTCATCCACAAAAACCATGGCAAATGTTTTGACAGTTTAGAAATCTGGCCCAGCATCCAAGGCAATCCACAGCCTGTCATCTTTTCGCCATCCCGCCCGCCCGTGTTGTCCCACGTCCATCCCGCTTTGTCTACGGAGGCCTGAAACGTGAAATGTGGCCTCCGGGAAGCCTAGCATGACATTTTGAATTCGAATTTTTGTTGTTGTTGAATTTATTATACTGAGAGGTTTCCCTCAAAGGGAAATTCAACTCCAACTCCGAAATATAGTTTTGTGTTGAAAAACATATAGAACCAGATCACACACATGCAGGCATGCAAGCAGAGATTTAGACTGAAAGAGTGCTGCACCACTTGAGCTGGACTGAAGGGATGATGCATTGCTCAAGATTAAAAATTACGGTAAATGATTCCTTTATTTAAAAAAATTTCTTACTGTATAATCATTTAATTTTATATGTATACCATATTTATTGATTGCTGTTTTGCTAAGTAACCAAGTTGAAATGGGCTCAGCAGTTAATGTCTGTGTGTGAACAACAGCCTATGAACGGTGATAATCACAGTTGTTAAAGAGACGTGTCTTTTTGAGGGAGGAGTTTATTTGTCTGAAGTGGATGATGGCGGCTAATTGGGACGTGGCGTCTATTAGAAGGACTGACACAATTTGAGGAAACAGCGTAATTACAGTTAACCTCTTATCCCTTTTAAAGGGCAGGCTTATTTTGGAGAACTTGCACCTGGCAATTAATTGTGACATGGTGTTTATTAAGAACAGATTTGAGAAAGATTATGCTCTTTTTGGTGTATGTTCGTTGATTTACCAAATGTGTCAGAATATTATATGTGGGTTTAAATTGTGTTTGGCACAGTCAATAGTTGCAGGTTTTGATTGCAATATTTGTATCAATATTTGCAAGACATCAGGCAGACTTTAATGATAATGAAATATTTATAGAATTTTAAGGGCTGTGTATTTGTGTGCGTCGACGGAGGGATGTTCATTGCTGCGCTCAACGGCAAAGTCACAGCTTTTTCAAGGACACTGCGGCGAAGGGGAAAGAAAGACGAAGAAGGAATGACATAGAATAAGTATAAACTAAAGTGGATAAAGGCATTTAATGACAGATGGCCATTACTGTGAAGACAAAAGAGGGTGAGGAAAAGGAAGTGCAAACCACAAATGGCAAGGAAAGAAAGAAGCTGTATGTAATAAGCGTAGAATCACACTCACACAACTCGGTTTCAGTGAATGTGAAGCTACTTGGTTCTACTGTATGCTTCTTTTCAGAGTGCTATATATATTGTAACAACTGTCTGTGTTAATTGGCTTCTTACATCTATTGTGGGGCCTCGGAGCTTATTACATTTTCGGCCCAAATAATTTTCAAATCATATGATCATGTCACTTCTCCTTTTAAATGTAATTGCTTGTTAAAAGATACGCACACAAAGAAGCCATTATACAGTACCATCCAACAGAGAAATAAATAATGGAATGATTGAGAAGTCAGAAAAATGCAGTTAATTTTGACACCTTTGACTTGGAATAAGCATACTAATAATGAATAGACTAACTCTAGAATTCTATCAGTTGTGTGAATTGATTGTCCTGAAGCATTGGAGGCAGAATGGAGCGCACTATTTGGCTGCAATCAGCAGAGGCGCTGTTGATTCAGTCTCAACTGGTTGGCCATCTATAGAAAAATTTAATAAACAAAATAAGACCTTTTCAATATTATTACTGCGAACTGGAAAGTTGTAACGAGGGCCAAAATATTCCACGGAAAATAAATAAATAACGTTGCAGTGGGTTAATTTGTTGACAAACAATGATCACCTCACACTGGGAAAGAAAGAGACAATTGCCATGTGTCTTTCTTGACGGTGCATAGCATAGAGTTGTTTCATGGCGGGTTGAGTTAGCTCGATGTTCTGGTATTTACGTAGAATTCCCCACGGTGTAAATACAAGTCAAATTAGATTGTACCATTACAAACTACCCTGAACAATACTGCTGGCTAAAAGCATATCTTAAAGAATAACAATGCAGCCTTTGGTTCACTCCTTGCAGGGATCCACTAAACCTCTGCAGTAATTAATTATTCACACATAAACACACACATGCAGACCAACAAACAACCCCACTAAAATGCGAGTGGGGAAGGTTGCCCGGTGAGTAGCATGAAAGCTACTTTAAATTTACAAGTAGGCTGTTTACCATAGCATGGAGAGAATGAAGCAACCACCAGGACCACAGACCCTATTGTGATAAAATAATTTACACCTTACAAACTTAAAGGGACATACTGCTGCTGACTATTCTTTCTGCTGACTATTCTTACTGCTGTTCACAATCACTACTGTACACAGTACATCGATCTATTCATGTACAGTTTGCAATACATCTACAATATTTATAATTCATGTACAGCTGCCACATACACTGCTGCTCTCATTCTGTTTAGACACATTGCTCGATGTTTTGAAATGTAAATGTAAACATACTGTAGGTTTGGGTATTTTTGATGCTTTGATATTACTATTCTGCGCTGCTACTGTCCACTTTGCCGCTGTAAAACCATAATTTCCCCATTGTAGGATTAACATACTGTTGATATATGACATAATATTGCAAATAATAATAATTACCAAAAAATGACGTGATTGTATAGATAGCTGTGTACGTTATTTGGTAGGTGAGGCATTATTCTCTATTGGCAGAAATTTAGCATATCATTTTCCAGAATTGCTACAAGCCTCAGCACAACATCCCTAGAGTAATTCTCTTGATAAATTTCCCTTGAACTCTGGATTTAAATCAGAAACACAAAAGCAAATACACACTTTGGCACCCAGTCGGTGGGTCTTGGACTCAGCAGTGGTGAGAAAGCAACCTCATGCAACAGAGCAAGTTATGTTTTCTGGATGTCTGGACTTAAGTAAGATGATGAACTTACAGGCCCTTAATGTACGTAGGAAACATTAGCTACAATACAAATGATGATGGATTTGATTATCTTCCTCACCTCGCTTTGTCCTCCAATCTCTTTTTCAGACCACTTCTCCACAGGACTCAGGTTCAAGGTCCGTTACCTAAGAACAAAGAAAAGGTAACATTAGGATGACATATTAAGAAAGAAAGTATATAATTATCCACAAAACCATGTAAACACAAGATGTTTAGTTTCATGATGACAGGACAGAACTGGGATTTTCAGACGTAGAGTTTATGCAGTAATACAGCATAGACAGTCAGACAGTATGCTAAAACAGTATTCAGCTTTTTAATAGTGGCAGGGTCAGCAGGGCCAAGGTTTAAGAGTCACAGTTTGCTAATGATAGAACTCCAATTTAATTCCCATTCTCGCTTTTCCCGTAAACAGATTACAGGGTACAGAGGTCATTGTTATAACAAAAACAAAACAAACAAACAAAACAAATCGGTCTACAAACTTTCGGCCATTTATGCATTTGCATATACTGGCCACTCATGCCAGAGTAGCATCTGCTCCATTTGCACACTGATTGAGGAGTATCTGTAACATTTGCGCAACCAACATTGTCCCAGATTATCGCACTACTCGTCACTTTAAACCGCATACACTCCTTGAAGTCTCACCGCCCCTTGCACAATGGTCATTGCACCGGTCTATTGCAATATTAGTTATTCGAACTGCTCTAAGTGCTAGAGGACTCTGCATCTTTTTGCACAATTGTTTTTTGTCAATGTCTCTGTCTCCAAAGTGTTCTGTAAATTGACTGTCTGTTGTACTAGAGCGGCTCCAACTACCGGAGACAAATTCCTTGTGTGTTTTGGACATACTTGGCAAATAAAGATTATTCTGATTCTGATTAGAACATGTATTTGACTTGGAAATAAGGCGACAATCGTCATTGGTCAAATTACAACCCCAATTCCAATGAAGTTGGGACGTTGTGTTAAACATTAATAAAAACAGAATACAATGATTTGCAAATCATGTTCAACCAATATTTAATTGAATACACCACAAAGACAAGATATTTAATGTTCAAACTGATAAACTTGATTGTTTTTAGCAAATAATCATTAACTTAGAATTTATGGCTGCAACACATTCCAAAAAAGCTGGGACAGGTGGCAAAAAAGACTGAGAAAGTTGAGGAATGCTCATCAAACACCTGTTTGGAACATCCGACAGGTGAACAGGCTAATTGGGAACAGGTGGGTGCCATGATTGGGTAAAAAAGGAGCTTTCACTGAATTGCTCAGTCATTCACAAGCAAAGATGGGGCCTGGTTCACCTCTTTGTGAACAAGTGCGTGAGAAAATAGTCAAACTGCATCAAAAACCAACAATGTGTAAAGGATATCCCCACATGGGATCAGGAACACTTCAGAAAACCAATGTCAGTAAATACAGTTCGGCGCTGCATCCGTAAGTGCAACTTGAAACTCTACTATGCAAAGCAAAAGCCATTTATCAAAAACACCCAGACACGCCGGCGGCTTCTCTGGGCCTGAGCTCATCTAAGATGAACTGATGCAAAGTGGAAAACTGTTCTGTGGTCCGGCGAGTCCACATTTCAAATTGTTTTGGGAAATTGTGGACATCGTGTCCTCCGGGCCAAAGAGGAAAAGAACCATCCGGACTGTTATGGACGCAAAGTTCAAAAGCCAGCATCTGTGATGGTATGGGGCTGTGTTAGTGCCAATGGCATGGGTAACTTACACATCTGTGAAGGCATCATCAATGCTGAAAGGTACATACAGGTTTTGGAGAAACATATGCTGCCATCCAAGCAACGTCTTTTTCATGGACGCCCCAGCTTATTTCAGCAAGACAATGCCAAACATTCTGCATGTGTTACAACAGCGTGGCTTTGTAGTAAAAGAGTGCGGGTACTAGACTGGCCTGCCTGCGGTCTAGACCTGTCTCCCATTGAAAATGTGTGGCGCATTATGAAGCGTAAAATACGACAACAGAGACCCTGGACTGTTGAACATCAATGCTGAAAGGTACATACAGGTTTTGGAGTAACATATGCTGCCATCCGAGCAACGTTTTTTTCATGTATGTCCCTTGCTTATTTCAGCAAGACAATGCCAAACCACATTCTGCACGTGTTACAACAGCGTCACTTCGTAGTAAAAGAGTCCAGGTACTAGACTGGCCTGCCTGCAGTTCAGACCTGTCTCCCATTGAAAATGTGTGGCGCATTATAAAGCGTTAAAATACGACAACGGAGACCCCGGACTGTTAAAGAGCTGAAGCTGTACATCAAGCAAGAATGGGAAAGAATTCCACCTACAAAGCTTCAACAATTAGTGTCCTCAGTTCCCAAAACGTTTATTGAATGTTGTTAAAATAAAAGGTGATGTAACACAGTGGTAAACATGACCCTGTCCCAGCTTTCTTGGAACGTGTTACAGCCATAAAATTCTAAGTAAATTATTATTTGCTAAAAACAATCACGTTTATCAGTTTGAACATTAAATATCTTGTCTTTGTAGTGTATTCAATTAAATATAGATTGAACATGATTTGTAAATCATTGTATTCTGTTTTTATTTATGTTTAACACAACGTCCCAACTTCATTATAAATGGGGTTGTACATCATTTACATTAAATTACAATGGGCATACTGTACTAGTAAAATTGATAATATATGTATGACATGGCAATATAAAACAAAATGAGCTTGGATATCTCATAGCTACAGTTTCATTTGTATAACCCCTTTAGCAATTAAACTCATGGTATGGTTTCGCTCAGAGGGCTTTTATGACTGTGATACCATATAAAAGTTTTATCGCCTCATCATAGTATTAAATATACAGTACACATCAAATTGATGGATAACTAGTTTTGAAATCAGTAAACAAGTTTGTTCAAATATTGTTCAAGTTTCTGTAAAAAGAGGTTGGATAACCAAAAAAATGCTGGCAATTTTCTCAACATTATTGATTACATATGATAATTTCAAATTTGGGTACAGATTTTGGCAAGAATCATGGAAGTTGACGCAAACTATTTGCTTTCCCAGGCCACATAAAATGATGTGGCAGGCCATATCTGGCCCCGGGCCTTGAGTTTGACACCGGTGAACCACAGAGATAATACTGTATGTAGTTACAGACACCTCACTACTTGGAGGTGATCCTGACAACCAAAAGTGCAAGGAACGCACGGACGAACGAAGATGAAACTCACCCTTCCAAGAGAGCAGTACAAATGCACGTCTCTGTGGTGTGCCATTTCAAGCACTCACACCTTGTTAAAAGGAGCATGTCTGAAGTGGGTGTTGGTTGGGCATAATGGACTTATTGTTATGGCAAGTTCAACCGGTTCTGAGTCTTTAGTAGTGTCAAATGCTCCAAATTAACAAAGATTCTAGCCTAGCAGTAACTTTAATAAGACTGCTGGTAATTGCTGTCAGATTGCTATGGCTCGCTTCGTATAGAAATTTAAGGGACATAAGATTTTTGTGGAGGAGGTAGGGTACACTAATCGATGCAACTTGGTAAAAGGCCGACCTGTCCTAATCTTAACATTGATCAAGAGAAATGGGGTCCCGGATGTCACACTATGAAGCATTGCAGAATTTAAGGATGAATTATAAAACACATCTCTTATCTACCAGTGGTGAGAAGATATGACTGCACAAAACACAAAGTGAAGGACCCTGGTCTTGTTAGTGTATGTTATAAACCGCATTCTGTATAAGCAACAAGCCCTGTTTATTGTCATTCCAAGCTCAGGCTTTCTGGACCATATGCTGCCTGCTCATTAATGAAAACATTAATGAACAATCATCCATCTCTCTCCTTGAGTAAAGCCTGATGACTCGCCATCTCTGAGTCACTACCACTATTAGGGTTTAAATGGAAGGGCCAATTCATTTTCACACGTTTGCGCTGGTATTTGCGTGCACTTTGGAGTCAAAATGAATTATACAGTATGTACACAGCCTCTTTTCCATACACATTGGAACCTCCCTCGATAAAACGGACCCAGATATAACGGATATCGGATCAAACGGACCATTGGGACTGAACAATGTACTGTCAAAATACAAAATACTGTCCATTTGTAACTTAAACTGCCGTTGACAAAGTTGCAAGGTCCAAAATTAGCCGCTCTTGTTTACTGGCGCTGTGGCGCAATGCAGGCAGAGAATGGGACTGACGTATTTCTGGGTCACAGATATAAAATATGACTTGACGTGCCTCCCATGATCTACGTGTCAGCCATATTGAATGTGGGGCACTGACGTGGCGGTTATGTCGTGATGGTTGTATCTATTGTGCCGTAGAGCCCAGCTGAGAGAGAGCGAGAGAGAGAGAGAGAGAGAGAAAGAGAGAGAGAGAGAGAGAGAGAGAGAGAGAGAGAGCGGCATGGCGGCAGTGTTAACTATGAAGAATAAAAAAACAAGTATCTGGAGTCTGGAACATGCTATTTTTGGTACAATAACATCTTTTTGTCAAGTCATTCGGCTTTGGCAATGGATTGGGAACTAGGAAGCATACTTATTCCTATCAGCTCATGAAAGCGACTCACATACGATGAGTACTGTACGTCAACAATACCACCATGACCAAGCACAACGATGGATAAAATGTGAAACGTTAAAAAATGTTCAAGCTTTTTTTATATTTATTTACAATAAGTTTGTTGTGTACTGGGCAGTTTAGGCCACGAAAAAAAACTTTAAAAAAAACAATAATTTTGTACTGTACCGTAATATGGGTGCGCATGCCCTAAAAAGAAAAAAGTGCTTCAACGAACAATTGGTTATATTGGACGACTCCCTGCCCCTATTAGGCAATTCTATCAAGGTTCCATTGCACAGTGGAGATAAAAGGTCTACACACCCCTGTTCAAATGCCAGGTTTTTGTGATAAAAAAAAACGAGACCAGGATGAATCATTTCAAAACTATTTCCATCATGAATGTGACCAATAATCTGTACAACTCCATCCATCCATCCATCCATCCTTCCATTTTCTGAGCCGGTTCTCCTCATTAGGGTCGCGGGCGTGCTGGAGCCTATCCCAGCTATCATCGGGCAGGAGGCGGGGTACACCCTGAACTGGATGCCAGCCAATCGCAGGGCACATACAAACAAACAACCATTCGCACTCACATTCACACCTAAGGGCAATTTAGAGTTGTCACTTAACCTACCATAAATGTTTTTGGGATGCGGGAGGAAACCGGAGTGCCCGGAGAAAACCCACGCAGGCATGGGGAGAACATGCAAACTCCACACAGGCGGGTCCAGGATTTGAACCCTGGTCCTCAGAACTGTGAGGCAGACGCTCTAACAATTTTGTATATATATATATATATATTTTAAGAGAGGGTAAGTAAAAAAGAAAATTGAGATCATGTGTGTACACCCTGTTAGAAATGTGGATGTAGCTGTATTCAGAATTAACCAATCACATTTAAACTCATGTTAAATGGGAGTAAGCCACGCCTCCCATTTAACATGATCCATTTATAAGCTGTTGAGCAACCACATTATCACAGTTGATTATTTGTGTTTCCCCTCTGAAAAGATTCATTTTCAAGTGAGTTGTACAGGCTATAGATCACAATAGTGGAAATACTTTTTAAAGGATTTATCTTCATCTCATTTATTTTAATATGACAAAAAACTGGCATTTGTCTGTAGACTATATCCACTGTGGTGGCCTCGGGAATTTACTGACTCAACTGCAGAGAGTACCAGGCTTCCATTAGGGGTGAGGCCCAAGCATTTTTTCCTCCGGAATGCTTCATGCGCTATACAGCAGCCCTTTTCTCTTTAGACTTCACCGTAAAGCTTGACATGTCTGCTGTGCCAACAATGTGTGTTGTGGTGATGGCATCTACCATAGCATGATGGTATGAGATCTTATAGTAAACATGGTTACATACAGCGGCAATATCTATTTATTTATTTTTTCTGAGGGGAATCTATTTGAGGTGTGGCATTTACTTATTCAAGTGTAATACACAATTCATTGGAGTAAGGTGTTTATTGGAGCTAACACCAAGTATACCATCATTTTCCACATTAATCTTCAGCTTTACAAATGTTACGTCTGCTGTTCAAGCGGTGCATGTGTGTTGTGGTAATGGTGTCTACTGCGACACTTGGTGTTATAGTAAATGTAGTTTCGTCTCCACAAAAAAGGAGAGGTCTTTTTGAGGCGCAACATTATGTATTGAAGATTCATTGAGGGTAAAGCATTTATTTGAGTAAGCTACATCTCTATCCATTTATCAATTTATCTATCAATTTAATCTGGATGATATATTATTGTGTGCTTTAAATATAACAAATTAATCAATTTGGGCCAACCAAAACAAACTGATAATCCTTCCTAATACTCATACAGAGTAAGAGTAATTATGATGTGGTATTGCCCTTATCCTCATTTCCATCATGTAAAATTTACATGCAACAGTAATGCTACACAGACATCTTTTTGAATTAATCCAAACATCTGCCTGTGTTCCAGAGTATGTAATGTTTACACAAACAGAAAATGATGTAAAAGAGGTGGGGAAAAAGAAGTGAGGTGTCTGGGGCTTTCCGATATTAGTCTGTTCTTCTTCACTCTTGTGGGTCAGGAAGCTTTGTTCCGCTTCCTCCCACATAATAGTCAAGCAATCTACAGCTAAACAACTACAACCTATTTGGTGCAGAAATATATATTTGTTTATATCCTAAAATGTATTATTTATATATATTTCTAATTTTATATATCCTGTGCTTCCCCACCCCGTCCCCCTTTCTTCCTGGCATGTGACTGTTAATCACCAGAAGAAGAGTTGGGAAAGTTACATTTGTGTTATTCCTATTCTCATTGCTGTCAACCACTCAACAGTTTATCTGGCTCCACCCACTGTGGTTGGTACTCTAACGTAAGGGTGCCAAGAGTACTGCACATATCAGTTACCAACCAGCTGATGGGTGTGACACTTAAGCTGAGAATCTAAAATCAGACATTGCTCTACACACAAATAGATCATTCATCAGTGAGCCCCAGTTGAGATTTGGCAATTACAAAGACATCCCTGTTCCCAAACCCACTGAGGACCCCCACTGTGTTAGCACCTGCACATACGTGTGCATCAATAACAGTTCTGTGTATGTGTGTGTGTGTGTGTGTGTGTGTGTGTGTGTGTATATATATATATATATATATATATATATATATATATATATATATATATATATATATATATATATTCATGCATCCATCCATCCATCCATTTTCTCAGCCGCTTCTCCTCACTCGGGTCGCGGGCGTGCTGGAGCCTATCCCAGCTATCATCGGGCAGGAGGTGGGGTACACCCTGAACTGGTAGTCAGCCTATCGCAGGTCACATACAAACAAAGAACCATTCGCACTCACATTCACACCTACGGGCAATTTAGAGTTGTCAATTAACCTACCATGCCTGCTTTTGGGATGTGGGAGGAAACCGGAGCGCCAGGAGAAAACCCACGCAGGCACGGGGAGAACATGCAAACTCCACACAGGCGGGGCTGGGGATTGAATCCCGCTCCTCAGAACTGTGAGGCAGACGCTCTAACCAGTCGGTCACCGTGCCGCATATTAATATATATATATATATATATATATATATATATATATGATTATAGAGTAATGATTATGGTGTGCAATTAAACAGTTTGCAGAATTATTTTTATCCTATTACATAATATACTGCAATAACTGTCAGGTGGTCATATTCTTGACATAATTTTAAAAATATGGAAATTCAGACAAATTGTTCCGGAAGTTAATTTCTATAGGTTGGCAGCTCGCAGTCATAGCCATAAATGCAATTTTACTAATCCATCCATCCATTTTCTGAGCCGCTTCTCCTCACTAGGGTCGCGGGCGTGCTGGAGCCTATCCCAGCTGTCATCGGGCAGGAGGCGGGGTACACCCTGAACTGGTTGCCAGCCAATCGCAGGGCACATACAAACAAACAACCATTCACACTCACAGTCACACCTACGGGCAATTTAGAGTCTCCAATTAATGCATGTTTTTGGGATGTGGGAGGAAACCGGAGTGCCTGGCGAAAACCCACGCAGGCACGGGGAGAACATGCAAACTCCACACAGGCGGGGCCGGGGATTGAACCCGGGTCCTCAGAACTGTGAGGCTGACGCTCTAACCAGTCATCCACCGTGCCGCCCAATTTTACTACTAATAAATTTATTTTAGTGTTTCGGTTTTCGGTTTATATATAACTTGTGTCAACATATTCTTATTTGATAAGTCTCGACCGAGGCCAAGTCTCGACCGAGGCCCAATCATTCCCCCTCTCTTGGTTTCCATAGCTACAGCTTTCACTTTGGGAAGGGTGAGACTTTACCATGGTGTCGTGTGCGTGCGTGTGTGTGAGTTTGTGACTGTGAGAGGGTGCATGCATGCGTGTGTGTATGTAAGCGTGCATGCATACGCATGTGTGTGAGCTGTGAGGGTGGAGGGGGGTGGGGGTGCACACACTTCCTATCTGTCAAGCCTATATTCACACTGCTATTTGATGCCTCAGACAGCAGAGTGACAGATGCAAGTGAGCAGTGGCAGTATCATCCCATTCAACACCAAATGTGAAGAACAACAACCTGATTTCTTTTGCTGAGCAAGAGCATGCACGGTGCTCCTTTTCAATCAGTAACTAAAGACGATGATTGTGCTCCATAAAGCATTCTGGATCCAGGAACTCCTTACCGCCCCTGAGGAGGAGGTCATTTTGAACTAGAAGGGCTTTGATGTCTTTTGGGCCTAAACCATTCAGAACTTTATGAACTAACAGCTGTATCTTAAAGTCTGTTCTCTGAGAGATGTGGTTTTTAAAATTGAGAGATGTGGTTTTTAAAATGTTAACATTTTTTTATTTTATTGACTGGAAGTGCATGCTGACTTTAACAGACTCCTATTTTTTTCTCAGTTTAACTGGATGGAATTAAGGCACATCCAGTCAGTAATTTGTTCCTTGCATTTACCCAGTGCTTGTACACGGCGATGTTCACCTGGGGACATCGAAATATAAAGCTGTGTGTCATCTGTATAATTATGGTAATGTATTAGGTTTTGGGGGTTTCACCCCAACCCCATTAATTTTTATGTTAACGGTCCGATTTAAAAAAATTGAATCAGAAGTTACTCACTAGTTACTGAGTACTTGAGTAGTTTTTTCACTGAGTACTTTCTTACTCTTATTGAAGTAATTATTTGGAGGACTACTTCTTACTTTTACTTGAGTCATAGTATTCTAAAGTAACAGTACTCTTACTTGAGTACAATATTTGGCTACTCTACCCACCTCTGGTGTTCAGTAAATGTAAACACAGGGATATCATATATTGGTCACTAAAAATGTACAGACAATGACAGCGGGATACAGGTACTGAATTGGAATTGGGCATTAAGACCTGTAGTGAAAATCCAGTTTATGTTTTGAAAGTATGATTAGAACACAAGGACACTCAGAGTTAGGGTTATTTTTTTGGGTATGCACTTACCAAGAGAACTCTCTCTTTGCAGCAGCGTCTTCCTCTATATATACACACACACACACCATCAGGCAGATGACAAGAACGATATAAACATTTAAGGATCAAAATATCACTAAAAGTCCCACCACCTGCCCGGCAGCAGACAAATATAAACACAGTTCATTCTTACGCTGCTATTTCTTAATCTCCCCAATTCGCTCAGCTTCTGCCTGCGTTCTTGCTCTCTCCAGTTTGGCCATCCATCATCATTAGGAGGTGAATAGACGACCCGTCGACACCTGCAACTACACTCTCTCCCTTACCTCTCTGGAGAGTAAAGGATAGGAGAGGAGAAGGAAGGCTTTGAACGAAAGACTAGATTTAAAAAATAATAATAATAAAATAAATTTAAAAAATAAAACTTTTTTTCCCCTGAAATAGAAATAATGACTGATCAAAAGAGTAACCTATAGTGTATTGACTTATGGCAGACCAGAGTGTATTATCTTAATGTGTCTCAATTGACACAGAACAAATTATAGCATCTTAAATCAATCCTACAACTGTTCTGCGCATCCACACTCATGTGATCACTCGAAAGTAGGGCATTGTATAGATCCATGAAGCTCGTACGTTCATACACTTTAATAATTAAAGATGAATTACTTCTTGAATCGTTAGAATTCTCCCTGCTAGCAGGTGGCAGTAGTCCGGTCTGGGTAAGCCTTTCAGATAGGGAAACCAATCACAGTGGGAACTCCCCATTTGAAAACCCTCGATGATGTACATGTCGGAATCTGACCAGAATTTTCATGAAAAATTTGCCTGTAGAGTACAGGTGTAATCTCAAGGTCCGGGGCCAGATCTGGCCCACCGCATTATTTTATGTGAGCATCGAAAACGTCGACTTCATGTTTCTAGCTTAAATACAAAATTGCTTCACTTTTAGTCACTTTGGGGTATTGCAAGCATGTTTTGGTAATAACTTTCAAAATAAACTGAATAATAGCTTTACGAACAACTTTTTACTGACTTCTGATTTCAAAAGTAGTTATTCATCAATTTGTTGGTTATAAGTCATATTTTTGAGGCGATGTTACATTTGTAAGTGTTCACAGTCATAACGGCCCTCAGAGGGAAGCCATTACTATGATGTGGCCTGCTACAAAAATGAGATTGACAACCCTGCTGTAGAGTAGCACAAACATCTCAAGACTGAGAAGAACGAGTACACGCTTTGTTTTTAGGTTTTAAATTATAATGTGTTAAAAAGTAAGATGCATTTTTTCTTAACCTTTATTAATCCAGGTAAGGCAACTGAAAACAGATTCTCATTTGCAATGTCTACCCAAGTTGTCATTGTAGGTGACTTGCCTTCTGAGCAGTGCTCTCCAATTACCCTTCCTCATTTGCATCCATCTATTCATTTGATGGTTTGTGTTTTACTTGAACTCATTTTTACACTTGTAAAACACTTAAAAATGTTCAAATGTGGCTTACATGGAACATATTACATAAAATTTACTTTTTAATTGCTTACAAAAATCCACCACTTTCAACCGATGGCCGGACAACACTGTCTGAAACACTATGTCAAAGTCAAACGGTTAGCAGAGCTGCATTGAGTTTCACTTGATGCACTGATCAGCATTAGCTAACAGCATTAGCTACTGATAAGAGAAAAAAACACCAACAACAACAACAAAAAAAACGCTGATGGAAAGTTTTAGCGGTTTTGAAACCGTGACTTTTTAAAACCTCATTATACATGCATTAATTGGAGACTCTAAAATTGACCGTAGGTGTGACTGTCAGTGCGAATGGTTGTTTGTTTGTATGTGGCCTGCGATTGGCTGGCAGAAAATAGATGGATGGATGGATGATTGACACCTTGGAGATTCAACTGTATGAAAAAACATATGGACCCAAAACAGAATAATTGCAACTATTTGCTTGACTTCTCATGCACTAAAATAATTTGACCAGCGAATCACAGTGATTTCTAACCAGATTATTACGGTAGTTGGAAAAGGCACCCGCATACAAGTATCCATCTTTTTGATCTCTTATGATACAGTTTACTCAACTGAAAAATAATTCTGGCATGTTCGTTCGCCGTGCTGTGACAGCTCGTGAGCTGCACATTAGCAACTCTTCACCATGAATAACACCGTTTTATAATCCCTGGTCCAAATGACACAACTCAAACAAATATCAATCAGCAGACCATTCATTTATGGTCTGCATTTACTGTATGCTTGGTTGCGCATTTGTTATTTACCTCATTTACCAAAATATTGAGCTATCACTAATAAGCAAGTAACTGATGAATCAAGGAATAATTTGGGCTTGAAGCCAACAGAGAAAGTTTAAAGGATGGTAACAGCTATGATGGAAGATAAAGAACAGACGGAAGCAGAGAGACAAGAGGAGGACGAGCAGAGGACAAAGTATTGTCTCCTGTTAATATGTAAAAATAACTCTGCTGCTGCCTGCTGGAGGAGCTAACTGGGTCATACAATTCCCACAGAGAGAGAGAGAGGGAGGAAAGCGGTATCGCATTGATTTTGTCTGTACTATTAACGTAAAACACATCAGTCTCTCACAACATGAGAAGCTCAAAGGCGGCTCACTGCCATTAAATGTTGAACTTAAGACATCTTGCCATCAAAGTGGTTTATCATCTAGCCAACTGATTCTTTTTCTCAAGTTGCAGTTGCTTTGTTTTCACTGTCCTCAAATAAGCTCTCTAGCCTTTCTTAGGCACGGCTCCCTCTTTTCCTCTTCCACAACTAATCCTGCACAACATATTTCAAACTAGTTGTTTGAGTAAGGCAGACATTGAGATGCACCACCACATTTGACATCTTTTGGCTGGATTTATACTACATGGTTCAAGTGACAAAATTTTGGCTTTCAAGAGGCACAATTGACATAATATGATCCTAAGATTGGAATCAGACCTAACAAATTTTTTTTATATACATAACAGATATGGACCAGTGCGACTGCAAAGTAAACGAATGTCGTATCCCGTCAATGTGAGCTTGATATCATCAAGATTAGGGTTGGAACCGGAACCGGGACTAACGTTCCAGTACACCCGGAATCGTTACCACTTTCGATGCCGAATCCTCCGGCCCGAATAACAAGTGGCGAAAACCAAAGAAGAAGAACGCGCACAAAGACATGATTGTGCCCAACGGTGGTGTCGCTCCTTCTACGCGCTGTGTTGCAGTGTCATGTCACAGACCATGACATGCAGAGGGCTCGTAGAATCAGCGCAGTCTCCGTGTGTCTTACAGGAACGCTATACCGGTACAAAAATTATTTTAAAAAACTTACATTGTGTAATAAAAAAATTAAGCTATTACGGTTCCTTTTGGCAAGATCTTTGTACCATAAATTATTTTGTCAATTTGTAATCTTTATAATTTTACAAAATGGAGAAAATGAAGACCGATCTTTTTCACCCGCATCAAAAAACGAGTTTGCCAGAGCTTTCAATAACATCAGTTCTTTAGAACAAAAAAATGTTTGCATGTTTATTAAAGGCCACAAAAAAATATTTATTTTAAACTGACGCATAGTCTGTGTGGATATGGCCTGTTATTACCTTTAAAATTACATCTGATACCACCTTATGCCACAGCAGACAGTTTTACCACAGTAAACACTGCCAGCAGAGCAGACATGGCACCTGTAAAGCTGAACTTTATGGTGGAATTTAAGAGCGAAAGGACTTGCTGTATGCCACAAGGAGGATTCGTAGCCAAAGCGGCTTCCATGGAATCTGGAAAAAAAAAATATTTTATTCGGAATGATCTGATGTCTTCTTCCAAAAAGAGAGCACTACTCATTAGAGGACCATTATTAAATTTTGTGGGAAGACTATATAGAAATATGTAATCAAATACATGATTGCCTTGATATGAATTAAAAACATGATAAAGAAACACAGTTTCACAGTTCTTAATTAATAAATAAATATGTGCTTATCATTCTAATCTTATGCATCTGAGGAGTTGTTTCCCGTCTGCCAGCCAAAAAAGCAGCAATAAGGCAAACTTATTAAACCATTAAAAAGGTGTTGGTCAGCAATTCTGTGCGGTAATTAAAATGTTCATGGTTGGAGAATGCCGTGAGCATGCAAGCCGTTAAGCTTTTAGTGTGTGTATTACAGCCATATAGAAGACATAATCATGAGCCAAGAGTCTAAATATAAACAGCTATCTTTCTGTCTAAGTCTGGCATCATGATACTGTAGTTCAGCTCTTTTACTAATTCATAATCCCTCTTATTCAAAGATTATCCATGTTTGCAATGTGAAACCATTCACCGTGACATAAGTGTTGTCAAAGTCGATCAAACTTCTGTTATTTAAGATGAATCAGAGCTTGAAAGCAATACAAGCCAGCGTGCTAAATGGATTAACCTGAAGTGCTGCGCTGAAATTGGCAGTGTTGCTTCTTAGCTGGCTGACAAGGGCCAACAGAAATAGCCTGGCTGCCTGAGCTGACCTCAACATACGATACGCAATGCAAGCCGTGTTTTGAGTGAACTGTGGGTTTCAATGCTAAAATGAGCTTGTCATGGTCAGAAGGGAAGAAAATAGAAAATATGCATATGCTTATTCAAAATGATTGTTTCACAATAATGTAGTCAAAAGCCCACCTCGACTTAACTAGCCACATTTTGAAATGCATTTACACACAATGTACATTAAATAAAGCACATTTTGTTGGAGAAGAGAAATGATTACAGTCCTGCTCCAGTTCATTAGCCTGTGGCAGCTGTCTGACTGCCATCTGCAGAGGTTATCGGTGCATTGCTCACTATTACCAAGAGTCCCATGACAGCTTCTACATCTTGACACATTAGCATGCGCGTAAACCTGACATCCTGGCAATAATTTAGCCGGTTTAATGATTGTGAAAAGGATTTCACAACACCAGAGGTAGAAGCCACTGGAAGAGTTATTCTACAATAAAAGTGATGGTCAGTAGTGAGGACAACCCTTACAACTTAGTTGGTTCCACATAAAGAATAACCTCAATTAGCTAATACCGATTATCAAGTTAAAATCCAAATGCTGGGAGTTTAGGAAAGGATAAGCCGAATATCTACGCACTTGCCAATTCAATACTGATTTGTTTTTCATGAGCGTTTGATGTTATTTAGAGGATTACTTTTAAGCTCCATTGCAGGTAGTGTTAAAATTCTTTCTGGCATCCTGCGGTAGACAGGTCATAAAAGGCACGCTCCTGCAGTCTTACGGGCCCACAGCTCAGTTGAAATGAGGACTTGTTAGTGGGGCTCTCCCCTCCTCTGTTTTACCGACTTACTTTGTAGTATGTGTACAGTTCCCCCTTATATAACAATTTCGTCTCACTAATTCTGTAGGTCCCACTTCAAACTACATAGGGCTCGTAGCTATCGAATTTGTTTAGAATCGAGTATTCTACCAATTATTACATAGATTCCGATTACATATACACCTTTATTACGGAGTTACCCTTTGAGATGAATCATCTCTTTTTAGAGGGGGTCCAACAAATAAAAACAATAAACACAACATATTAAACAACACAAAACATCCATATACTAATACATATCGCCCCATACTACATTAACCCCTACCCCACCCCTACCAATCACCCAGAGGTAAACTACCATATATAACAAATTAATCGGATAAAAAGAGATTTTGCATTATTTAGCACAATAACGTGCATGTGAAGTGCATATATAATTGTTTTCCCACTTGGGGTTTAAGAGGCAGGGCCTAAGCTGGTGAGTGATCTGGGCGTTCGGAAATGGAGTGTAGCGTTGTTGTTACTGTTAACTGGCTAACCGGTCAGTTTCGAGTGACTTAGGCTCAATACACACAAAGACAAGCTTTGTTTTCGTCCAGATTTTGCCCCTTCCCAACCGAGGACGTCAAACACCAGACAGTCTTATGTTGTATTACATTATCGTATAAGATTATCCTTAGGTATGAGATTAAGTATTAAGAGTGGATTTGTCTCAATTTTAGAGTACGAAATAGGTCGGGGCCGACAATCTTAAATAATCAACAGGTTCAATATTTATGACCTAAACTCTTCGTGTGTGGGCTAAGCTGACGTCTCCCGAGTTGAACGAGGAAACGACTGTGAACAAAAATACCCGCTGTCGTACCCAATGTCATTTTTGTTATTAAAGTGGGTTCCCCAGACGGCAAAAAGTATTTTTATTTATCTACACCACTTCAGCCTCCATTCCCTTCTGCAACACTCGGCAAAGATCGGCACATACCCAGAAGTGTCTGCCCGTCTTGGTTTTTGTGAGATCACGTGTGATCATGCGAGATTTCAAAATCGGTGATGGAACAATATCTTTTTGTGTGTGGTGTTCTTTGTTCAGATTATTGGAGTACACCACACACAATATGACCCAAACTGTTAAATTCCTGATTTTTTTTTTTTATCTTTAGGTATGGGTCTGGGGAGTCTGTCACAGATTTAAAAAAAACAAAACAAAAAAATCTTAAAATGTGAAAAATCCCCATGTTTGTACCAGGCCTTAGTGTAAGTTGTGGACATTGGTCCCTCAGCTCGTGTGTAAATTACACTTATTATTGCATGTTTGTTTTCTTACGGTTTGTTCAATAAAGCGATTGAAAGTGCACCAGTAGATGTGTCTAACTTGACAATTTGCGGGGGCATTCCAATAAGTTCTAACTAGTGATGGTAGGCTATATTGAATTACGTAATATCTATACATTACCTTGTGTTGGCGATCATAAATGTGCTGTTGTTAGAGTGTGACTCCCAAAACCTTGGACATTCTCTGTTTCTTATAGACTATCCTCCTGGCTTGCCTCTATCATGCCCACGTATCGACACAGCAAAAAGTGTGTGTGAAAAAATGATCCCTGCGAAGCTTGGGGGCGGAGATTTTGCTTTAACCTTTTTTATAATCGAATGACTGGAGTAATTTGAAGAATCATTGCAGCCCTACAATACCAGCACGTAATAATGCTATTGTTGTTTTTTCTTATCGCTTTGTCTGTTTTCATTGTCTGTCAATCCTCAAACTTACCTCAACCCAACTTTATGCATGCAAACATTGAGCAGGTGTTATTGCTGTTGTTGTCTTTGATTATTGCTTTACGGCTCTCTTTTCTGTTTGTCCCTTTTCAAACTTAATGCAAAGAGGTGGTGTTGCTGCTGTTGCCCTGTGCTATTGCTGTTTGTTTACTCGCTTCTCTGTCAACCACGTACTGTTGATATTCCTATTATTATTAGAGTCTGTTATGAAGTATAAAGCAGGTAATCACAACTCTTTCAGCACCATGGACAGCAAAAATTGCTAATAAACTATAAAGCAACAGATTAAGTTGACAAGAAAAAGTAATTACCACAGACACTTTGTGATGACAACAAGATTTATTTGTTGAAGTAAATTACCAGAGACTAGTCTTGCTTTACATTCACACTCTTGTTAGGCAGATCTGTACAGGCTGCTGTTTTAGATTCCAGACACTCAATGAGCTCATTCGTGAAATATCAGGCCTCTCCTTAGCACGTCAAAGCCCTTATCAGATCAAGTTTGCTACAGTGACCGGGGAACGGTCAGAGTTCATAGATTTTGCAATGTCCTGAACACTAGCGATGCAAGCACAAAGCACAGTGGTTGGATCTATTGAGATGGAGAAGAGAGCCGGGTGTTTGCAAGGGATGCTGGCAGACACCAATCAGCCTTGACTAAGTGTGAAGGCTCCAGATCAATGACTCATTTGTGAGTGAGGGAGCCAAGGCTTGCGACATCATGAAAAACCCAGACACTAACAAAGCTTTTGCAGCAATGTGGTGCAGTTAAGCCTGGTGTATACTGAATTAACTGGTGATTCCACCACAAAAGGGTGCCAGTGATGGTTTAACGAAAAGTGTGATGATAATCATAAAATGACAAATGGAAATTAGTGTGACAATTGGAAGCGTCTGGCTGCCCAGTTTATTAGCCATGCAATTACCTAAATATCAATTACATACACAATGTTAAATAGACTTTACACCGATCTGATCAGTTTGATCGGTATCGGGCGGTAATTAGCATTTAATGCTGATCGGCTGATCAGCTTTAATGACATAATTCGCCGATCCGATCAATGACGTCATTGATCGGCTCCGCAAAAGACATTTGTTACGCGTCGCTGTCTTGAACAGTATATTTGAATCCAAAACCTAGTTTATTTTTAGCCTTGTCACGTGTCTTTTGAGGTAGTACTGTGAATATCTGACCACGTTATTTTTAAAACAAACATGTCGGTGGTGTGGGACAGACAGCACGTCTGAGACAGACAACACGTAATGCCTGGATCAGATTACAAAACAAATTTGGCTTTTCACGATTGCACTATGTCAGACTACTGCAATAAAATCTTGTATTCCGATACCACCGCATCCCGTCTTTTACGATCAGTGGGCTTTATCATGTCAACTCAAACGCGACCAGATACACTCGTTACCACGGCCACGACAACAACAATGGATCACGCATGTATTGTGTTTGTCAAAAAAGAACAAAATGGGGAAAAAAGTGTGATGGTGGTCACCGGGAGAAGATGTTCATTCAATGATTGCTTGAGGTATGTTCAGATACTTTTAATATGATACAGCCAAAAAAACATTATGGAGCCAAGCAAGCTAGTGCTAGCACTCACGGTTGTACGTAAACATGCCGCCGTTCTGTCGAATCATGCTCTTAACCTTCGGTGTGTGTGAAGTAATTTAATTTAATTACAGGACGTTAGCACCCATTATTTCTGTCATGTTGTAATGTTGGTTTGACCTGACTGATTAGAATACATCACCTGACAAGAGAATATTTTTGAAGATACTCAGTGTACAGTCCACAAGTATATGTTAAATATTTAACATGTAGTTGACAGTACAGTATAATGGCTGGTATGATAATGACCAGAAAAGCTCGCCTACAAACGGTCCATATTTACTAATATAAGGCTGTTTAGGACATTCCTGATATATGGGGTTTCAAAGTTACAAATGCCTGCATGCTAGTGATAGGCAATAAGGCGACATATATCGCAGGAACAACTGAAAAATGTCTATCGCACCATTTCTCTTCTATCATTTCTAGTCATTTTTATCTATCTATCTGCTTGCTGTGATTACACTCTCCAGCTTTTTCCAACTGACAGCAAACCATCTGATTAACAAAAAACAGAGCAACTGCATGCTATCATTATTATAGGAAATTATAAAAAATACAGTAACAGTATCATTCTGAGTAAGACGCAGATAGAATCCTTAACACCATACCTAAAGTCACGGTTTCATTTAAAAAGAAAGAAGAAAAAACAAAAAGAAAAAAAAAAAACGTGCAACATAAATCACCCACAAATGTGACAGTTAAATAGGCTACACATTCAAAGAACTACTGGTAACAATAATGACAATTAATGCGGTCAAGGACCCTGCCGAGGGTGAAGAGCTGGTCCACTGTTCCATGGCCAGGATGAAAACCACAATGCTCCTCCTGAATCTAAATCCATAAACCCCTATGAAGAACAAAATATATGGATCTAGGTTTCCCTTGCCCGGACCGGACACGGGTCACCGGGGCCCCCCTATGGAGCCAGGCCTGGAGGTGGGGCTCAAAGGAGAGCCCCTGGTGGCCGGGCCTGCACCCATGGGGCCCGGCCGGGCACAGCTCAAAAGGCTAACGTGGGTCCCCCTTCGCATGGGCTCACCACCTGTGGGAGGGGCCATAGGGGTTCCTAAAGGCTCTGGATGTTGTGGGGCTGTCCTGGTTGACACGCCTCTGCAACATCACGTGGACATCGGGACAGTGCCTCTGGATTGGCAGAGTGGGGTGGTGGTCCCCCTTTTTAAGAAGGGGGACCGGACGGTCTGTTCCAACTACAGGGCGATCACACTCCTCAGCCTCCCTGGTAAGGTCTATTCAGGGGTGCTGGAGACGAGGGTCCGTCGGGAAGTCGAAGCTCAGATTCAGGAGGAGCAAATATTTATGCCAATCATAAATGTATTACTGTTTTAGGATAGTGAAGTCATAGATTTCAGCGTCACTTCAAATTCAGGTTACATCACCACCATCAGACTGGAACGCCGCCGTAATCCAAGGACCCCAGTACGCACAGTTACTGTATGTGTCTTTGAGGCATCTTTAAAAAGGCAAGTTTTATTTCATTGTAGTCTTTTACAGTCTTGTACAGTGGTCAGCTTGTCTTTATACTTGTATGAAAGTTAAAATGGTACTTAATAAGTGCCTGTAAGGCTTTATATTGTGACAGTAACTTAATATCAGATTTGAATAAACATCCATTGGAGGTTATTTGCCTGCTTGTGCACAATAACACAACACTCACAAAAGTAAAGAGTGTTTTGACCTGCGGATATTGAACTACAATGCAAAGAAGCCAAACAAGCAGCTGAGTGACAGCGGCCCGTGCGCAAGGCAGGCTGAAGCTGATGTGTGCAGTGAAGTGAGACGACGATGTGACTCCAAAAGATCTCTGGAGAAATACAGCGAAGCTTCAGTGCGAGCCTTGTTCGTCTGTACAGCTGTGTGCATGCTCTGTTGCTTCATCTGAGTTTTATTTCCTCCCCACAGCAAGTAAAACAAGTGTGAGGATACAGGTTTCAGGGTATTTGAAAAGTATGCAATATTTCTGTCCATTCTACACGTGATTACATGAAGCACCTTTTTTTTTTATACAATCTTTAGTTCATTAGTAAATTACATGAGGCAAGAAAGGACCCATGAAACATCCACTCTAATAAACGTTGGGAACCTAATTAATCGCCAGGTGTACTGTCCACTTATAATAAGCGCAGTACACAATACAGATTTTTAACATCTTGACTGATTTTTAAAATGTGAGAGATCCCACACATGACTAGGAAAAAAATTGCCAAGTGTGTGCTTAGTGGTCTTATAATGTGTGATGTAGTCCATCCAGACCAACACAGCATTCCACACACACATCATGTTATCCACGATCAATTTCGAGACTCCTCACCAAACCAAAAGTCTGGTATAGTACCAAGACTAACCTGTGAGTGGAAGCATGGTGGCACCGGGAATTGAGATGAGAAAGAGTAGAGTAGAAGAAACATACTGTGAAATAACTACCTAGGTTTATCTGGTAACTGAATTGCAGTAGCAAACTCTTCTCATTGTCATTTGTATTGTGGTGAATAACTAGGGAGACACATTATACAAACAGTCAACACAATTAGTTGCTCCTCTATTTATGTCCGACAACAAAGCTAGCTTTAGGTCGCTTCTGAGTTGGCTATCGTTCCGTATCATATCACAATCATAGAGTTCGTGACTCGGTCGAACTTGGTGTTGACCACACACACATTAGGAATTGTGATCGGAAATATTGAAACGGTTTAAGGTTTAGTTGACATTTCCACCACAAAACACCAACACAGTACACGTGACATCTGTAAAGCTGACAGTTATTGGCAAGTTTAAAGAGGAAGTGCTGGTAAAGCTGCAAAACGTTTGACCATAATTTAAAAATAACCAAAAAGGATTATCTTATATTGCCTCACAAACTCAGTATATCTCCATTAGTTCCTTGGTTGTAATTTTTCTGCATACTAGTCTTTTTCCCTGCATCAAATACATTCTGTAAAAGCTTTTCTGTCAGATGTCTCACTAACTTGCTTTCTCCTCCAGTGGAGCGGCATCAATTAAACAAATAAAATAAAATAAAAGTAAATTGGTGACACCTACAATTGGCTGGGGACCAGTTCAGGGTGTACCCCGCCTCTCGCCCGAAGATAGCTGGGATAGGCTCCAGCACGCCTGCGACCCTAGTGAGGATAAGCGGAATGGAAGATGAATGAATGAATGAAATTGGTGACACATTTCAATGGGCAGTGAGTATAAGTGAATATATTTTGTTTGTAGACTATTTGCATAGTACAACTGAGATTTTTAAATGCATTTGTAAAATAAGGGCCTTTTTAATGCTTTGCTCAAATAGACCCCTGGAAGACTGCAGTTAAGTCAATACAAATTTCTGGCCTCTATATGAGAAATAAAATTAAAATAACTGCTTCTGGCGAAATTTACCATCCAGCTTTTTGTCAATTATACAGGAGCATGTATATTTGCTTTAATGGCTAACCTCTACCTCTGCTATCTGTGCTGGAGTGTGTGTAGAGTAGAGAGAGCTGAATCCCATAAATCCTGCTTTGTTAGATAAATGTGCTAATCAGATAAAGGCAATTTACACACACACACACACACACACACACACACACAGGGAATCTCACTGTTAATCTGCACGACCAATTATGGGGTTGATTTGCCACAGCTTAACATGAAAGCGGCAATTCATCTGCTGACAACAGTCAAGAAGTCACAGCGCCAGAGAAGAAACATTACCTGTAGTCACATGTGCACACAAAAAGTCTTATAGTGTTGTAATTGTTTCAAGTGAAGAATTTTCTCTGTTGTTTTTTCAGAGCCAGAGTGCCTTGCTCTGTGGCGCTGCAAGAGTATTACACATTTGTCAAACCATAACAAGATTCAAACTGGCAAACATCCAGTTAAAGACCAAAGATGGTCTGAATCCTTTAAGTAGCCTGATCTTCCAGGAAGCCTGAATGAGGGTAAGCTATGATTTCCCTGGTCTAAGCTCTTTTTAACACACTAGCAGAGTAGAGGAGGAAGTAAATGTTGTTGAATGTGACAAAAGAAAAATGGAGAGAAAATTGAGAGACCACTCTGAGATAGGAAAGAGCCTGTTTAAATGGTTTATCAAGATGTGTACGCACACAGTGTGTTAAAAGGGACTGTCAGTGTGTAAGAAGCATGTGAGAGCAGTGACAGGGTGAGGCACAGCAGAAAAGTGATAGCACAGATTGCATCTCCAACAGTATATCCAAGTGTCACAGTAAACACATTCCTCCCTACAACGCCTCACGTCACAATTGTGCTTCAGATGCTGGAATGCAATATTTCGATTCATGGAACAACCATGTAAACAGGGGAAGTAGAAAGCTAAAGCTCTATGATGGTAAAATTATAAATACTAAATCAATAGTTCCCATGTCACTAAATGTACCATAACGTAATTCAGCCACCAGGTGCAAAACACCAGAGACAAGCGAAATAATAGTGTTGTTTCTTACAGCCAAACTGCCAACCTATTTTATTATTTAGTTTGTAGTGTGCAAGCCAGCTCATTTTTTGGTGCTAGTTGCAACTAGAGAAGAATAATGCATTTAATAAGGTCAATTACATTGCAGGTTTGCAGTATAATATAACCTCAATTTGTAAAACGGATTTTTTATTATTTTTTTTTTCATAATGCCATTACAGTGAACCCTCGTGACTTCGCGGTTCGACTATCGCGGATTCTCGACTTTGCGGCTTTTTTTACAGTGCAATTTTGCATGCTGTTTTTACAGCGTACGAACCCGCATTGTGTCCTAATTGACTTCGTGTATTTTTTACAGTGCAATTCTGCATGCTGTTTTTTACAGCGTACAAACCCGCATTGTATTCTTCGTCATGATTGGATACGGTACTGTAGACCAATTTGAATCCATCTCCTCCGTACCATGTCTCCTGTACAGCACAGAATGCGTTCGGCTTGCTCAATTTAAATTAGTGTTCGATTGCTAGCAGTGTGACTCTAAAGGGCCTCCTGTTTGCAAGTTTTCTCCCAGACATAACCAACAATGTCGACGTACTGTGCTGCACCGACAAGGGCACCTGCGGTCGCACCAAAAAGGCACAGGAAGATGCTATCGAAGGTGGCATGTCTGTTTATAAGAATCTTCTCGCCCAGAGGAAAAAAAAGCGGCAACAACTACCTATAACTATGTTCTTTTCTCGGAAAAAGACAGTGGAAAAGGACGGTACAGCGGAGCGGCGTCAGGACGAAGAGGGACGGTCAGAGGAAGCGTGAAATACGCGCGAGTCACAATTAATAATTTCTTATATTTCCAACCTTATACGTTGTCCATTAAAATTACATTTTTTATTTCTACAAAATGTCATCATTATTGGTCAGAAAATGTTAACATTTTTATTTCTTAAACAAATGTTTGGGCCTTAAAAGAGGTTTTGACCTTTGTTTTGTTATACAATAATATTAACCATAATAATGAGTACTACAACAACAATAATAATAATGTACTTATTTTTCTTACTAAGGTTTGAACTTTGACCGTGTTTAAACAACAGAGAAATGTGAGAAAACCCCCGCGATAAACGAGGTAACACTGTACATCCATGTATGTGCTTTAGATGAATTCACTCATGAAACAGAGTGGGTTAAGCCATTCTGCTGTTATTCTATACATTGAAACTAAAAATGTTAATGCAACAAATGGTGACAAAATACACCTTAAAGTTGCATAAAAACTTAAATTAGAACAGCCATCATCACCAAATTTCTTGTCAGTTATTGGTGAGTTCACTTTAGATATAGCAAGTGTGATGCATAAGTCACCTGCCTTCAGTAAGCCTCTCTCTCTAACTCCTTAACTAGACTTTTCTGATCGGCTTGATCGGTATCGGCCGATAATTAGCATTTTATGCTGATCGGCTTTTAATGTCATAATTCGCCGATCCGATCAATGACGTCATTGATTGGCTCCGCAAAAGACATTTACTCCGTGTCGCCGTCGTATACAGTATATTTGAATCCAAAAGCTAGTTTATTTTTAGCCTTGTTATGTGTCTTTTGATGTAGTACTGTAAATATCTGACCGCCAATAAAGTTTTTTTTTTTTTTTTTAAAACATGTTGGCGATGTGAGACAGACAACATGTCTGAGACAGACAACACGTAATGACTGGATCAGACTACAAGACAAATTTGGTCTTTCATGATTGCACTATGTCAGACTACTGCAATAAAATCTTGTATTCCGATACCACTGCATCCAGTCTTTTACAATCACTAAGATTTATCTTGTCAACTCAAACACGAGTGGATACACTCGTTACCATGGCGACGACAACAACAATGGCTCACGGCATGTGTATTATAAGAACAAAATGGGGGGGGAGAACATGTGCTGGTGGTCACCGGTGCTCAGGAGAGGACTTTAATTCAAAGCTTGCTTGATGTATGTTCACATACTTTTAATACGCTATGGCTCGCAAGCAGACAACAAAACGTGATGGAGCCTAGCAAATTAGTGCTAGGACTAACGGTTGTACGTAAACATGCCGGCCCTAATGTTGAATCATGCTTTAAAGTTTTGGTGTGTGTGAGGTAATTTAATTGCAATAAAGTAATTTTAGTACAGTAAGTTAGCACCCATTATTTCTGTCATGTTGTAATGTTGGTTTGACCTGACTGATTACAATACACGACCTGAATACAGAATACTTTTGAAGATACTCAGTATACAGTACACAAGTATATACAGTAAATGAACAAGTAATTTAAATAAACACATTGCTCCATCTTGTGATCGGATCGGTAATCAGTTATCGTTTCTTTAAACTAGCTGATCGGTCCCAAAAATCCTGATCGTGTAAAGCCTATCCTTATCATAAAAATAAACTTCAAAGAGTGAGCATTAATACAATGGTTTTATATATTTGCATTTAATATTTTTAGAATGTTATATTTTTACAGGGCGGCACGGGGGACGACTGGTTAGAGCGTCAGCCTCACAGTTCTGAGGACCGGGGTTCAATCCCCGGCCCCGCCCGTGTGGAGTTTGCATATTCTCCCCCGTGCCTGCGTGGGTTTTCTCCGGGCACTCTGGTTTCCTCCCACATCCCAAAAACATGCATGGTAGGTTAATTGAAAACTCTAAATTGCCCGTATTGATTCTATGTATTTTTTGGTCCAGAAAATGAAACTAAAAGTCATTTCCAATAATAGCAATACATTTTGGAGCAACTGGTATATAACTAATTGCCTTTGGAACGCCCTGTTTTCAACACCAAAATTGACACACCCCTCATATATTGGTGTGAAGTCAGTGGCAGAAGTGGAGACCAAATTCACTGCATAGCCAGTTTGGAAAAAGGAATGTAATATACTATAAAGTGGCAGAATTTAGTCATATTTTATATATTGTTGCGATCAGGTTGGAATCACCCCACCTCCAAAAAGACAAAACGAAGACTCTCCCACTCAAACAGTGTGCTTTCTTCAAGCTGTTATTTCTCACCAACTATTGAAATTTACAGTAAAACTGACAAATAAAACAAAATAATTAAACATTGTATATTTAAACAAAATGTTCACCCAAACCATATAGGGACAAAATGCAAAATGCTAACATGTAATGTGAAAAGCCATTGAGAAGCTAATACAAATTAGCATTGATGTTACATTAATTATAAACCTTTAAACAACTGTAAATTTAACACCCATGGAGCAGCATCACATACAACTAAATATAATTAAACTGTGTATATTTAAACACCTAAATGTTCAATCACACCATACAGTGTAACATTACAGACATACAGTATTCTCTCTGTGAGCTTTGTAGGGCTTCTCTGTCTTGTCTTCTCTTCTCTTAATCATGCTGCATCTCTTCCAGTAAGACCTCAGTGCTGCCCAGCATGTTGCAGAACAACGTGGTACTACACTGAAAGCAGGCAAGTCTAAATTCAGACTTGCCTGTATACTGCAAAAACCCATAAGAAACTCTTACCAAACCACAAAGCCAATACGACAGAAATCTCACCATTATTTTCTATGATGTCTAAGGCAAAGCTTAGGTAAGATAAGACACCTTTTAATTATTTTAAGGAAAGACACCATGTCAAAGTTCATGTGAGAGAAGCTGAGAGAAGTTTGGTTCAGTGTTTTGTGTGTGGTGCCGGAAACCTTACATGGCCAGCCTTCCACACTCTCTGATTCTGTGTGTGTGTGCGTGCGTGTGTGTGTGTGTGTGTGTGTGTGTGTGTGCGCATGCGTGCATGCGTGTGTTTCTCCCATCTCTTGTCTATGTCATTGCTGGATTCCTCACTGAGGTGAAAGGAAACAGGAACTGCTGCAGTGGCATTTAGGAGCAGAGTTCCCTCCCCAAATCCCTTAGTCTGAATGTGTTGATAGGTTGGTTCCTGAATCAGTTCAAAAGATGTTTCCTGAGACATGCTGGTGTGACAAATGCTAGCTAGAATACTAGGATGTACGTGTGTGGGGGTGTCAATTAACACTGAAATGAGATCTGATCAAATGGAAGAATAAGAGTCCAAAGGGAGCGTATGTGTTATTTCTTATGTTGAACACCGTAAACAACATGCCATAATCACGTCATGTAACCTTTGTTTACCCTTTCCTGCTCTACAGCACCTCTGGGACCCTCACCAACTCACTGACATGCTTACGGCCAGCTGCCGGTGTCGGCCAATTAGGAAGACTTTTACTATCGCGGCAGCCAATTGAATTAACGCTACATTTCCGTGCCAGATGAGATGGGAGATGTGCTGCCGTGTGCTAAAATTTGAGAGCTGCTGGGCAGACTCCGGTTTCGCTGACAGGCACCGGGCACCGAACACACTGCAGAGGCACTCCCAGTATGTGTGTGTGTGTGTGTGTGTGTGTGTGTGTGTGTGTGTGTGTGAGTGTGTGTGCGTCTGTGTGAGCGTGTGTGCGTGTGTGTGTGTGTGTGTGAGTGTGTGTGCGTCTGTGTGAGTGTGTGTGCGTGTGTGTGTGCATGTCAGTCTCTGACATGACAACCTGTTTAGGGAAAGGAATTGCATAAATGAATCCAAAACTGGATTGAAAGGGGGCTGATGAATCAACGTGTTTTTATTCTCATCCAAATCCAAGTATTTGCCCTGAACCCTGATATCAGCTGGGCTGTTCATCACTATGTACTTGATTCTACAATATGTCATGCCAATTCTGTGTGTCCTTAATCTGGAGAGCTGGGCTGCGGTCAGTTCTGCTGAATAAATCCATTTTAGAATGCATTGCAACAACCCAATATAATAGCGATTCAATGCCATAAAAAACAACAAAAATGACCTTATTTACCATGAGAAACACATTAGCGCTGATAAATTATGCAGAGTTGTTGCAACATTTAATAGCGGTATGGTTTAACAACACGTTGTCATCCATTTTGTCTCCAATGACTGTAAATCATTTGAACTGTTGACTGATTTCAAATGAACAAAGCACTCATGCAAGATAACAGTACTGTACTATTCAAGTAATTGCCTCCGCTGCAGGAGACACCATGTCTCAATTAGTCGCCAAGTGTTTCGTCCACTTGAACAAATAAACACCACTCCCCAAATAGACACATTGTTTGTTCCCCCACAAGAAAAAAAAGGGGGTGTAACAGAACAACATTACAATACACATGTATTCCTACTCAGATTTTTCACTACAGTACATAGGTGTTCCCACACAAGTGTAATGGCCTCGTCCTCTAGCCCCACACTACTCTGTAAACAAATACAGTGGAGCTCAGCTTCTGGCTAGGGGATATCATGGCTAAGGGATATGAATATCTGAAGTACCTCACACTTGAAATGTATCTTTGAAATTGACATTACGTGAACGTGAATATCAGAGCAGTGAGTAGAAAAGACATAAAAAGCTAAGATTGATTATATACAGTACACTTATTTGGTTTTTCAAGAATCTTTCTACTTCTACGTTTTATATGTAAACTGTTTCATTTCATTAAATATCCTGTTTAAACAAAAGATAAGCAGTATTCCTTACTGCAGTGATTCCCAACCAGTCTGCCATGGGAAAATATCCAATTTAACTTACTTGGTTTGAGTAGTATTTATTTACTTTTTTATGTCTATTTGTTCAACCACCTATACCAGCGATGTATAGTGGCAGACAGAACAATTGAATGAGCTTGCACTCGATGGCAGAAAGAACATATTTAACCTGTGTATCCACTTTTTGTGACATTTTTGTTTGGTGGTGTGCCGGGTGGGAGATTTGTTCTAATGTAAAATATGTGCCTTAGCTAAATAAAGTGTGGGAAACACTGCCTTCTTGTTCCAAATGTGCACCCAGCGGTGACCTTAAAACCAGGGTAGGTACAGAAGTGTTATTTCCTTTATTATATGTAAACCACATTTCCACCAAGTGTTACAGTTTTGTATGCTACAACATGATTTGGTTAGCATTTCCATGCAGAGTATGTAGCTAATGGCAGATTAACATATCAAATAACATAACATTAACATCACAACAGTGTGAGCTCTGCAAGTAGAGTGACATCCGAGCAGCAGGACAGTGTGTAAAACGACAAACAAAATAGTACACACATCAGCATGGCCATATAGCCATGCAGCAAGTGCAAACCTCAAAAGACAACGCCACTGCAGTGGTGTGAACTAAGAATAAAAGGCCCTTACGACTCCCCGAGCAGCATTATTCTGGTCAATGCTGGCAAAAAAAAACAGTCATTCCCGGTTCTTTTTCACATGAACAGCATCCACAGTGCACACCACAAGAGCAACATTGTGTGACTTGCAACAAGTAACAACCAAACAGCCCATAAATCAGCAAGCCAAGTGAGGCCTGGGCTATGGGGCTAAAACAAAGACACCCCACATGAGTGGGGCAGGTGTGACTGGTTGTGCGTCATACTCGGGTGGAGCAGGGTGGAGCTAAGCAAAATAACCCAAAAGGAAACAAGCCATTAGTCACAAAGCCTGCAAAGAACACCGGTCACAAAGATGCAATAAAATAAAAATGACTGCTAAATGCTATAACATTCAACCATCTTGCTTCTATGCTGGCCATTTGTGTCCACCTCGCTTCTGTTTTTGTTTTTTAATGAAACTGTCCAAAAGGTGTGGATGTTTTTCTGAGATTTTATTTCCAATTTATACTCTTTAAATATTTCAAAATTATATTGTTTACATCAAATTGTACCTTTTAGCATTATCGTGGACACTTTTGTCCAATTTAAAACCATGAATTATTTATTGCAATGAATGAAACCATTTGGGTATAATTGGTTTTATTCTAGATGCAACACTTTTATTTTAAAATTTTAAAAAATGAATTATTTTTTCGAGTTTACAATGTTTTCGACTAGATTACGAAAGTAATACATTTTGGGACAAGGGAGCAATTTCATGTAATATTCTTAGTTTTCAGGCAGGAAAAAAAGGCATTAAATGGATTACTTAGAGCAAATGAATGATGCAATTTTTTTTATGAGAAGCTGAGCTACCCACGGCTGACCATAGAGAATAATTACATTTTAAATTAAGTGGAAGCTCCCTCTGCTGGCTGTAGAAAGACTGAAGTACCTGTACTATGATACCATTACAGTGGTACAGCGATCCACAACACAAGTGATCCATCCAATTTACAAGTTTTTCAAGATAAGAGCCTTCGCGCAGCCGAATTGTTTTGCTTTGACTTTTACGCAAAAATTTGAGATACGAGCTAGATAGATTCTAGGAGCGAACTTCACAACAAGTAGCAATATGGCAGATAGTAAAAATTATTCAAAAAGGAGGCCTGCTTAAAGCCGTTTATTCCCACTCCCTGTTGAGGTTTACTGGATAACTAAACATGAAGCAAAAGAGAATTACACACAATTGTGAATACAATTAAAGTCCATCCCATCCATCCATTTTCGACACCGCTTATCGTCACTAGGGTCGTGGGTATGCTGGACCCCATCCCAGCTAACGGGATGCGGGCAGGAGGCGTGGTACACCCTGAACTGGTTGCCAGCCAATCGCAGGGCTAGTGCATGAAATCATGATTCAAAAATTGTTTTGTTCTTTACATTCTATGTAATTATGTTATTACTCTATCTTTTTATAAAGTGCAACACTGTACAGTGCTATATAAAAATAGGTTTAAAAAAATGGTGGGTGTTTTTTTAGAGGATGCTGAAACTGATTAATAGTAGTTTCGTTTCTTTTCTTTGGGGAAAGATCATTTGAGATTTGAGAGTTTTGGGTTATGGGCGAGGTCACAGGGCAAATTAGACTCGTAATTCAAGGCACTTCTGTATAAGAAGAAAAGGTGGTACAAGAATACATACAAATCAAATTGTTGATGTTTTCCAACATGCACATTGTGCAAATAAAACTGGAATTTGAAGGCTTAAAAAACCAAGATTTCATTTTTTTTCGTGACTGTAAACTCAGTCATATTGGATGTGTCACTTGAAATATGCATGGAAATAGACATGGGCATCAAATTGGAATTGCGCACTTGCTGCACTGCAAATCCAGCCTAATTGGGAACTGAATCCACACTGTTTGCACAAAAGTCGCAGGCCACTACACCAGCAATGACAGTTTGCTTAATAACCTGTAAATGTATATGTGAACATGGTGCTGATGGTTGAGTTCCTTTTGTATCCAATTTGGGCATCCCAATTACCCTCATGTGGTTTGTTTCATACATTCCCTCATTGTAAACACAGCCAAAAAGTGTCACTTTTTTTTCTCCTTAGACAGACTTTACTGTCATTCAATTTCATTGCATTTGATTCAGCGTAGTGTTTAGAATATGATTTCTTTTATCTAGATAAACAAAATTAAATAAAAATATACATGAGCATTGTATATGCTGTACGTACTTATGCAGCAGGAAATTAAAAACACAAAACTGGTTGAGAACTGCAGTCATGTACAGCATAATTTGCAGAATAAAACGGCAGTGCAAATTAGTAAGAGGAAGAAAATGTATACTTATTTGCAATTTAGCAGTCTGTTGGCTTGGGGGACAAACTATGTCATAACCTGGTAGTTGAACCTCTTTTCAGAGACCAGCAGGGAAAACAGATCATATTGGTGTGTGTGAGGACTTAGTCACTGCTGATATTCACAATATTCAATTGGAATCTACATTGCAAAACTGTGCATAAATAAAACTTTGAATGTGAGTGCGAATGATTGTTTGTTTAAATCCATCCATTTTATGAGCCGCTTATCCTCACAAGGGTCGCTTATCCTCCAGCTCGCCCATGACCCTAGTGAGGATGAGCGCAAAGGAAAATGGATGGATGGATAGAAAACAAACAGTGAAAATGAGATGCAAATGTAGGACTAAAAAGTCAAATACAACCGAACTGTACTTAGGCAGTGATTGTTTCATGTATCACTTGAGGGAGCTCACGTACCACACTGAGAATCACTGACGTATTTATATGGTCAGGTGACCGTTTTTCAAAAATATTTTCATCATATTCGTAACGCATTGATTGAATTCGTTTTCCTTATTATTAGTTAAAACATTTATTTGTTAAATGCCTTTGCAGGTGGATGGATGGACGTTTTGGGCCTTTTTAATAACAGTTCCTCTGAGGTTGTGTGTTTTTCAGAGTTGCAATGCTGGTTTAAGTGCACAGGTATGCCAACAGGCTGGTTTAACAGGGCAAGAGTGCATGCAATTCAGCATTTCTCCAGGGGAGGGGAGGACAGGTGGGGGGCGGGGGGGGCTAAGGAAATAATCTGCACGTGGTCAAATTGCGTGTGCTTTGATTTTAAATCCAATCCAAAACACGACGGATGGTGACACTAGGAAGCAAGCACTCAATTAGCACGACGACAGCTAATGAATGATCGAATTTGGGCTTTAAAGCTTGACAGCGCGGTGCGGAAGTGCAGCGTCAAAACACCTGCAGTGGAGGAGTCGCGTTATGCCCTTTTCTGCTCTGAAATGACTATTTAACATTTTAGTACATGTTGAAATCAGGTGGTTTAACAGTTTGAAAGTTACGACATAAGATTTGGTAACTTTTGCTCAGGCGCTCGGTTCCTCTTCTTCTTTTTTTTTTTTTTTTTTTTTTTTTAAATCTACGCGGAAATACGCGCCCAATATAGTGTCTAAACGAAAGAAACGGGTGACGATTGATGAACGAAAACAGGAAATAAGTCTTAAAACATAAACAAATTATAATAATAAAGCACATTTTCATTCAAATACGCCTCCCGGTACACAAACGCAACAACTTACGGCGTTATACTGCGCGGTGGGGTGGAAAACGTCGGTGCCAAGTCCACGTAGAATCCAAATGGGTTAAAAATATATATGTATTAAAAAAATACCCTAAAAAATAGACAGTCCCGGTTGAAACAGAAAAGAAAATGTGGCAATGTCCACGAGTGCTACGAAAAGTCCCCACCAGCCGGCTTTGAGGAACGAGAGCCCGGTGCCGCCCGCTGGTTTCTCCTTGTGCCTTGCGAGCACTGAGCTGAGGTTCCCTTGAGATGAGTGCGCATGCGCACACGCTGCAGCTCGGATACAGTGCCCGCGCGCACACGCAAACACGCGCACACACCCGTGCATACATTTATGTGCATTTCAGAGCGTAAGAAACGTGCTCTAACAACATATATGCACACAAATGTAATAATTGGAGCGATTTCATGTCATTATTGAGTCATTATCACCATAAGGTGTGTCTGAGACTTTCCCATTTCACCACAAAAATCGGAGATTTTCCATTAAACTTCATATTCATTGTATTAAGTAGTGAGCATGCTGATAGAAATCCATATCGGTCAAACTCCCTACTTACTTACTTACTTAACTGCAAGAAGATATTTAGATGCAAGCACCTAAATATATGAGCTGACAATGACAGGGTGGACATTGTTCTAATATTAGCACTTTATGAGCACATGGTGGCAAACTGACCGTGTACTATTTAACAAATATATTTTGAATTTCTGAACTCTTATATCAATTGATATCTCCCTGTGACAGTGTGGACATGTTAAGCTTGACAATAGCCAACTACACACATAATATGATGAGCATTACAAAACATACGTGTAAGTATTTACTCTGTTTCAACCTCCAGTGAAAACAGACAAAATGCTGGTTATAATGTATCTGATAGTTACCCCATCGTGACAGCAATGTCAGGGACATATGCAAAATGTTCAGTATGATTATGAACAAAAATAGAATGACGTGTGTTATCAAATAACTAGTTGTGGACCATAAAAACGTATATGTTTTTAAATTTGTTTCATTTAACCACTTCCAATAGCAAAAGAGAATGGAGTGCATGCAAAAATCATGTGCATCCAATGAAACAAAAAAAGAGATGATGAAATGAGGTATTAGTAGCATTTCTTCTCGGGCACAACTGCTTTAGAGCAACATCGGTTTGCTTTTTATGTAAAGCCAAGGGGGGACCCATGTGTCTGGAATGTGTGCGAAAAGGACAATTTCTCATCTGTTTTGATCCGATGGGATGCATCGTCTTCTCTCAGACAGTCACATAAATAATTCAGCTTGACTCTGCTCCCCTGCATGGTTTTATGCATGCAGCACACTCACACTCACGCACACACACGCCCCTCAGCAACCATAGCTCGGCGTCAATCCACGCAATTAAAACTAATCTCGGGGCAAAATAAAGTTCAGGCAACAATTCGCGTCATCTGAGCGTTTTATCAGATCAGTGGGGGAGGTGGGAGGAGGGGAGGGGGTGATTACAAGGCTTCTGTCAACTATCAATAGCCTCGACACGAGTGGGATGGTGGGATATGGGGTGGAGGGCTTGCACGAATGCGCAGACGGTGCAGTGCAAGCAAGCAGCAAATGATGCTCCTAGTCTGAGTCCTGTCCGTGGATCATCTGAGAGAACCAGCAACGTTATCACCGAAGCCCCCCATCGTCCCCCCTGCCACTGTCCCAGCAGCGCCCACCCTGAGCCGGACACGCACATGTGCGAAAGTGTGCACGCAAATGAAAATAAAAGAAGCAATTTACCTGCACGGATGTTCCTCACGGTTCTTCCAAGCCTTGCTGCTATTTCCCTGCACTCACAAGCAGAGCTGCTGCTGCTGCTGCTGCTGCTTCTCGCCACTCTGACGGAAATTTGTTCACGTGGTCACGCTTGTGGTTTCTAATTGGACGAGAGACGTGGGCCGTCTGTCAGTTTGCTCGCACCTGCACGCTGGAAGGAGCTACGACAGGGACAGTGACACTGGTGCAGTGTGTATGTGTGTTATTACATTTTACAAAGATCAGATTGAGGTCAAAGCAAACCTCAACTGAATAGTGTTAGTGTTAGTAATATTAATGATTAAAAATTAAACATAAAACAATTAAAAACAGGCGGCACGGTTGGCGACTGGTTAGAGCGTCTGCCTCACAGTTCTGAGGACCGGGGTTCAATCCCCGGCCCCGCCTGTGTGGAGTTTGCATGTTCTCCCCGTGCCTGCGTGGGTTTTCTACGGGCACTCCGGTTTCCTCCCACATCCCAAAAACATGCATGCTAGGTTAATTGACAACTCTAAATTGCCCGTAGGTGTAAATGTGAGTGCAAATGGTTGTTTGTTTATGTGTGCCCTGCGAATGACTGACGACCGGTTCAAGGTGTATCCTGCATATCGCTAAAAGTCAGCTGTGATAGGCTGCAGCTCACCTGTGACCCATGAAGACAATAAAAAAATGGATGAATAGATGGACAATATCTTTTCACACATGTTCTGACATTTTAGAACACACATAAAAATGTACTTTCAAAACACATGCAGGTTTCAAGCACGTGCCAAAGCAACAGTTTGGACACAACGCCCAAACTGTAAGGCCATTTTAGCCAATCAAAAGGCGGAAGAAAGTCATTTCTTGAAAATGTGTAAAGAGAAAACGATAGCCTTGCAAAAAGTTGTAGAATAGTTTATTACATTTCCACACAACTTGAACATTTCACTTAAAACACATGCACTTTGTCAAACACATGCCAAAACAACAGAAAGCCCTTTAACTAAAATGCCATTCTAGCCAATCAGAAGCTGGAAGATAGTAATTTGTGGAAAGGTCAATAATACATTCAGTATGGACTGACGGTAATGTGGAGTTATTTCTAAATGTCACAATTAAACGTGAAGTCATCAAAAAAACAATAAAGAAATTAAGAAAAAACATTCTTTAGGAGATAGCACACACTCTGATGTCCATCCATCCATTTCCTTCACCGCTTATCCTCACTAGGGTCGCGGGCTGCTGGAGCCTATCTTTGGGCAAGAGGCGGGGTACACCCTGAACTGGTTGCCAGCCAATCGCAGAGCACATATAAACAAACAATCATTCACGTTCACATTCATACCTACGGGCAATTTAGAGTTTCCCAATCAACCTACCATGCATGTTTTTGGGATGTGGGAGGAAACCGGAGTGCCCGGAGAAAACCCACCCAGGCACGGGGAGAACATTCAAACTGCTAGATATAAGTGTCCCTCATCTGCATAGCTATGATAGTCAAAATTAAGACCAGAATTGACACCTTTCCCAAGTCAGTATTCAACGTTATATCAATTAGCACTTTGATAAGAGCAGATTCTATACTGTGATGAGTTCGTAAACCTAATTGAAATTTGTCAAAAAGTCCATTTAATTTCAATAAATTGCTGAGTTGATCAAAAATAACTTTCTCAACAATCTTGGCTATGAAAGGGAGATTTAAGATGAGCTTGCTAACATGGAAGCATCCAGCGTTCTACTTTTTAGAAGAGGCTTAATGGCACCTACTTCAGCTTTAGGAAACTCGCCTGACTGAAGTGAGCAATTGATTATTCACTGCAAATCAGCTAGCACAGAGTTCACAATAGCTTTGAAAAAGTCAGATGGTATTGAGACAGGACAGCTCGTTGATGGTTTCAGTTGCTGAATCGTTTTCTCTACATTTTTTTGGTCAACTGTATCAAATTCTGACATGGTAATAGAGGTTTTCCTGTGTGGCTTCAGAAGTAGTATCATTTTATAATTTTGCTGATTTGTGCTGATATTTAACCTGATGGATTGTATTTTATCACAAAAATAACAAGCATATTCATTGCATTTATCTACTCTTAGGTGTTCTGGAGCTATCTGATTCAGGGAGGGGGGGGGGGGGGGGGGACTTGTGAGCTTGTCAACCACAGCAAACAGAGTGCGAGTATTGTTGAAGTTCTGACTAATAATTTCAGAAAAGTGTTGCTGTCAAGCCCTGACTAACTCTTGGTTAAAAATACAACCCCAATTCCAATGAAGTTGGGACGTTGTGTTAAACATAAATAAAAACAGAATACAATGATTTGCAAATCATGTTCAACCTATATTTAATTGAATACACTACTAAGACAACATATTTAATGTTCAAACTGACAAACCTGATTGTTTTTAGCAAATAATCATTAACGTAGAATTTTATGGCTGCAACATGTTCCAAAAAATCTGGGACAGGTGGCGAAAAAGACTGAGAAAGTTGAGGAATGCGCATCAAACACCTGTTTGGAACACAGGTGGACAGGCTAATTGGGAATAGGTGGGTGCCATGATTGGGTATAAAATGAGCTTCCCTGAATTGCTCAGTCATTCACAAGCAAAGATGGGGCGAGGTTCACCTCTTTGTGAACACGTGTGCGAGAAAATAGTCGAACAGTTTAAGGACAATGTTCCTCAACGTACAATTGCAAGGAATTTCGGGATTTAATCATCTACGGTCCATATCATCATCAAAAGGTTCAGAGAATCTGGAGAAATAACTGCATTTAAGCGGCAAGGCCGAAAACCAACATTGAATGCCCGTGACCTTCGATCCCTCAGGCGGCACTGCATCAAAAACCGACATCAATGTGTAAAGGATATCACCGCATGGGCTCAGGAACACTTCAGAAAACCAATGTCAGTAAATACAGTTCGGCGCTACATCCATAAGTGCAACTTGAAACTCTACTATGCAAAGCAAAAACCATTTATCAACAACACTCAGAAACGCCGCCGGCATCTCTGGGCCCGAGCTCATCTAAGATGGACTGATGCAAAATGGAAAAGTGTTCTGTAGTCCGACGAGTCCACATTTCAAATTATTTTTGGAAATTGGGGATGTCGTGTCCTCCGGGCCCGAGGAAAAGACCCATCCGGACTGTTATGGATGCAAAGTTCGAAAGCCAGCATCTGTGATGGTATGGGGCTGTGTTAGTACCAATGGCATGGGTAACTTACACATCTGTGAAGGCACCATCAATGCTGAAAGGTACATACAGGTTTTGGAGTAACATATGCTGCCATCCGAGCAACGTTTTTTTCATGTACGTCCCTTGCTTATTTCAGCAAGACAATGCCAAACCACATTCTGCACGTGTTACAACAGCGTCGCTTCGTAGTAAAAGAGTCCAGGTACTAGACTGGCCTGCCTGCAGTCCAGACATGTCTCCCATTGAAAATGTGTGGCCCATTATGAAGCGTAAAATACGACAACGGAGACCCCGGACTGTTGAAGAGCTGAAGCTGTAAATCAAGCAAGAATGGGAAAGAATTCCACCTACAAAGCTTCAACAATTAGTGTCCTCAGTTCCCAAACGTTTATTGAATGTTGTTAAAATAAAAGGTGATGTAACACAGTGGTAAACATGACCCTGTCCCAGCTTTCTTGGAATGTGTTGCAGCCATAAAATTCTAAGTTAATGATTATTTGCTAAAACAATAAAGTTTATCAGTTTGAACATTAAATATCTTGTCTTTGTAGTGTATTCAATTAAATATAGCTTGAACATGATTTGCAAATCATTGTATTCTGTTTTTATTTATGTTTAACACAGCGTCCCAACTTCATTGGAATTGGGGTTGTACAAAGACTTTGTCTGTAGAGGTCATAGTCAATTTGGAGTTTAGTTTTTCTCCACTTATGTTCTGCTTTCCTACACTTTGATTTAGAGGTCTTTACCATCATTGTGCTCTTCCGCGGTGTTCTCGGTCACCTCACTTGGCTTCCTTAAATTGTGACATCATTGACCATTTTTTATCTGTTTTAACAACACCCAACTCACTACACAGCATTAGTTATGTGGAAGCATAACAGATGGCTCTTTTTTACCCACAAGCATCAAAACAACATTAACAAATAGCACTTTGATAAGCATTGTCTAGCACTAATTACAGTACACTGACCGCATCAACCTACAATAGTGCAATTCACAGCTCACCGAGGCCATTGAGCTGTTATTGTTTTTATTGCAGCCCTTTTCATTTGGGAGTGATTTTCAGTAATACAGAAATAGCCTTTAAAAAAGTAATGTACAGTGGGCCTATATGTGTGGAACACTAAGGGTTTTGTGTTCAGACTAACTAAATACTGCATATTAATCTGCCTCACAGTTCCGAGGCTCTGGGTCAGAATCACGTGTGGATTTTGCATGTTCTCCCTGTCTTTGCATGAGCTTTCTGCAGCTTCCTCATACATTCCCAAAACATGCCACTGAAAATGCATAATATTTCTCCTTTAAGGGTTTCAATTTCTAAACATTTTTACTCACTGCATGCAAGCAGTTTTCTCGTCAATGTAGAGCAAACTTGAGCTTGAAAGGCCATTTTTAGTAGCATAATTGCAGCGGAGCCAACAAATAAAACAAAGTGAACCCCAAATCTAAGCTGTTTCCATATTCCCACTGTAAGGCATGCACACAAACATACCATACACATGCACTTACTCCTCTACCCACCGAGGCCACGGCACAGTGGCAGTCAATGGTGCTGGAATATTTTTAGATTTCATGTGGGTTGCAGATGCTGCTCAGTTCGAGCCGGCATCATCAACCCTAACGGCAGTAATATTCATGGCCTTTATTTACTTTTTTGCAACATTTGCATTCGTATATCTGAGATCGACAGTGTAGCTCTTATGGTGGCCATAAATCCTCCCCTCTCCTCTCTATTGTCCTCCAGGCTGTTGGCACTGATGTATATATGTTTCCTCCCCTTACTGTTTTTGGCTGGAATTGAGTTTTTTTAGGGCAACTTGGGTTATTTATAATTGTCTGTGAGCAATCTAACACAGTTGCCACTGCTGAAAACCTGCAGTTGCCATTTATTGTCAGTGGAACGTTTAAAGTCCAATGCCCTTGGAGTAGTTTGATTAGGAAGTTGTGATGTGCATTAACATTAGAAACACAGTTAACACATATTGTGCAACAGAGTTTGTCTCAAAAAATAATTCATACTTGATGTGGCCAATGAACATTTTGATGACTTTTCATGTAAAGATAAGATAATCAAATGATCGTACCATCACAATAGCAAATCAAGCAACGGAAACACAAGTGAAGAACATAAAGACCAAGACCATCAAGACCAACCTATGATCACGTCGAGATGAATATGATCAGTTATCAATAATAATATATAATTAAAGCAATTGGAGCAGATGTGTTATTTTAGAATTGTGTATCAAACCAGTAGACCTTTGCATTTATCATTACTCTAACCGAGGGGTGGGCTAACCTTTTGGCTCAGGGGCCACATTGACTTAAAATTTGATAGGCGGGCCAGATGCTTACATATATATATATATATATATATATATATAAGGCATCTGAGGTGTTAATCACTCATCACTGGGATCTGTAGGATGTTTTGTTGGTGTTCATCGCACTAAAAGTCTGTTCACACACATATGTAGAGCCAAACACCACCAGCATCCTCTGTGCCATCTTCCGGATTTTTGGAAATTTGTCTGCGCTTAATGAAGCATAAAACTCATCCAGTTTGAGAGTTGAACTTCTTTTTTAAGACAGATCAATCAGTTACATCTGTAGCTCCCGTGGGACTGTTTCAGGGTCTTGTGTGACTGGATCTTGGATCGCAGTTTATCAGATAAAGGTGTTTTGCTGAGCCTGCAAGCTTGATTTTAACCGCTGAGCCGTAGCCATCAGTTCCTGGGTTGATTGGCTGTTAGCATAATACCATGCTTGATAGAAAAGTGATGGCTGATGTTATATTCCTCTAAAATCGCAATGGTTTCTTAACAAATTAGACATACAGCCTTTGACCAAAAAAAGTATTTAGTAGTCCATTCTATATTAAACACCTGGCACCCACTGTCGACTTTTCTTTTCTTTGGCCCACTCATGGTTGAAGAAGGGTTCAGAGCAGTAGCAGAGTAAAAACAGAACAGCCAAAGTCAAGTCAATGTATCACTCTACCTCCTGCGCTACCTGGTGGAACCACTGGGCATTCCAGCACAAACTGGTGGAACCACTCAGCATTACAGGACAAGGTCAAATGAATGTAGTCATGATTTTGATATGATTTGGGTGATTCTGTACCAATCTTTGATGGGCCGAAATGAAATGATCAACATGCCTGATGTGGCGCGCGGGCCGTAGTTTGCCCACCACTGGTCTAACCCTAACCCAAGTTGTACTTCTCAGTTTCAAAAAGGTTGGTGACCCCTGGAATTGTGGTTAGATCGTTCGGATTTCCAAACTCGGCTCTTTCTGCGATTGCGTGAGTTTTCCCCGAGTACTGCGGCTTCCTCCCACATTCCTAAAACATGTTAGCTTTATTCAAGTCTCTAAATTGTCCATGGTTTTTGTGAGTACTTGTTTGTCCATTATTTGCCATGCGATTGGGTGGCGACCAGTCCAAGGTGTAGTCCACCTCTTGCCAAAAGTCATCTGGGATAGGCTCCAGCTCACTTGTGCCAAGAAGTAAGCAGAGCTGCACATTACCATAATGTAACAGCGTTATCAGTGTTAGCTTCTGATAACCAGCACATGATCAAATGTTCAGTGAAGCTTGACGACGTGGGTGCGGTAAGTATTTGTGTTCGATGACGTGTCAGCTGCATTCATCACATCCGTGGTTCCGTATGGTATTGAAGTGCCGCCTCCATGAGTGAAAATGCAATCGATCTTCGGATGAGCTCTCACTTTTTGCTTTACCCTCTGGGGTGGCAGTAGCTCTCGCCTCGTCGTAATCCCCATAGCTCCACACTTGGTCAACATGATCATGAAACTTGTACAATTGGACCCAGAAATTAAGTGATTTCGACTCGGTGTAAATGCAGCTCTAATTTTATTTCATGACAGTTTATTTTAAGTTACTATTATATCTGTTATTGTATGTGTGATGCCCCTTTAATAGCCATGAGAACACATCACATCAACTTTTATGACTGTTTTAGTCAGCTTTATGACAGTTTTACGACAGTCTATGGTTTATGATAGCGCCTTTCTAAGGTAACGCGGGCAGAAGGTAAAAGCTATCAAAGAGTCAACTTGTCTATATGCCTCGTGTGTCTCGGCCTTCGCCTGATATTGTTCGTGTTTCCTTGCTAGGTGAGCAGTACTGTCAAATATATAATGTCATCCGCATTGTAATGTCTTGTAAGTAGCACAGTTATGTGGATATAAGCGAATTATTGTTCAAAATGGGAAATCGCTAATAATGCTAATCGCTAATTAGCTGATATTCTAAGCAGAGTTTATGTCAAGGTTGTTGTCCTACATGACACCTTTATTTTATAGTTAATGTAATAAGGTGTATGGTTTCCATTTGCAATGTATGTACAAGATATTATATGCTGTGTTGTGTAATTATATTTGTGATAAGTGCCTTGTACGTAACACGGGCAGAAGATAAAAGCTGTCGAAGAGTTAACTTGTTTGTGCTATATGCCATGTGTGTCTAGGCCTTTGCCTGATATTGTTCGCATTTCCTTGTTATTGTGTGGCGTGAGAACGTTCTACCATTTCTAAGTGGCCATTGGGAGGATAGCTGCTGGGAGCCCTATCAGCTTCGCACAGGCAAACACTCATGTACACATTCACTTACATACATATATACACACACACACGAGTTCTTTTCTTTTCTTTCCTTTTGATGGCGAGCCTTTTATTTATTTTTGGGACAATTAAACAATGCTTTATTGGACTAACCAAGGACACTTTTTGCTATTTTTAGCGAGGACCGTTTCGGTATTTTTTAAATTATTGACTGTACACGTTGGGTACTGAGATTCCACCTTAGTAAAGAATTAAGGTGAACTGCATTCCAGTCTATTTTTTGTTTGTTTATAAAATAAATTCAACCAATAGTAAACTGCTATTAGGACTCTGTTTTCATTCTACTTATTGGTTACATAAACATCCACTTTTAAATGTGGTGTAATTTTATTTTATTTGTATTTATTTAAACTCTATGTATTTTGACCAAGGAATGTCACAAGGAATGGATTGTGGAATTAATTAGTTCCATTTCCATTATATTCTGTGGGGAGAAAAATTGAAAAAATCAGAGGTCAAACAGCATCCCGGATTGTACTAGACCTCAAAGCTTCCACTGGCTTACAATGGAGGAGTTGCTTTGGCTAATGGAGTTGCAGAGTGGCGGGCTTATTGTCCAGGAGAACAAAAGATGAGATGTGAGCAACCGTCCCCTCCTCCTCTGTCCTTCTATCCCCTTATCCACCCCATTACAAACGCCTGCCATCTGACACCTCTTTATGTTTTTTTTCCAACTACAGAAGCACACCCATTGTTTGCTGCTTGTGATGGTTATATGGATGGCGACATGGGCCTGATAGCGTGGAGAGAAACAGACGGACGGCGCATTATTTAGGCCGATGTGAAGAACAGGGTGGATTTATTTGGTAGGATGCCACCTGGATGTTCAACCATGAGCAGAATACAGAGAAGAGTTGGGCCGTGTTTGTGTTTTTGAAGTCTTGCTGGGTTGGCCAGAACCTGCATGGACAGGCAGCAGATGGTGGTGTCACCACATGAAGGTGGACGCGCACCAACACACACACACAGGCAGCCAAAATATTAATCTGCATTTCACATTGCGCCTTTTTTCCCCCCTCACTATTTTTCATCTTATCCATCATGCAAAGATACATCGACCTCCTTTAAGTGCTTCCGATTACCACCGTTGCTAATTTAGTTTCCAATTAAAACAGTTTCCTCATTATACTCTGTGGGAGATAACATGTCTCTGCCAACAATGGTATAATCAATCTTTTTAAGATTATCCTGAAATACCATTCCAAATAATATGCGGAGGTGTCACACAGGTGTACTGTTTCGCTGAACAGATGTGCATAAAAAATAAGAAATATATGCGCATATTCTTAAATAGAGAGTGTGCGTGTGTGTGTGCAGCTGTCTTTTGGAAGAAGGGCGGCATCTCTGTTGTTGGAGTTTGACGAATGACCATTGAACACGGTGGAGGTCAGCACCTGGAAAACATCCATCCATCGATTTTCTGTACCGCTTATCCTCACAAGGGTCGTAGGCGTGCTGGAGCCTATCCCAGCTATCTTCGGGCGAGAGGCGGGATACACCCTGAACTGGTTGCCAGCCAATCGCAGACCTGGAAAACAATGACGTAATTTATTTTAACCATAGGGCAGCACAGGAGACTAGTGCAAAATCAAAACTGCAAGTCAGTCAAACAATTCTGAGGTTTTGTGTTCAAATCTTGGCATTTGCATGTTTTCCCCATGATTGCGTGGATTTTCTCCAGGCCCATTCCAAAAACATGCATGCTAGCATCATTGAAGACTCTAAACTGTTCATAGAGTGTAAATGTGTGTGTGAACAGAGTGTGAATTTAGGCAAGGGACGTGGTACACCCTGGATTGGTTACCATCCAATCGCAGCGCATGTATAGACAAACAACCAGTCACCTTCACACCTATGGACAGTTTAACAAGCATGGTTTTTGGAATATCGGAGGATGCTGGAGAAAACCAACAGCGCAGGGAAACATGCGAACTCCACACACAGGAAACCCAGATTTGAATCCAGAACCTCAGAACTATGAAGCAGACATGTTAACCACAGTTCCACCTTTCTGCCCTCCCACCATAACAGGCAATGTAATTAATATCGCATGGGATGAACAGGCAATGGTATGCCAAGTCCCAAACCCCACCCTGTACACACAATGCACAATGTGGTGTTGAGTGGGTAAATAATCGGGTGGTGTGAACATCTGCTGTCAGTGACAGGTGATGGTAAGGTGAGACTACATTGGTGCCCCCACCCAAGGCCTGACACAGCTCATCAATACACACACACACATGCACACAAACAAGTGCACGTACCCAGTAATGCAACAGTGCAGCTCGGGTGATGCACTCATTAAGAGGGTTGACAGTGTCACTGTGACAGGGTTGACAGTGTCACTGCACCCCGATACACCACAATCCCCCCACCTCTTCCAAAACGGCATTATACACAGAGGTGGCAAAGGTATTCACACTTGGTACTTGTACTAGTGTACTCTGTACTAGTAGATGTACAGATACAAAAAGAGACGTAAAAGTAGCAGTACTGATTCAAATCTTAATGTAAACATGTACAGACAGAAATGTCCTCAAGTACAAATGTAAAAAGTAAAGATTAACATTTACTTTCAATTATATACAGTACTCATTTTGATAATTTAGCACAATGAAACAAACAAACAAAGAACTTCTGCACACTGATTAGTTTCCCTCTTTCATTGTGCTCATACTGAGAGAAAAGAAAATTCACTGGACATGCTATCAAAACAACATGTTCCTATAGCTTTGACTGTCATATGCGGTATCTCCCGATGACGGTACATGTTTATCTTTTACGATGACTCAATGTTGTAGGCTGATCCATCCATAAATTTTCTACACCGCTTATCCTCACTAGGGTCACGGGTATGCTGGAGCCTATCCCAGCTAACTGTGGGCGAGAGGCTGGGTACACCGTGAACTGGTCGCCAGCCAACACATTCGCCACGAATCAATTTCGGTGCCGACAACATCAAACAATTCTCTTAAATAAGGCCATGTATGGGGAATATCTTGCTTTCATAACCCTCAACAGACAACAGAGGGGGTATACTCCTATCCCCGGGACTTTATTTGAGTTTTGTGGTTATGCGATGAAATTAAATCAGACACATTTGAAAGACTTTTTCAATATTACATTTTTTTTCGAAGTTAGAATACCCCATCCATCCATCCATTTTCTGAGCTGCTTCTCCTCACTTGGGTCGCGGGCGCGCTGGAGCCTATCCCAGCTATCATCGGGCAGGAGCCGGGGTACACCCTGAACTGGTTGGCAGCCAATCGCAGGGCACATACAAACAAACAACCATTCACACTCACATTCACACCTATGGGCAATTTAGAGTCTTCAATTAACCTACCATGCATGTTTTTGGGATGTGGGAGGAAACCGGAGTGCCCGGAGTGCTCCGTTCAATACCCTTGGCAGAGGTGGCACACCCCTCTCCCCAGAACTACAGCCCCCACAATCCCAAATGTCTGAGGTTTTCAAACTTAGATTAGCCTTTCCCAAACTTTAAAAGCCATGCACTCCCTACCAATTAAAGATGGCAACGACCTGGGACTAATTAAAATATACCGCTGGCTGGATGATGCAAAGCTGTGAAAGCACCAACTTTTGTTGTGGTCATTAGTAGTCCATTTTCTTTATCACTTATTCACACTAGGGTCGCGGGCTGCTGGAGCCTATCCCAGCTATCTTCGGGCGGGAGGCTGGGTACACCCTGAACTGGTCGCCAGCCAATCGCAGGGCACATAGAAACAAACAACCATTCGGACTCACATTCACGCCTACGGGAAATTTACAGTCTTCAATCAACCTACCACGCATGTTTTTGGGATGTGGGAGGAAAACGGAGTACCCTGAGAAAACCCACGCAGGCACGGGGCGGGGGGGTTGGGGGGTAAATGCAATCTCTACACAGGCGAGACCGGATTTGAACCAGGGTCCTCAGAACTTTGAGGCAGATGTGCTAACCAGTTGACCATCATGCCGGCGTCATTAGTAATCATTTGTGCAATTCAGCCAAAATGAAGTTGTGTCCTATCCCAACAACAGCACTAAATTTCACATGGATTATAGATTGTTGGTTTCCTCAAACAATAAATCACAAAACATCCAGCATGCGCCACATGCTTACTGTCATATACACAGTAAAACACAATGGCTGTGCACCCAGCCTTGGGGGCTCCCCCATGCTCACTGTCCTTGTGACTGGTGTCCGCATGCCAACTCTGATTTTCTGGGGTCTCCAGCACCCAGTTGCAAAGGATTATCTCCTATCAACTGACGTGAATGTTTCCTCATTTCCCTTTCCTACCCCCTTATTTCATCTTCCCTCATCTTTTATATCCCTCTGTTCACATCCTTCCGCTCCATCTCCTGAGGTTCACCACTGTGCCTCTGCTGTGACAATTCAAACCGAGCAGAAGTGAGGCGAAAGCGATGGGGAGAGTTGAACACGACACTTCCATTTTACTGTATGTGCACATAATTTTTATATAATGTTTTATTGTATTGAAGTACAATACACAAGTGATGTGTTCTACCTTGACAACTCACTATAGGGTCCAGTACATGAGAGGGAAAATGTCTTGTCTATTGAGTATGCATATCAAATATTTCCAAGTAGTAGTGTACGAGGCAAGTAAAACAATATTTCATGTGTTTTGTTTCTGTGTGTGTGTGTGTGTGTTTGTGTGTCTTGAGCAATAACCGACCTCACATTAGCTCAGGATGAGTGAAAACAACAAACAACTATATTCCAGCTTGTTGATTTCCCGACTTTGACCCAAGTCCAAGTTGGCGCATGAAGAATGACGAACGCAAACACACTGCAAATGCGGCTTTTTACATTCCTACTACTAACGTAGACCAGCACTCACTTTGCAAATACAGTGGTACCTTGAGATACAAGTGACCCGACTCACGTGTTTTTTGAAATACGAGCCGTCGTACGGCTGATTTTTGCTTTGACTTGGATGGGCAAACTTGAGCTATGAGGGCTGTATGGTGGTAGTGTCAAATACATAGCCTAGTCAAGTAATACATAGTCAAGTAAATAGCCTTAAAAAAGAGGTTTCAATGTGTTTATTACCCCTCTGATTAAGTTTACTGTCAAACTAAAAATAAAACAGAGAATTACATGTATTTCAAAGAGCCACATAGCCTAGCCTTTAGATAGCTAGCTTAAGGCTAATGCTAATATTGGCAATGACTAGCATATATGTGGCTGTGTTATAACTTTTTAAGCAACAGATATTTGAACACAAACAGTGCAGCAATATATGTAGACAGACAATACAACAGTACTCGTATACTAAAATGAATCCCACAGTTCAAGGCAGGACACGCCCCGATGCAATATGATTGATTGGTTACTGCATTCAGGCAGGATACACACACACAACACAAACACAAACACTCTCTTAAATGTACATACAGGGGTGCACATTTTTGTACACAATTTTGCTCTGGTTCCTAACGAGCACCAGAGAGGTTGCTTTTTTCATGACCCACTAACCTCACTGGACTTGCAGTTTGGGACCGCATGATCAGCTGACTTGGCGCAGTTTTCTAGTCCTCAATCATTTTTAATCCACGATCAGGTCTCATGTAAAGACATTTTAATGGAGAGTTGAAGCTGCTGTGCATAATATTATCATAACAAAATACACTATAATACTCATGCTAAAAGAATGAAGACATTACTACATGAGAAATATACCTATATTTTATTTGACACTTTTTTCCCTTTTATACTGCATCAAAAAGTTGTAATATTTTTGATAAATCTGAATTTTCAAGAAAGAAAAATCAGTATTTTAAGCAAATAACGTAATATGAAGACTTTTTTTTATAAATGTCACACAAAAAATACTTGTTATACAGACATACTTGTTTTTTTTTATTTAGGACTTTATTGCCCTAGTGTTACAACAGTTTTCCTTTTAATCATACTGTATATACAGATTTTTACGATTTCAGCATGGACCTTGACTCTGACATCGCTCCTTGTGTGCCTGACTATGTGTTGTCTGCTTTTGCTGGTGTGCAGCAAAAATACACAGCAAAGTGTAACTGAATTTCGCCTCGAGGGATCATAATTAGTATAACAAATTAAATGAATACCTCTTTGTACAGGGCCTTGAGAGCTGAGGCATATTATTTTTCACAAAAGAAATGGATAAAGCAAAAGCTTTTTCGCAAAAGAAGTCTCCTGTGGTGGAGGAGATGACATACTGCAATTAGAATAAAAAATGGGTGTTTAACTCAACTCAATACAATATGTTGTGAGGTGCAAGTGTATTTACATGCAGATCCTCAAATTAAGTGCAAAGAGATCCCATTGTTCCAAACCCCAATTATTCTCCCTTAATTCTTTCAAATGAAAGAAATTCTGTGTGAGCATGTTATTTGTCTGAGTGCACATTCCTAATGCGTGATAATTGGTATGTGTCTGGGTGGGTATTTTAGGTATTACTATTAGTGCAATGGGAGCCGGCCCTTGTGGAATTGGCCCCACAAAGTGATTGACGGGTCTTTCTTAATCGCCCACCGTCGCGTTCTTCATCGCCTTCATCTGTCTGACATTGTTAGACGCTCTCACTTAAAAAACATTAGTCCTCTCACTCCCACACTAATGACGCTTCAGACCTTTTTGGTTTAGCAACAGAGATGAAAATTAGTGCAGGATATTTACATCCACAGTAATTATTTTGATCGCGTCTTAAACCTTCCTTGGGCTTGTTGCACTTATGACTTATGACCTGTGGACTTTAAAAGGTATTAATTGTGCTTTGCTTTTTGGAGATTCAGCTGTCTTGTGTTTCGCCTTGGACAATGTGTCACATGGATGGTTGTAGGCACCCCAGTTTTACTACACTTTTTTTTTATTTTGTCGCCATAGTAACTTGATTTATGAATAAAAAAAAATTCCGCGACTAAGCTTGTAACCCAATTTATTCGTATCAAATAAATAACTGTAATCCATTCCAGCCCCCACCCAAAAAAACACAACAAATATATATATATATATACTTGCTCTGGCAAGGCAGAAGGCATTTTAGGAGTGTACTGAAAGGAAGAATCAATTCATGGAAATTTTGACACACACTCATTACATTTGCAAATTTTATATCAGAAAATTACAGCGTTTTTAAAAATGGTCGATATCACAGAGCATTAATATTGACTTTCTTTTTACAGAACACACAAACACCAGTAGAGGTCTCTTGGGTGGTCTTTTATCATCCTGTCGCTGATAGGTGTTTAATTTCCTGTATGTAGGCAGTTTATCACTGGCTGGTTTGGTTATGTCTCCCTTTCAAGTCAACAAAGTAATAAAAGTGCACTGGTAATTGTTTTAGAGAATGCTTTAATACAGCATAGTGCATCCAAAGATGCACCACTGAGAACCAGTATAAACAAATCTATTGAGAATGCATAGACTGGAGTTTAAGTGGGTAACCACAGACAATTGTGTTGAACACCCTTGCCGTGGTACAGAATGACCTCTTGTGGTGCGCGAGCACACACACGCACACACACACACGCACACAGACACACACACACACATGTGAATAATGCAGCGGTATTGTTGGAGCAACAGTTGCTGCAACAGTCAAAGCACAAATATGTGAACAATGAGGCCAAGATGTTTTGGGAATTTCTGTCACGTTAAGCAGTGTTGTTTACGAGGGGATACTGTATACTGTATCTATCAGTAGCCGCATAGTACAAGGGCAAGTGCCCGAGTGGAAAAAAAGTCAAGCATCTAGAAATAGGGTGTGTGTTTGGGAAGGGTGGGTTGGTTGGCAGTCCTATAAGTGGTATCATTAATGCTCTTAATTGAATTAAGTCACTCAAAAAGAAACCACAAGCTCGAGAGCACATGATCATTGTTCTGTTCTGAGACATTCAATTACAATGTGGAAATAACACGCACAATGCCTTCCAAAGAATACTTTGTATATGTCAACAGATGAGATGATGATCATGACAAATTTTGCTTTTTAACTGAGGAAGTTGTTATAACATAACCCAAAATATCGTTTGCTGTCATTCCAATGGATTGGCTGTCTAACAGTCAGAATATTGCTGATCCTAGTCCTCAATCTGAGCAAAAGTAAAAAATATCCTTAACCCTCAGCCCTTGTTCAATGTTGGGTACTACCCTTTTAGCTTGTTCTTTTATTATATTTTTTGTGTTTTGCTTCTTTTACTGCATAATTTGTTTAACTGACATCAGTTCTTGTCATTATAATAAAATAACAATTCATGTTTCATTTCTTAATTTTTCTAACAATTTACATAGTGCAGAGGTTGGAAAAAAGCCTCAAAAAGAAAACTTTATATAGTCTCACTCCCACGTTTTTTCTTATATCGCTAATAGCTAATAGTCTTTTCTACGGCCCTCAAGCAGGTAGCTTGAGGCAATGCAAAGAAGTGATTCTTAGTATTGGACTAGTGTGGGGACAGAGTGTAGGGGGAAAAAGGGAGATCCTATGAAGACAGTATAAGCAAATTTACTCTACTAGTGCAGGCAGGACTTAATACACTACATTGCAGTGGCAATCCTAGCTTGAATGGCAAACTGTGCAAAGTCCCCTTCCACTCAGCCCACTGAATCTGACTTTCTGTCATGCCTATGGGCAAGTTTGTTTCTTTCATGTTCTTCACATTATGATGGTCACCGTAACAAACTTTGTGGCTGTGGCACGTATCCTGCCTCCATCCAGCAGGAGTTGCAATACCTGAGCAATTTGTGTTGATGACTCCTGCAGCAACTAAAAAAATGCTATTTTTCATAAAGATGGTACTGTGTTGACCATTTTAAATGATTAATTACTAATTTCTTGTGACCATGGGAAGTATAGAGGTGCCAGCTTGGAAGAGTTGCTTGCTTTGATGCAACTAAAAAAACGCTCCTCTAAAAATGTCATATTTTACAACAAATATGATATATTAGTCTCTCCGTGGGCCAGTCTCCTGGTATTTCTTAAACGCAAAGATGATTAGTTTTGCTTGCATTTTTAGGGAGAAGAGGTTTGTCTTTTGGGTCAAGGCTGGCCTGTCGCCTGGTATCTCTTCAATGCTCTTGACACAGAACAGTTTGTGCCGTGTCATCAGGAGAAGCCCTGCTGCAAATGCTGCAGTGTTTCCTGACAAAGATAATTAATTTTGCTTTCGTTTTTCAATTGGATTTTGAGTGTTTGGACATATGATTTTCCTATCATTCATTAATTTAAAAATGCTGTTTCAAGCAAACCCAGATTGGGTCTGCGTTCTACTTATACCAGCACATTACTTTTTGTAGAAAATCCTCACAAAGGAACCCTTGTGTATGGTGTCAAAATGAAGAAAAACAAAATCATTAAATATTGACTATTCAGGGTGACAATGCACATTTTCTAAAAAAATATATATTTTTATAGAATTGTGTTTCTTTATATCCAAAAAATGTTTGGGGTATAAAATTGCTTATTGGTGTGAGCTGCAAGTAAAGCCATACTAATTAGATGCCAGTAATCAATGATCATGTCTATTGACGTGCGGCTCCAAGTAAAGGGAGGACTCTGCGGACATACCACATAATTGACACTAATCAATACGCTTTCTAACTCGCTTGGGGGCCAATGGGAAAGCAGGCTTTTCTTAGAAACAGTGGTGACCAACCACAAACCTTAGATCACCCCTGGTGTCCTTATGACCTTCACCTCGCTCCTGCTGAGTTAATAATGGATTTCTATTGAGTGGTTGCACAATAACAGTAAAGAAAACCCATCAGATGTATGTGTATGTGTGTGTGTGCGTGTGTGTGTGTGTGTGTGCGTGTGTATGCTCACTAGGGTCACGGGCGTGCTGGAGCCTATCCCAGCTATCTTCGGGCGAGAGGCGGGGTACACCTGAACCGGTCGTCAACCAATCGCAGAGCACATATAAACAAACAACCATTCGCACTCACATTCACACCTATGGGCAATTTAGAGTCTTCAATCAACCTACTACTCTGCATGTTTTTGGGATGTGTGAGGAAAGCGAAGTGCCCGGAAAACCCAGGCACGGGGAGAACATGCAAACTCCACACATGCGGGGACGGGATTTGAACCCCAGTATGGTGAGAACAGTCACTCAATAATTTTTCATCAACACTGCAATATGGGTATGCAAAGTCAGGAACAAGGGGCGTTTATATTTGCTCACCTGGTACTAAAGCAGGTTTTACACATACCATCAATCGGGCCAAATTTGAGCATTTAAAAAAATAGTTTTAAATCGTATTTAGCCCGCTCCAAGTGATTTTGAAAAAGTGACAGACCCCACATGTGACAAGAGAAAAATCATCAAATGTGTTCTAACTGCTCTGATTATGTGTGGTACACTTGAGATGACCAACAGGGCACAGCACACACATAACGATAACTGAGTTGACAATCACAAGTTGTTGACCGTTGGGATTTGAGATTCGTTAATTATCAGAATCAGAATCAGAATCAGAATCAGAATCATCTTTATTTCCCAAGTATGCCCAAAAAACACACAAGGAATTTGTCTCGAGTAGTTGGAGCCGCTCTAGTACGGCAACAGACAGTCAATTGACAGGGAACACTTTTGAGACATAAAGACATTGAGAAAAAGGGTTGCTAGTTATCTTGTAATGCCGGTAAATTATTATTTTCTTTGACAATTGTGCAAAAAGATGCAGAGTCGTCTAGCACTTAGAGCAGTTCGAATGACTAATATTGCAATAGTCCGGTGCAATGACCATTGTGCAAAGGGCGCCGAGACTTCAAGCGAGTAGTACGATAGTCTGGGACAATGTTGATTGTGCAAATGTTGCAGATACTCCTCAGTTAGTGTGCAAATGGAGCAGATGCTACTCTGGCATGAGTGGCCAGTATTGGTCAACAACAGATATGCAAATAGTGCAGCGTGGTGAGACTACTACAGTGAGTACACGAGTAATATATAATTGGCCTGACAGAAATGTGACAACAAACTCAAGACAAAAAGACAAAAAATTGGCAGCATGTTGCAATGGAATGTAGGTTAGGTGTTTAAGAAGTTGATTGCAAGAGGGAAGAAGCTGTTGGAATGTCTGCTGGTTCTAGTTTGCATTGATCGGTAGCGCCTACCTGAGGGAAGGAGCTGGAAGAGCTGGTGACCGGGATGTGGAGGGTCCGAGAGGATTTTGAATAGGTTTAAAATAAACAATTGTCAGCTATGACCGTTTCCCAAGCAGATTGGGAAGGAAACATTTATCTTAACACACATCACACCACAGGATAAGCGCTCAAGATAATCTTTCAGAGACATCCCACAATCGCGCTTTTGCTGCCTGATCAGAAAATGCTCAACTTTGGCCTAATTATCTATATGTGTGTTTCCTGTTTTCTTTGATATTCAAAAGAAATAAAGCCAATGGTTTGACAAATCAATTTCTATGGTAATAGTGCATGATCTTACTGAAAAATAAGTAGATGGGTGAAACTGAAGATTTCTGTAGCCCTTAACAAGATACTCTATGTATATTCATCCTTGAATTTCCCCTCCATGCTTCCATGACTTTCATCCGACTGAGTTAAGGCAAGCCAATCCATCACTAAGCACTCAAAGGCATCTTCTCAGTAGAGTCGCAATGCACGAAGGGGGGAAGGGATTCATCTTCAATTTTCCACAGATCACAAACACCGGGATCTCAAATTTGATCAGATGGTGTGGAAAGAGACAGGTGGTGTGTGTGTGTGTGTGAGTGTGGGTGTATGGGAGAGGGGGGGGGGGGGGGGGGGGGGGGGTACATTAAAAAAAGAAGGCGTGTATGAGTGTGCGTTGTGGGAGTAACATGACCTTGGGTTAACAAAGAGCAGTGGAAGAAAAGAGGCAGGTAGGCAAGGGAATCGATGGATGAGGGAGCAGGAGGCAAGGTGGACTTAAGGATCAAGTTCTATGCAATGCCCGAGGCCACGCTGCCACTCTTGTAAGCTGCAGCTACAGCTCGACGGCAGGGCTAAGTGGAGTCTATACATATAAAGTTGTGCATTTCTATGGAGAGTGTGGCACAAAATAAAGCTAATGCCTTCTCTTACAAGTGCCTAAACTTGTGAGTTTTGAGTTACAAGCCGTCGCTTGGTATATTTTCTTTGCTTTGTGTTGCAGGCGAGAATTTGAGGTACGAGCACACACTGTTGTGATGGCTTCATGGTTAACCATTCCACTTTTTACACTGTCACAGAACTCTAAAAAGTCTACCCTCAACCTGGATTTGAGCCAGGGTTATTTTGGGTTGAAAAACATTGCTAACCATCACACTTCTGACACTGACTCTAAATTGTCCAGCTGGAATGTTGGTCTGTCTCTATTTTCCCTGTGATTGGCGACCAAATTCATCTAGGATGTGGTCCGCTCACCTGTGACCCTATTGAAGACAAGCAATATAAAACAATGGATGGATGGATAAATACCTTTTCCAGAGAGCATACAAAATAACTATTGTATTAGGTCATTTGTACAGGCAGCTGAGGCATCATTAGTGCCAGCGCCTCATATCATCTGTTCCCAGGTGATCTCTGTTCTTGTCAGGGTGAGTCTGACATGACTTTTTTCCATCACAAACCAGGAGTGAGACAAGGCTGGCAGCATGTACAAAGGTTATATATTTATACATTGAAACACCTACGCGCTTGAAAATTAGGAAGCTATAACAAGAAGTGAGAGACACGAGGAGGGCACCTGCTCTCTGCAGCACATTTACATTAGAAAACATTGAATGTGCACACACAGATAACTGAAGATGATGTTCCTTTTTTTATTTTTTTTATTTTTATTTTACAGAATGTATCTGCACTTGTTATTCAGGATTCCATCATTGTAGTTGCACCAAAAAAATCAGTGACAGCTGTAGCGGAGGTAACTCTGACTACACGAAAATGGCATCAAAATCGCTACCATGGAATAGGGTTTACTGGCCGACACTGCCATGGCTCAGAATCACCAAATAGGGCCCTGAAAACCCAAAAATAGTTCTCAGTTATTTGGTGATATTACCTCAACGATTAAGAATTATAGCATACTTTAACACCATCTTTTGTTAAGCTTGTTGTAATTATCCTGTTTTGCGGGCACAGTCCTGTCTCATCCAAACGAAACGCTGCTCATCCCGTCCACTCAACTGCAAAGCCAGTGGCGAGTGTGGCTTTTTATTACCATGATGACTATGGGTGGAGCTATGGGGTGACTACCAGAGTCTAAAAAAGTTACAAAGTGTGTATTTTCACTTGTGGGTGCAGCACTTCATCATCAAGCTACTGAATTACACGTTACACATGACTGTATGTTTTAGATGCAGCGGGGACATTGCGTCATGTTTTAGTCTCTTTTTTTATTTTCGGGCACTTATTCAAATCTATGGCAATTGTAAAACAGCCTATCGGGTTCAATCCCTGGCCTCATCTATGTGGAGTTTGCATGTTCCCCCCGTGCCTGGGTGGGTTTTCTCCGGGCACTCCGGTTTCCTCCCACATCCCAAAAACATGCATGGTAGGTTAATTGAAGACTATAAATTGCCCGTAGGCGTGAATGTGTGAATGGTTGTTTGTTTATATGTGCCCTGCGATTGGCTGGCAACCAGTTCAGGGTGTACCCCGCCTCCTGCCCGATGATAGCTGCCGATGACCCTTGTGAGGATAAGCGGCTCAGATAATGGATGGATGGATACTTTTTCAGGCGCTGGGCTGCCACAAAATAGGACTTATGTATGATGCTGCTACAGCCTCTTGAATCATTCCAGATGGCCTTACAAAAAAAAAAAAAAAAAAAAAAAGAAAACACACCTTCCAAATCAGCAGCAGTAAACCTATGAGCATCAAAATATAGTATCGAATATCGTTTTAGAGGGTGGTCAGTTTTCTGCTGCGCCCCCTCCAACTCTGTTCAGGCACTTTTTTCAGGTACGTGACTACCGCAAAAAAGGATTTACAGCCAAAGCTGCCATGGCCACGAATAACCAAGGAAGGCCCTGAAATCATCCAAAGCTGAAGCGAAGAAACTGTGAGCACAAAAAAAGGCATTAAATGCATTTTTGGAGAGGTGTCAACTTTTGGCCATTTTTGAAGTTCAAGCATGTTTTTAAATAGGGTGTACAGGTATGTCTGACTCTGGCACAGTACCAAATTAAAGACACTCACACATATAGACAATTTAGACTCTTCAGTCAATATAAGTAACATGCACATTTTGGAATGTGGGAGGAAGCTGGAGAAACCCTATGGAAGATGCAATGAGATTGGACCTAATCCTCCACTTCTGTACTGACTTTTGATTTCTCACAAACAAGTTATGAAGTTGTGAAAACAAATACATATATGAGGCTGGATTTGAACCCGGGTCCTCAGAACTGTGAGGCAGACCTCATCTCTCGCTCTCTCTCACTCTCTTTAATATATATATATATATATATATATATATATATATATATATATATGAGTGGGAATGGTTGTTTGTTTATGTGTGCCCTGCGATTGGCTAGCGACTAGATCACGGTGTAGCCCGCCTCTCGCCCGAAGATAGCTGGGATAGGCTCCAGCACGTCCGCGACCCTAGTGAGGATAAGCGGTACAGAAAATGGATGGATGGAATTAATTTAATCATTATTAACGAGATGATTTTCTGGAGTTTTCTGCTTTCCCGAGACTGTACCCGCCTCCTTTGACATATATTGTTTATTTGTTTAATGTTGTAAAAATGTTTTTAGATATTATACAATAATATTTATACATTACATTTATAGATTTTATTTCATATTTAGAGAAGTGTATTTTCCTTTTTTTCTTTATTATTCTCAAGTTGTTGCACTGTCCTTGAAATCCTCTGGCTCTCACCAGGGTAATGTTCCATACATTAAACAATAATTCAGCTATAGCCTTTCATAGATTTCGGAGCAGTAACATGGACACAATGAAAACAAATACGGGAAGTCATTATTTGTAGTAATATCACAAGGGAAAAAAGAGACAGACCAACATTCCACCTGGACAATTTAGAGTCAGTGTCAGAAGTGTGATGGTTAGCAATGTTTTTCAACCCAAAATAACCCTGGCTCAAATCCAGGTATATATTATGATAATTAAGTCGTTAAAAGGTCAGCTTTCGTTTTTTTTTTTTAATAACGTCCATGGTGGAAATATTACGAAATCAGACGTCATAAGTCTGATTTCAGTGTGTGTGCAGGTGTCTGTTGGTGTGTATGTGTATACCAGCAAGGCCTCGGGTCACGGTTGCTCATATTTATGGTTGAATTATTGAAGGCTTGTTTTTCAACAAGGTGAAATTTTGAAGCACCTGGCAGGACACACGCACGGCACGCACGTACGCTTACATGCACATATGCTTGCGCGTGCGCACGCACACACAAACACACACAAAGGCTTTCACAATGGAAAAAAACCTTTTGAAGAACCGGTGGAAGTGCGCTCTAGTCCAAAGTGAAAAGTCTAGCCCATCTACTAGAATCGCTTCTAATAAAGCGAAACATCCACCATGTCAATGCTGGTGCCCTACAAAGCACTGCAAGAGGCAATGGTGGCCCGGCCATCAATGATATCATCAAACACATAAGGCGCCAAAGGAATAAGCAAATCAAACAGATCCACATCATGTACAGGAATTAGTCAATAAGGAATATCAATTTTATCCAAACAATGCCTAATTAAAAGTGTGTGAAGATAATTTATCGTGCATGTGCCTTGGTTTCAGTCGATGTGAAGCGTTTCTGAGTCATAATTATTCTGTTCCCATCCATTAACTGTTTTATCAAAATCAAACATTCATTTTCTGTATAGCGCTTGTCATCATTGGAACACTGAGTGATGGGGAGTCTGTCCCAGCTGACTTTGAGTGAGAGGTACACCCCGGACTGTTTGCCAGCCACTGACGGGGAGGGCACATATTGGAAAAGAACCATCCACATATGGAAAATGTAGACTGAGTCTTCACTGAGCCTAACATGCATGTTTTTTTAGAATGTGGTAGCAGGAAACCAGAGTACCTGGAGGAAACAATGTAAACTCCACACAGTAGGGTTCGAACCCAGAACCCAACCAAACTTGAATGTACGGTGCAATGTTTTAGTACTTTTTGCACAACTTGCTGTACTCTGAAATTCATAACAGGTGTTTGAGCCATGAAAACTTTCAAGGAAGTCCACTTCTATGCCTTTCTGTGACTCTTCCAGTCTCTCTGTATCTCTGCTGCTTTCTGCTAATGGCAATCTGTGACTCTTAAAGCTCAGTGGCCACGTCCCTGTGAGAACATCCTGTTTGAAACCTCACCACTGCGACGGTGATGTGGTCGATTTTTAGGAGTCATCTTGGTTCTGCTGTTACATAATGAACACAAATGACACACATTTAAATGCTTTTATCGAAAACTTAACTATCTTGCAAGTATAAATAATGTCAAGTTACTTAATTCACATTGTCACCATCATAAACACTTTGCTAAGTAGTCAGTGTTTTAAGAAACATTTGAACATTCTTAACGGTCATACAAGTGTAAAAACAAAAACAATTGTATAGTAAATCAAAATCAAGTAAAACTACTCACCCTGTGAAGACATAATGGAGAGAGAACAGGAAGGTAAAAAAACTGCTGCTGCAATTATTGTGTGTAGCATGTTTTTTTCTTTTTTGTGACACCCTAGTTTGTATATTTGTGATTTCTGTAAAATAAGTAAACGTGGGCCTGTTGGGCGGCACGGTGGCCGACTGGTTAGAGCGTCAGCCTCACAGTTCTGAGGACCCGGGTTCAATCCCTGGCCCCGCCTGTGTGGAGTTTGCATGTTCTCCCCGTGCCTGCGTGGGTTTTCTCCGGGTACTCCGGTTTCCTCCCACATCCCAAAAACATGCATTAATTGGAGACTCTAAATTGCCCGTAGGCATGACTGTGAGTGCGAATGGTTGTTTGTTCGTATGTGCCCTGCGATTGGCTGGCAACCAGTTCAGGGTGTACCCCGCCTCCTGCCCGATGACAGCTGGGATAGGCTCCAGCACGCCCGCGACCCTAGTGAGGAGAAGCGGCTCAGAAAATGGATGGATGGATGGATGGGTGGGCCTGTTGTTTCAAATGCAAAGCTTATAATGCATCATAATTATGAGTGGCTGTATTCACGTGTGTGAGTGGGTGTTGGGGTATGAATCCAGTCCCTGAAATGTCAGTAAATGTCATCTCAATACTTGCTTTATAGAAGGCCTCAAGCAAAACAAGTCTTAATAAAGGGGATCAAGGTTGTGAACCCCCGAGGGTCACAGTAGACCATAAACAAGGCTGTCAGCTGCAATGTTTTTCTCTTGTAAACATATGGCGCCATCTAGTGGCGCAGAAGCTGCATTCCATCAAGAGTCACGTGGAATTCAATACTAAACAGTAGTAGTAATCGCCTCAGTTCTTGATGAAGGCCCGCTGGCCAACATGGAATCAAATTAATGGTGATAACACAGACAACAGGCTTTTGTATTTTATGTTTTGTATTTTTAATAACCAGGTTACACAGCACTGTACTTTCATTTGACAACAGGGGCTGAGCACTATTTATTACAAGAAATGACATCACCTCTCTGACTATCAACCCTTTGTTTGGCTAGGAGACAGTTAGTTAGTATAGGTCAGAGTTTTCTTGGACATGAGGTTGTTAAGGAACTGAGTAATGTCAACAGTGAACTAAGAAGCTTGCAACTACTATTACTATTAACTGCCTATCAGGCAAATAGTTAGTAGTTGATTAGTAGTGATGCTAAGCGGTATAGAGGAGGAATGGATAGTTAGTTAGATAGTTTGTTAGTTAAATTATTTGAGGTCAGTGGTTCCCAAATATGAACAGGAGGTATTTGATGTTCACTAAGTAGATAGCTAGCAACTGGTACTAACTATTTAGCAACTACTTAAGCGGTTAGATAGATAGCATGTTAAGAGGTTAGCTGGTAGAGGTCAACATTTTCCAAATACATGAACAGGAGGTAGTTCAGGAGATGAAACTGTACTGTACTGTACTGTAGTGTACTACTACCACACACAGTCCCACACACATATACCTTACTGGCTTCTGTGTAAAAAGGCACATAAATGCTGGATCGTCCATAATGGCACTTATGACTGGTTTATGTGTTTATCAATGATCAAGCCGTGGTATGGAACCTACAGTAGTAACATGTTTTTCTTAACCATGATTTGTGGTGTGCAAATCCTATCATAAATAACTGGAATGATGTTGTCATGAAAAGTAAATAACTGGATTGATGTTGTCATGAAAAGTAAGGTAGAGAGATTTTATTTAAAATGTCAATAAAAGGCCAAAGATAGAAGATAGATCCAGTGGCAGTATTGGAGAGAACTGTGGAGCTGAGCGCCTCCTTAGTGGGACATATTAACATTCCCCGTACATAGGTCCATTTGATGGGGCTCCTGTGGTCAGGCCTAACATGGCCTAACAGGCCCATAGAAGAGCCACGATGCCATTGGGAACTGTCATTGCCCCCATTTGCAGCTTCACACTATGCACGACAGTGTTGCGCTGCATTGGCCGATGGACACCTGATCCAGAGCCATGTGAGTGTAAACGTGTCTGTTACAGGTCCATGTTAAGTAACAAAATATGCACTGTGGTATTTTTTTTCTTTCTTTATCTCTCCATTTTCCATAGACCATGCGAATATGGATGTTTTTAGCGTGCACCTGTTACAAGAGCAGATTAAACAAAAGCCTTTGTATTAAGGCACAAAATTCACACGGCCTTTTTATCTAGTCTTTTCAGATGCACGGCGACAGCTGAGATACCATGTTACGGTAAGTCAGCTCTGTTCAATTTAAATTCTAAATGTAATATTTTTACTCAGCAGTTCAGTACAACCTCCATGTGGTTGACATCCAGTTTTGTAATTTCAAAATATTTTTTTGCTTACAAAGCAAGGAAAATAATATCTTCCAGAGGCAAAAAAGGAAATTTAAACGCTTAAAACCTTTACAATGTAACGTTCAGATTTTAACATAAACATAAGTAAAAAAAAGAAAAAAGAAACTGTAATATTAATACATTAAAATGCAAAGAAATCACTTTTTAAAAACTCAACACTCAGTTTCAAAGCAAAATGGTAAATGGACTGCACCCATATAGCGCTTTTTGGATGAATAATGAATAATAAACATCGATTAACTAGTTAACTGTCAAGTGCAGCACGGTGTGTTAGTGCTTAGCATATTTGGCTCACATTCGAGAGGTCCTGGGTTTGACTCTTGGCTCTGCGTACTTTGGCTTTCCCCCCACATTTCAAAAACATGAATGTTAGGTTTATTGAAGATTAAATTGCAGATAAGAGTGAATGTGAGTGTGAATGTTGTTTGTCTATCAGTGCCCGATGAAGATCCAAATCAAGGTTCTTTGCTCACAAAAAAGCTGGTCAATAACAAATTCCAGAGCCTGATCAAGCAAACGGCAATGATAGTAAAGAAATAAAGAAGTTGAGAAGTAACAGGGCTAAGCTAACAAAGCCGATATACACTGTATGTCATTCTTATGTCATTTAAGGTATTCAAGAGTTGCATTTCCATTGTATTTCGTTTATCTGCAGAAGCACTCAAACTGGAGGACAGGTTTTCTGTGTGAGGGTCATAGATATGCAGATTTTATGTCCGTAGTATAAGCCCAGCTCCATTAATGCATCGCCATTAGGCATCGCATTTAAATCTTTTATTAGCCCCCCCCCCCCTGCTGGATTAATGCTCATTCTGTAGGAATATGTCACTTCAGAGGCCGAGGCGAAATGAAGGGTACTGTTTCAACATGCTATGTAGTGGTTAAGCAGGTTATAACAGTCAAAAATCCACCGCACTTGATCCACTTGTGCAGTGTTCTAAGACTACTCGGAGGTCGGATACACTACCCTACGGGTCCAGACAAAAAAGGTGCGCGTGCCAGTCATTTTGTCATACTCACAGTGACTTCATTGTAATCCAGACCCAGCTATTTGTTACTTCATTTAAGATGTTAATAAGTACAAATAGCAGCCTCGAGGTACAGTATGTGCAGCTCGTCTGCAGTCTTTACTCCACCCAGCAGATGGTGCTCTGATTCACCAACCCTCCAACATCAGAGGGGAAAAAATGAAGGGAATTATTGTAGGTTGTATTGTTTATATTGTAAATCCCAAACATGAAAGTCTTCTCATATGTCCCTGAACTCATCCAACATCACTCTGACCACAAAAGATTAATAACAACTGTACCTCACCAGTACATCTCCACTAGTCCCAGTATTTCTCAGTTTTTCATCATTTTCAATGCATAAAATAGTGGCTGCACGTACATGTTATGCAAATGCTCACTTTTTGCATTCGTACTTTGTTCTTCTACTGTATGTGTACTCTAAAAGAGCCCTGTGCACTGTCCACCAGCCCATGTTTCCCTGGAAGGCTGCAGGCCATCCTTCCATTGCCCTCCATTTTCTCTAAAACATTTGTGGCAGCTGATGTTTTAGAGGTTACATTGGAAACATTGACATTGCAACACTCATTGTAATTGTCTGCTTTTTTTCTATTTCAATTAATATGGTACATCAATTGTAATTTTCTTGTTTAATTTTTTTATGCAACCCGGCCTTGCCTTGTTATCCAGCTAGATATGAAGCTCCTCAAAGTTTGTGTGCGCGCGTGTGTGTTTGAGCGTGTGTGTGTTTGTGTGTGTGTGTGTGTGTGTGTGAGAGTGCATGTGTGCATGTGTGCATATGTGCGTGTGTGGCGGGGCGGGGTTAGATGAAGGGACTCAGATGTGTAAAATAGATGTTTAATTATGCGAATGGTTTGAATTTTCAAAATGAGGTGTGTGTGTGTGGGGGGGGGGGCTCACTGATTAAATCAAGTCAGTGCCCTCTGGGTGCATGTGTGTACGTGTGTGCATGCGCGTGTGTGTGTGTGACGTGTGTGTGTGTGTGTGTGTGTGTGTGTGCATGTGTGCGTGGTGTCTGTGTGTGCGTGTGTTTCTGTGTGCATTAGCCAATTACTGTAGATTGAATTAATGTGGCGCCTGTGTAAATGAGATGGGGTGTGAGTTGGTGGGTGTGCTTCATTCGCTGATTTTATTTTAAAATATCCAACACCCACACTCATACAATGAAATACTGAACATTGTTAAAAAAAATACAGGAACTGTCAAATGCAAGTATGCAAAACCTTTTTGTGTAACATAAAAATCATGTACAGTGACTGCCCCACTTACTGTCACAAGTGAGTAAAACTGTACTCTTTATGTCCTAACTGAAAATGGGTAAAATGTCATTTTGGCTATTCATTTAGCACAACAATGGCACATTGGAGTCTGAAAACAGCTATCAAAGTCCAATTTTTTTTTTTTAATTACATCATTAGTTTTGGTCAGTTCAGAAACATCTTTTAAAATGGAGGCACTGTTTATTGCATTTAATTACGCTTCTGAACGTGGCGTGTTTAGGGTTTACAACACTTCTACTGTGACAAGCTGTCCCATAAAGTTAACCACTAAATACCCACATGCAATTTTCTCCAGAAGTATTTGAGCAGTGCGGCTAATTCCTTTATTTTTGCTATAGACAGAAAGAAAATGTTGTTTGATATGATAAGATGACTATGAGACAATTTAGAAGATAGCATTATTAGAAACAAGACACCAAATTATTAGGCGAACAAAAGTATTGGAAAAGATTAAATGAAATAGATTAAAATGAATACAGTAAAGACTTATTTAGATTGATTGTTGTTGTCTGATTATTGGGCTGGACTGAGTTTTCAATCACATAGTTTGCCACGTTTGTTTAAGAGAAATGCATTAATGATATGCATGGAAACTAAGAAACTAGCTGTGAGCCTTCATTTTTATTTAGAATGACTTTCATCATAAATAATACAACATTAATAGTCTCACATTTTACCTTTCGATATTAATGTGTCTTATTCCATTAGTGATAATGTCTAGGGACGAGAATCGAGAACCGATTGGAACCGGGACTAACGTTCTAGTTCTCCCGGAATCGTTCAAATTTTAAAATTTCGGTTCTAGTTTCGTTGCAATATTGTAGTTGGTAAAACTACTCATTGGTGTTAACCACTGACAAAGAATACATGATGATAAAGTATCTCAAAAAGGATAAGGTCACATGTAAATACAGCAAATGAGTTGTTAATGCAAAGTCTATTATTATTATTATAAAGCACTATTATTGCAGGGTGATATTTCACACGTAAAGTAGTAGATGAAGTAATAGGAGGGTGACACAAACGCACACACACACTCTCTCTCACACACACACACACACACACACACACACACTCACTCACACACACGATGACCGCCTGCATGCACATTATCTTTGTTTCTGCACATTTTTTTTCATGCACTTAGTCTCATGTGGTCTTTTTCTAGTTTGCTCCTATCCACACACATATGCGTGCACACACACACACTCACACTGACAAGACAGGCCCACATAATCCTTTCATTATAGAGATGCTGGCAGATACATGCTGGGATTCGCCATTGTGCTCCCTATCAGCCTGTGGGATGGGTCTCACTAATTAATATCTAACTGACGTTCGTCTCCGAGCGGCAAGTGGGGGATGTAGAGATAGAGGACACAGAGGAGGGGCGGGGGTACTGTAGAGAGATGGCCACTGAGGGGAGAAAAGAAGGATAGAAATGACAGCTTTGTGTAACTCACCCACCAAGAGCAGTGATGGCTCCTGGCATGTGCGACGTGCGGTCGCACAGGACGGCGTTGCTGGTTGGGGATCAACGCGGCCTGATGAACATTGCCATTTACATGGGGATTTTGCGTCCCCTTGTGGAATCGGAATTTGAAAGAGTATTCGGTGAGATGCACAGTAATGTACCGTTAGAGCATGTACGGTACATGTTCAGAGTGAATATGAATAACAGGACTTACTTTAATTCACAAGCCAAATATATGTTCAAATTATTCTATAATGACTGAACAAACAATAACAGTAAACACATAATTTCTAACACTGTTTTACAAAATGCTACTAGGCATTCCGGGAAGTGCAGCTTCAACCTCCTGTTGTAGCGTTGGGGAAGTTGAGGCTTGGCAAGCTGGAATGCCTAGCGGCAGGGGTGTCGAACCGGGGGGTGGGGGGGGGTGGGGGAGGCGGTGGTTGGGCAGGGGGGAGGGAGACAACTGTCCCAGGGCCCTGACCAGGAAAACTCTGACCGCACCCCCCCAACCAATATTTTCTGGAAGTAAAATGCTGTCTATAATAATCCATCCATCCATCCATTTTCTGAGCCGCTTCTCCTCACTAGGGTCGCGGGCGTGCTGGAGCCTATCCCAGCTGTCATCGGGCAGGAGGCGGGGTACACCCTGAACTGGTTGGTCTATAATAATAATAATAATATTTACTATAACTATAGAATGCAATTCCTGTAGAAATCGTGTGTGATTGTTGAAGAGCTGACACTAAAGCGAAATACTGTTGAAATGATATTGAAATATGGAATGTCTGCGATTGGCTAGCGACCAGTTCAGGGTGTACCCCACCTCTCGCCCGAAGATAGCTGGGATAGGCTCAGCCTAGTGAGGATAAGCGGAACGGAAGATGAATGAATGAATGAATATGGAATGTGAAAATTTAAATTGGTTTAGAAAATGTGGAAGGAGAAGGTAAATATGTGAGATATCTGTATTTGTGAATTTTGTCATGGAAAATATGGTATAGTGAAAAATGTGTGAATTAAGGGAATGTGAAAAAGAGTTTCTAAAATGTCCTGAATGAGTTAGAATAAGTTGAGAAATGTGAAATGAGGCAGTAAATATAAAAAAATATTTGCATTTATTTTGTGGATATTGTGAAAAATGTGGAATTCTGAAAAATGTGGGAATGTAAAAAATATTACCTAACCTGAATGAACTGAACAGTTTGATGTTGGAATTAATTGAATCAGTTTAAAAATGTGGACTCCTATGTCCACATACAGAAATGTGAGATATCTGCATATATTTCTGAAATTTGTCTTGGAAAATGTAGAATACTGAAAAATGTGGGACTTAGGTGAATGTGGAAAACCTAGTCCTAAAATGTCCTGAATGAGCTGAACAGTTTGAAGTTGCAAATTATGCCCTCCAGCATTCACACAATTATGACTAAAATAAGATATGCCTTAACTGTGTTAGCTTGCAACCAGTTCAGGGTGTACCCCGCCTCCTGCCCAATGACAGCTGGGATAGGCTCCAGCACGCCCGCGACCCTAGTGAGGTGAAGCGGCTCAGAAAATGGATGGATGGATGGATGTGTTAGCTTGAGACAGTGACAGTCTACGGCACATTTGAAAATATGTGAAAATTGGGGTTACAAGGCCACTGTAAGACCGTCAAACACCAAAGGAACCCTACACGACAAAACTGCAATTCTTGAAAATGTGGAGTTCCTCTAGCATTTTATAAATATGCCTGAAATGTCGTACACATTGGGGACATCAGATTGTCATAATGCATCTCAAAATGCGTACTTCGCTAGATCTTGTTTCAGCCAGCATCAAAGTGTTTCTTTATCATGATAGTAGGAGATGATATTCATGTGAATGACTGAGTAGAATTCTTAAAGGGAGTGTGGGTCTTACTGGTCGGTATTTCACTAACAAGTTCGTTTTATTTATTTTTTGCGCAAGAAAATGAAACTAGAAGTCATTTCCTATAAAATCAATTATTTTGGAGTAACTAGTAAATAATGAATTGCCTTTGGAATGACCTTTTTCATCGGCAAAATTGACACAACCTCCATGTCTTGGTGTGACGTAGAGGGCAGAGGTGGAGACCCACCTGTGTGGAGTTTGCATGTTCTCCCCGTGCCTGCGTCGGTTTTGACAACTGGTTAGCATATCTGCCTCACAGTTCTGAGGATCCTGGGTCAAATCCAGCCTCGCCTGTGTGGAGTTTGCATGTCCGTGCCTGCGTGGGTTTTCTTCGGGCACTCCGGTTTCCTCCCACATCCCAAAAACATGCGTGGTAGGTTAATTGACAACTCTAAATTGCCCGTAGGTGTGAATGTGAGTGCGAATGGTTGTTTGTATGTGCCCTGCAATTGGCTGGTTCAGGGTGTAACCCGCCTCCTGCCCGATGATAGCTGCCGATGAATGCCCCCTCCAACTGAAAAAGTTGGTCCCACCAATGCTACCAGTGCAAAAGTTAGCGTAGAACCCTGGCAAATATTACCTCATGTGGGATAACGAGGCAATGCAACGATACATTTTTTTTTGTATTTAAAAACAAGCCTATTAAACTGTTTCACGATCACTATTTTATTGTCTTAAAAAAAAACATCCAGACTTTCAATATCAGCAAAAATTACACCGCAGTAAATGTAGTAGTTCAATGAGGAAATCTTCTTTCCTTGCTTGACATGTCAGGCTGTGACAGGCTGACATATCCAAAATTTGGGCGGGCCAAAATCGGCCCGAAAATGAAATATTTCGTCAGACAACAAGCCTGAAATTATGACTCAGTATATTTGGGAAGGATTTTTTTTCTGCAGACATCATTTGTAAGTCCACAACTATGGAATAAGTGCCAGTGTTCACAGGATTAGATAGGTCCTTTAAGGGTCTAACTTACTGGTGAGACGTTGCCGCGGCTAATTTGCCATGGCGACACAGGAGACTAAATATTGCCTGTGTGCTCACCAGGGTGACGTCTCGCGGAGAGCATTTCGCCAGGAGGTCTCCATGACATCGCAGAGACATTTCCACAAGGTCTCCTCAGTCTCCTTGGTTTACAGCAGGTCTCGGAGACGTTGCGGAGACATTTCTCCAGTTGTGGAGAAAATTAGTCCCTACGACGTCTCTGAAACCTGCTGCTGACTTGAAAAAGTCTCCAAAAGGGCTCCGATGAAATCGAACCGGCTAGTCTCCAGGAGACGTCACGGAGATAGATAGCTAGTCGAATATGCCGAATATGCTTTTCACCTGTGATCAAGTGTTATTTGTGTGTTATGTTTTAGCATCGCAGACTGCAGCTCTTAAGAGGCCTGAATTACACCCCAAAATAATCAGTTTTAAAACTAACCCCAAAGCCATAGCTTGTCAAACACTCATCCCATTGCCACTCCCCTAGGGATCCGTTTTGTTTGTGTGCGGTGCAGTAGCCAGATGTTACATGCTACGTTGTGATTGCTTTGGAGGAGTTTAACAGCGGATTGAGTCTAAGGATAGCATGGAACCCCTATAATAAGATCATGCGTCCGCCCTCCCCTCCTGTGCAATCTGTTTAATCCTAACTAAGACGAGATATTGTAGTAAATGAATCCACCCTGTGTCTTATTTGTTTTTCAACCCACTGACATGCATTTATGGGGTGGCTTAGCAAAATCTTTACTGACTTTTATCTGGCGTGACAAAGAAAAGATAAAGAAGCAAGAGTTACTCCGATGATTATTTTATGAACGCTCAATGAAATGCAACGTCAGAATTTTTGGTCTGGAAGGTGTTGTTATGGCGAGGCGTCTTCAAAGATGACACGCGTGCAGGTTGCTGGAGACAGAGCCGCACACACCTGGTGATGGCACGTGTGTGTGTGTGTGTGTGTGAAATGGGCTGAGGCGAATCCACACAGTGTTATCCTTGAGACACCTGCTGTCGTGTTTCAGCTTTTAATGAGCTGTCGAGCTGCATTCATTATTCCAGCATAGCCAGCAAATGCACTGCGGTTGCTGCCACGGCTTTCTAAAGTGAAATAGGGGTGTGTGAGTGCCGACATATATATCTTCTTCATCTTCCGTTCCGCTTATCCTCACTAGGGTCGCGGGCGTGCTGGATCCTGTCTCAGCTAACTTCTGGCGAGAGGCGGGGTACACCCTGAACTGGGTTGCCAGCCATTGACAGGGCACATATAAACATACAACCATTCGCACTCACATTCACACCTACGGGCAATTTAGAGTCTTCAATTAGTCGGTGGACTGCGTACCTGCGTGGGTTTTCACCGGGAACTCCGGTTTCCTCCCGCATCCCAAAAACATGTATGCTTGAAAACAATCTGTTAAAATTACAGGAGTTAGATTTCCCGGTTTGTGGGAGTATGTCACGGTCGAAACGGTAATGGCATAAGACAATGCAGTGCTAACTTTATGTGCTTATTACACTTCGCCAAGTGGACATTTGTTACATTGCAACTGTATCCAGCAGTCATTTTATCAAATATACACATCTAGCCATCCATTTTCTTTTACCGCTTATCCTCACTAGGGTCGTGGCCTGCTGGAGCCTATCCCAGCTATCTTCGGGCGGGAGGCGGGGCACACCCTGAACCGGTCGCCAGCCAATCGCAGAGAAAGGATATTCAAAAAATAAACTGTATACAGAGTGGACCCCCGCATATTCGTGGTTCGGCATCTGCGGACTCACCTATTCGCAGATGTGTTTTAAATATTTTTTAAACGAGGGCACCAACCCTCGTTTTTCATAGAAACCGCTTATTGGCGGTATTTTTTAGCTTGTTCATGCCTTTTTCTGGATTTCTTTTTAATGGCAATTATAATGGACGTCAATTTTTCACGGATTTTCTTTATTCGTGGTCGGCCCTGGTCCCGATCCCCCAGCGGGGGTCCACCGTATCCGTTGGTACATCACCAGCTCCTGGGCTGGCATGCTTCTTACATAGCTGTCCGTTGTTTTGTAGGTAAGAATGTGCATTATTTTGACAGTTGTGTTCTGTGCGTGAAATGTATTAAAAATGGGAAGAAACAACTACTTGTTTTCACGAGGCTGTAGGCATGTAAACATACCCTTAATTGTTCTTGCATGTCAGAATTAGGAATAAGACATTTAGTTGATCGGCCGTACGGGAATTTAACGATGAATTAACTGATTACTGGTAGCTGTTTTTGTTTTTTAAATAACATTATATATTGTATTACAGGTATATATTATATTTTGCATTGTGAAAAATACAAATGTGTTTTTACACATAGATAGCGGTTTTATTTTCAGAAGTCCTCGATATAGTCAATAATACCCCCCAAAACACAACTTATTTTGTTACGTTTTGTACTTTACTACTGCATTAGTGTAAATTAGTGACAGACTATGATCTGTTCCGACTTACATAAAGATTTGTCCGAGCGGAACTCCATCATTAGCTGATGACTCCGACAGTCAAATATGTTACTGGGCTTTTACTTAATTATATACATGTACATGTATTCATAAACTGAACATATTAGATAAAGGGACTTCCCTAAAAGAAGAGATCAGTGCCACGATACAACATTTTGTGGTTCAATTTTGTGTAATTGTGATTTACTTTTGCTCTATTTATTTATGTCCATGCAGTTGTCATGTTACTCTTCAGTTGTTTTAATTTTCAATTTCCTTTTTTGTTCTTAGCTTAAATAAAAATGTGGGACGCGACTAATGACAATAGGAAAATGTGGATCCCAGGGTGACAACAGTTGACAACCACTGCCCTAGAGGGCGTATTTGAATGGTATCTGTGGATTGCTTCAGTAGGCTTTGATGTGTTAACTAGTCTTAACTAGTAATTTCTTCTTTAGTAGTATTTAACTAGCCACATCCTATGAAAGGAATTGTAATTTCAGGTTATCTTTGCTCCTCTATAATTTCTTCACTTTCTCCCACTTTTACTTCTTTCATCTCCCCCTCCCATACCATGTCAGCATTGTCTCAGCACCAAAGTGAGGATAGGGGGGGGCGGCGGGGGGGTTGGTAGTGGTTGTCGTCCGGCAGGGTGGGTGGGGTCTGCCTGCAATTCGACAGCACTCTCCCCTGCTTGTGTTCAAGCCCACCTCCCTCCCATCCATCCTCCCACTCTCTCTCACTCCCCCTCCCTATGGTCCATCCTCCCCCCACCCACACGCCTTTCACAAGCAAGCAATGAGGTAATCCCTAGCAGCCTCGTGAAGTGCAGCAGCAAGTGCGGTGAGAGGAGCAAGAACAGCGGCCGGCGTCATGTCAGGAGCCGTGATATGCACTGACTCTTATCACTTTTCACATGTTAGCAGCTATCTCCTCTAGCTGATCTGGTTAGCTGCTGACAAGCTCTAGCTTTGACAGTTTTTTTTGTAGCTCTTTTTGTACTGAGGGGGTCACTATGTGGAGGGGCTATTAGACTGGGCAAAGCAGGGGTGGGACAGGCTTAGCCCAGAGGCTCGGGGGCTTATATTGGACACGCCGAGGTGGGGTGAAGAGACAGAAGAGGCAAAAAAGGACAAGAGAGGACGTGAGCGGAGAAATTAGGGGAAAGGTGTGTGCCCACCATGACGGAAAGGTGCAGTCTGTGGAGCGCACTGTCGGCTGCAGCATGCTGCTTCTACCGGGGATCCTTCATGCAGGTGCAGGTCAGTGTGTGTTGCATGTTATGTGTCCCAATGAATTTCTCATGATGCACATGTGAGTTCACGGTGGAGCCGGGAGCATCAACACTCACGCTAAGTGCCACACTGGTGACATCATAGAAGTAGTACTGGACTGTCAAAACCACTGTGCAGAGACAGGAAGTGGCATATTGTACTACTTAAGAGTTTTAGTGCATGGGAGTGAAAGTGTGTTGAGGTGTACAGTATCATCTTCACTTCATCTAATTCCAGCTCGGCGTTTGAAACCCAATATGCGACCATATACACAGGACAGGATGATTTACTGTATTTTTGCTAAACATACTGCTCACAGTAAAAGCCTATATCAAATGTCAGACTTTAAAGGTGCTTAACTCGGTGTCTCATTAGATGAGAACATGGACTTTTCCAGAACTAAAAGGTATACTTATGTAAAGAAAATGTAGGTAGTAATTGTTTAAGTGGTGACCTCTTTTTGCTATATTTTGGTTTTGTTGTATACTGTCACTGACCATAATATTCGATACAGTAGACCTGAACCATCTTCGAGAAAAAAATTCTGTCGTTATAAAGATCCTGATTAGTGTAGATTGGTATTGTATGATGTATGCTTAGTATTTCTGTGTTGTCTGCAGTTGTGTTTGAATTAGTGATGGGCATAGTATTTGATTGATCCTTCAGAATGTGGTCAATTGCATGGACTTGATTGTTGATTGCAGCAATTCAGTCTCAACTCGTTTACTGTGGAAGAAAAAGTTGAGCAAATCTCCACACACTGGCATGGAAACAGGATTTCAGAACATTCAAATGGACATTGTTCCATGTCATTCAAAATAATAATTCATTTTGAATGGCATGACCGTAAACTCAGATTTTCCAAATTATGGAACTTTAGAGGGCGGCACTGTGTACAGTGGGTACGGAAGGAATTCAGACCCCCTTAAATTTTTCATTCTTTGTTATATTGCAGCGATTTTCTAAAATAATTTAAGTTCATTTTTTTCCTCATTAATGTACACACAGGACCTCATATTGACAGACATTTTTTTCTACTTTTGAAATTTTTGCAGATTTATTAAAAAGAAAAACTGAAATATCACACAGCCATAAGTATTCAGACTCTTTGCTGTGACACTAATATATTTAACTCGGGTGCTGTCCATTTCTTTTGGTCATCCTTGAGATGGTTCTACACCTTCATTGGAGTCCAGCTGTGTTTGATTATACTGATTGGACTTGATTAGGAAAGCCACACACCTGTCTATATAAGACCCTACAGCTCACAGTGCATGTCAGCGCAAACGAGAATCATGAGGCCAAAGGAACTGCCTGAAGAGCTCAGAGAAAGAATTGTGGCAAGGTGCAGATCTGGCTAAGGTTACGAAAAACATTTCTGCTGCACTTAAGGTTCCTAAGAGCACAGTGGCCTTCATAATCCTTAAATGGAAGACATTTGGGACAACCACAACCCTTCCGAGAGCTGGCCGTACGGCCAAACTGACCAATCGGGGGAGAAGAGCAGTGGTGAGAGAGGTAAAGAAGAACCCAAAGATCACTGTGGCTGAGTTCCACAGATGCAGTCGGGAGATGGGAGAAAGTTCTAGAAAGTCAACCATCACTGCAGCCGTCCACCAGGCGGGGCTTTATGGCTGAGTGGCCCGACGGAAGCCTCTCCTCAGTGCAAGACACATGAAAGCCCGGAGTTTGCTAAAAGACACCTGAAGGACTCCAATATGGTGAGAAATAAGATTCTGTGGTCTGACGAGACCAAGATAGAAATTTTTTGGCCTTCATTCTAAGTGGTATGTGTGGAGAAAACCAGGCACCTGTCCAATACTGTCCCAACAGTGAAGCATGGTGGTGGCAGCATCATGTTGTGGGGGTGTTTTTCAGCTGCAGGAACAGGAGGACTGTTTGCAATCGAAAGATGAATGCGGCCAAGCCTTCTCCAGAATGCTCAGGACCTCAGACTGGGCCGAAGGTTCACCTTTCAACAAGACAATGACCCTAAGCACACAGCTAAAATAACGAAGGAGTGGCTTCAGAACAACTCCGTGACTGTTCTTGAATGGCCCAGCCAGAGCTCTGACTTCAACCCAATTGAGCATCTCTGGAGAGACCTGAAAATGGCTGTCCACCAACGTTCACAATCCAACCTGACGATCTGCAAGGAGGAATGGCAGAGGATCCCCAAATCCAGGTGTAAAAAACTTGTTGCATCATTCCCAAAAAGACTCATGGCTGTATTACCTCAAAAGGGTGCTTCTACTAAATACTGAGCAAAGGGTCTGAATACTTATGGCTGTGTAATATTTCAGTTTTTCCTTTTGAATAAATAATAATTAAATTTTTTTCTGTCAATATGGGGTGTTGTGTGTACATTAATGAGGAAAAAAAATAACTTAAATGATTTTAGCAAATGGCTGAAATATAACGAAGAGTGAAAATTTTAAGGGGGTCTGAATACTTTGCGTACCCACTGTAATAGTGGTTAACGTCTGCCTCAAATTTCTGAGTTTTAGGATTCAAATCTCTGCGTCTTCCTGTGTGGAGTTTGCATGTTCTCCCCGAGCTTGTGTGGGTTTCTCCCACTTTCCCTAAAACATTCATGTTAGATTAATTACCGACATTTGTTCATAGGTGTTAATGTGAGTGTGAATGGTTGTTTGCCTCTATATGTGCTACAATTGGCTGGCAACCAGTCCACTGTGTACTCTACCTGTCACCCAAAGTCAGCAGGGATAGGGTCCAGCTCACCCGCGACCCTAGTGAGGAAAAGTACGATGGAAAAGGGATGAATAAATAGAAATTTTGTCAAATTGCCATCCCCCATTGAAATGCTCTGTATCATACCCATATGATGTTTGTAATATTATAAGCTACATGAAGTAAAAATAGAAATATCCATCAGTATGATGAATACTCAATTGAAAGTGAACAGTGTTGATTGACTTTCTAATGGCAAAATTATTGACACGGTAATTGTATTGGATTGCATTAGATTTGATTAGAAGAAATGAGGTGGCTGCTAAGTTTGACCATGTCTACATCCCATAATATTTCTTTAAAGGATGTAGCAAAGGTGTGCAGGTTAATGTATGACTATTTTTAAATCAATATGGTTTCAAAGTTTTGGCTGTTTCTTTGTGTGTGTGTTTGGAGATGCGTGTGTTTTGGGAGTCTCAATAATCAATAAAGACGTAGGATGTGTGTTAAATTTCAGTCTGTAATGGAGTATGTCACAATGAAATTAGTAATGTATATAATATAATATACTGGATACGTATTTATACAGTGGCACCTCCACTTACAACTGACCCAACTTATGAGTTTTTGAGAGATGCGAGCATTGCTCAGACAAATATTTGTCTTCAGTTGAGAGAAAAAAACATGAGTTAAGTGTGCTAGTAATGGTATCAGTGAACAATACAACAAGAAGCAGTTTGGCAGATGGTGAACAATTCTTGCCAAATGCTGGCTTCAAGCTGTTTATTGCCACTCCCCGTTTAAGTTTATTGTACAACTAAACATAAAATAGAATTGCATGTTGTGTATTTAACAAAACCACAATAACTTTGTGTTACGACGCTTAATGGTAACACTCAATGACAAACACCATACACACGGCAATGAAACTAGCGTCGATGTTGGTGTCATTATAAACCTCTAAAGGTCCCGTATTTTGGCAATTTAGTCCTCCATAGAGTGACTCTCTATAGACTTCGTATAAAAGTGTCAATTTCATTTCAGAAAACACCTTGGTTTTGTCATACGAGTGTCCAGAAAAGGCCACTTTGACAGCTACTTCTGTTTGACACAGTTTTGTATCCACTTTGTCCATATTTGGCTAAGCCCGCCCCCTTTCCGCTGCTTGTTTGCCTCCATGTAGAAGACCCACTTGTGAGAGCACAGCTGTTTGTTGGGTTGACAGCGCTGGCTCAGGAGCGGAAAGGGAAGGCGGAGAGCTTTCTAGTGACGTAGATAAGGTTGAGAAGTTGATCTGATTTCAGGGGGTGGCAGGTGATGCCTGGTTAGCACATCTGCCTCACAGTTCTGAGGACCGGGATTCAAATCCCGCCCTCGCCTGTGTGGAGTTTGCATGTTCTCCCCGTGCCTGCGTGGGTTTTCTCCGGGCACTCCGGTTTCCTCCCACATCCCAAAACATGCGTGGTAGGTTGATTGAAGACTCTAAATTGCCCGTAGGTGTAAATGTGAGTGCGAATGGTTGTTTGTCTATACTGTATGTGCCCTGCGATTGGCTGGTGAGCAGTTCAGGGTGTACCCCGCCTCTCCCCCAAAGATAGCTGGAATAGGCTCCAGCATACCCGGGACCCTAGTGAGGATAAGCAGTACAGAAAATGGGTGGATGATTTCAGGCCTCTTGGCAGAAAAATGTCTGGAACTTAGGAATGCATTTACTGAGGCACCGTAGAGACAATATTTCATCGCAAATACAACCCCAATTCCAATGAAGTTGGGACGTTATGTTAAACATAAATAAAAACAAAATACAATGATTTGCAAAGCATGTTCAACCTATATTTAATTGCATACACCACAAAGACAAGATATTTAATGTTCAAACTGATAAATTTTGTTTTTAGCAAATAATCATTAATTTAGAATTTTATGGCTGCAACACGTTCCAAAAAAGCTGGGACAGGGTCATGTTGACCACTGTTTTACATCACCTTTTCTTTTAACTACATTCAATAAATGTTTGGGAACTGAGGACACTAATTGTTGAAGCGTTGGAGGTTGAATTCTTTCCCATTCTGGCTTGATGTACAGCTTCAGCTGTTCAACAGTCCGGGGTCTCCGTTGTTGTATTTTATGCTTCATAATTTGTAGTGTATTCAATTAAATATAGGTTGAGCGTGATTTGCAAATCATTTTATTCTGTTTTTATTTGTTTAACACAACGTCCCAACTTTATTGGAATTGGGGTTGTACAAGAAAAAGTTGGTGTGGCAAAATTTTGCCTTTTTAAGTAACTTATGTTTGCAAAATGTCCATTGAAACATTATGAAGTCAAGGCACCACTGTAATAATAATGTGTAAAAAAAAAAAAAAAAAAAAAAAAGTGGTTTTGTTTTAATGTCACAGGTGAGACATTTCAACAATACTGTTTTTACAGTAATATTAACACACCCTAAGATTTGACTGGCGTCGTCGTAATTTTTGTTTTATCTCCTTTGCGTCAGATTTGAATTTTTAGCTCAGACTCCATCCATCCATTTTCTGAGCCGCTTATCCTCACAAGGGTCGCGGCAGTGCTGGAGCCTATCCCAGCTATCATCGGGCAGGAGGCGGGGTACAACCTGAACTGGTTACCAGCCAATCGCAGGGCACACATAAACAAACAACCATACGCACATTCACACTTACGGGCAATTTTGAGTCTTCAATTAACCTACCATGCATGTTTTTGGGATGTGGGAGGAAACCGGAGTGCCCGGAGAAAACCCACGCAGGCACGGGGAGAACATGCAAACTCCACACAGGCGGGGCCGGGGATTGAACCCCGATCCTCAGAACTGTGAGGCAGGCGCTCTAACCAGTCGACCTCCGTGCCGCCTAGCTCAGACTCGTTACGTTATTTTTATTCAAAGCGCCGATGGGGTTCGTGCGTAACAGTGGTTGAAGTGGGTGAATTAATTAGTTAGTGATGCTGTTACGAGTTAAGTGGCTGCCTCTCTATTGTAAGCGAAGAATAATTGCTTAATTCTTTGCAACATGGGATTGTTTTCAAACACTCATTTTATCTGGCCTAATATTGACTCCCCGATCCATTCTCATTAAAGATAGCTTGTCAAGAATAATACTCTGCAACCCAAGTAGGTGTGTTGTAATTGTTACTTGTTCAACTCATCCATAGTTCCATTGATGACATCTCTGCCTCCAGCAAGATATAATTTTTTTTAATTAGTTAATTATTATCAATACTATCTCACACAAAGGATATGCATGACTTCATATATAATTCTTCTTGGCATCAGTCACTGTCTTCACTGGTGTGTGAGTGTTATGCTCAGAAACCACTGTTTTATGTTGTTAATGTTTTGCATCCCAAAGGCAACAAAACATGAAGAAGAAAGTATAGTATGGTTTTAGCTTTTACAATAATGTAATGCCTTTAGATACGAGGGACCCGACTTTTGGGTTTTTCAAGATATGAGTTGTCGTTCAGCCAATTTTTTGCTTTGACCTGTGAGCAGAAATTTGAGATACGACCACTGTATGATTGCAGTGAACTCATCTCTACTCACTTCACTGCAAGAAGCAAAAGAGAAGATAATTCTTTATTGCCACTCTCAGTTGAAGTTTACTATTAACCTAAACATACAATAAAACAAAGAGAGTTAAGGCCTCTTTATACTCCCGCGCTCGCGTGGCCGACAACGCCCGCAATGCATCACGTGACCGACGAATTGACCCGTGCGGCCCCTCTGCGTAGCTTGATGCGAACACGGCAAAAATTGGTGCTGCGCGTAGAATGCCGCGGAGATCATCTCTTGTGATTGGTCTGTTTTAGCTGACGCTGTGATGACTTACTCAGCGTGCCCCTTGGTTCTACATACCATCTACGCCGCCGCCTTCTTGATTGATTTTGCAGCATAATTAAACGTATCTTCTGGTCATCAAGGTCCATTTGTTCTAGCAGACACTGTTCCACGGTCACCATTGTTGTTGCTTTGTTCCTTGTACTGAAAGGAAAGTAAAATCGGCTACCGGAAATGGCCGCGGCAGTATAAAGAAGCCTTTACGTGTTGTGTATTTAAAAAAAAAAACACATAATTTTGCCTTAAAGTCCGCTAGGTAAAACATAATCGGAAATGTCATAGACTGGCTAACAAATCTATTTGGCGTTGTTATAACACTTTAAGCAATGGATATTTGAACACAAACAGTGCATCAACATATGTAGACAGACAATAGAGCAATAGTCACAGGCATATATTCTTTATCCTTCAAGTACTACATTACTGCAAATGACTAAATCACTTACAGTAGTTGTGAAACTCTTCTTTTATGTCTGCATGACTGTAATATGCTGCTGCCTGGTGGCCAAATCGTGCACACCTGAAGGCGCAGCAATTAATTAATTATGATGTGCAAAACAGTATATTCATTTACCTTCTATTTAGTTTTGTTATTACTTAATGTTTCTATAAAGTACAATATGTGCTATCAGGCTATTAAACTCAAATCTCAACGCACCACTGTTTTTTTTTGTTCAGGATGTTACCATAGTTACAGTAGAACATTAAAAATTGAAGATTCCAAAAGGCATACCATTTTGGAAATGGAGCAACATTTCCAGAACGAATGCACTACAGAATTCGCACAAAATCTTTGTCATCGAGCGAAACAGCAACTAATGCTGTGACCCGTCAGCCTACCTCACTTGAGCTTCGTTTAGCTAGCATCAAGTGACAAGTGTTTTGCTTTGTCTTTTTTGCACTAAACAGTAAACAGTAAAACCTAAAAACCCACAATGCTAGCTGCACCAGACAGCCGCTAACTGGAAACTAGCACATATAGGCGTCGTCACTTGTCATCAAAAGTAGAACTGTTTTAACGTTTTACATCAAATTAGTGGTCAACTTGTTTTCATTTGAGGGTTTAAAAAGAGTTTGAATTGTGTTAGCACATTCTTATGACAATGGTTAACTTTGATGTAACCTTTTATAACTGTTATGAATGTTAACATTTTACTTAAAACATCACCTTTACAGTTAATAAAAGTTGTATTATGGTTAGACTTGGACTTGGTCTCGTTTTATTATTTTCCATCCATCCATTTGCCATACCACTTATCCTCACTAGTGTCACGGGCTGCTGGAGCCTATCCCAGCCATCTTCGGGTGGGAGGCAGGGTACACCCTGAACCGGCCTCCAGCCAATCGCAGGGCACATAGAAACAAACAACCATTCACACTCACATTCACACCTACGGGCAATTTAGAGTTTTCAATCAACCTACCGCGCATGTTTTTGGGATGTGGGAGGAAACCGGAGTGCCTGAAGAAAACCCACCCAGGCACCGGGGGGAACATGCAAACTCCACACAGGCAGAACCGGGATTTGAACCCTGGTCCTCAGAACTGTGAGGCAGATGTGTTAACTAGTCATCCACCGTGCCGCGTTTTATTATTTCCAATGGGAAAAATGTTTTAAAAGCCAGACAAATTGGACACCAACCTGAGTTTTAAGGTTCCACTATACATATTTCAAAATATCATATTCACTAATTTTAGTTAATGGCATGACAAACAAAGGACGTGTCAGTAATAACTGATTTGGTGGTGTGTCCCCAGCTCATCATTTGTATCAGTGGAAAGAGATTACATTTGATCCCCTGGTCTAGACTGCACTATACTCACTATGTACACGCACACACACACACACACACAAAACACACACACATGCACGCATAGTCATTCTGCTCAACCATTGTGTGTGCATTATACCCAGTGCTTCCAGCGCGTCTCTGTAACTGGGACAATGTAACTACCCCCTGGACTCATACAGTGACAGTGACATCCCCCCTCTTCATCTCACACACACGCACGCACACACATATACACGCACACCCACGCGCATGCATGGATAAGCTAGCCCTCCCCTCCAGTTTGATTGTTTTTTAAATTAATCTTTTTTTTCTCTCCGCAAGCCACTTTCCCTCTTCTCTTCTTCCTCCTTCTCCGCCTCTACCTCCTCCTCCTCCTCTTCTTCCTTTACGCCTCCAAGGCTGTGGCCTCATTCCCTGCTGACCTGAGCAGCATGTGGCCGCCATGGTGCCCAAGCCAGCAGCTGGTCACTCTGTCCTTTAGCATTCCTGTGCCCGACTGTATGTGGACCATTCAAACAGTCGGCCTTTAAGCTCTCAACATGCCTGCCAGCCACATGCATCGCTAACCATGTCTCTGCCCAGATACACCACATGATACACCAGTCATCATCATCTCATGCCATCTTTTTTTTATATACTGTAGTATGGATTTTAAAATGCATGGAAAGACATACATACGTGTTTTTTTGCGTAATCCAGCTAATTAACAGAGTTGATAACTGACCGACTTGCTTTTTGCACTTTCGCACTTGGTAAATGTAACTACAGTATTTCCTGTGCCCGCTTTCCGACGAGAATTACAGTTTAGTCTAAAACAAAAATGAAATGAAGAAATGTAAGTTCACTGAAGACTGTAAATTTTCCAACGTGTGAATTATCCATCCATCCATCCATTCTCTACCGCTTATCCGGGTCGGGTCGCGGGGGCAGTAGCTTCAGCAGGGACGCCCAGACTACCCTCTCCCCAGCCACTTCATCCAGCTCTTCCGGGGGGATCCCGAGGCGTTCCCAGGCCAGCCGAAGGATGTAGTCTCTCCAGCGCGTCCTGGGTCGTCCCCGGGGTCTCCTCCCGGTGGGACATGCCCGGAACACCTCACCAGGGAGGCGTCCGGGAGGCATCCGAATCAGATGCCCCAGCCACCTCATCTGGCTCCTCTCAATGCGGAGGAGTAGCGGCTCTACTCTGAGATCCTCCCGGATGACCGAGCTTCTCACCCTATCTCTAAGGGAGAGCCCGGACACCCTGCGGAGGAAACTCATTTCGGCCGCTTGTATCCGGGATCTTGTTCTTTCGGTCACGACCCACAGCTCATGACCATAGGTGAGGGTAGGAACGAAGATCGACCGGTAAATTGAGAGCTTCGCCTTTCGGCTTAGCTCTTTCTTTACCACAACGGACCGATACAAAGTCCGCATCACTGCAGACGCTGCACCGATCCGCCTGTCGATCTCCCGTTCCATTCTTCCCTCACTCGTGAACAAGACCCCAAGATACTTGAATTCCTCCACTTGGGGCAGGATCTCATCCCCGACCTGGAGATGGCATGCCACCCTTTCCCGACTGAGGACCATGGTCTCAGATTTGGAGGTGCTGATTCTCATCCCAGCCGCTTCACACTCGGCTGCGAACTGCTCCAATGAGAGTTGGAGGTCACGGCTTGATGAAGCCAACAGAACCACATCATCTGCAAAAAGCAGAGATGCAATACTGAGGCCACCAAACCGGACCCCCTCTACGCCTCGGCTGCGCCTAGAAATTCTGTCCATAAAAGTTATGAACAGAATCGGCGACAAAGGGCAGCCTTGGCGGAGTCCAACCCTCACCGGGAACGAGTTCGACTTACTGCCGGATATGCGGACCAAACTCTGACTCCGGTCGTACAGGGACCGAACAGCCCGTATCAGGGGGTTCGGTACCCCATACTCCCGAAGCACTCTCCACAGGACTCCCCGAGGGACACGGTCGAACGCCTTCTCCAAGTCCACAAAACACATGTAGACTGGTTGGGCGAACTCCCATGCACCCTCGAGGACCCTGCCGAGGGTGTAGAGCTGGTCCACTGTTCCACGGCCAGGACGAAAACCACACTGCTCCTCCTGAATCTGAGATTCGACTTCCCGACGGACCCTCCTCTCCAGCACCCCTGAATAGACCTTACCAGGGAGGCTGAGCAGTGTGATCCCCCTGTAGTTGGAACACACCCTCCGGTCCCCCTTCTTAAAAAGGGGGACCACCACCCCAGTCTGCCAATCCAGAGGCACTGTCCCCGATGTCCACGCGATGTTGCAGAGGCGTGTCAACCAGGACAGCCCCACAACATCCAGAGCCTTTAGGAACTCCGGGCGAATCTCATCCACCCCCGGGGCCCTGCCACCGAGGAGCTTTTTAACTACCTCGGTGACCTCAAACCCAGAGATAGGAGAGCCCGCCTCAGAGAACTCACACTCTGCTTCCCCATGGGAAGGCGTGTCGGTGGAATTGAGGAGGTCTTCGAAGTATTCTCCCCACCGACTCACAACGTCCCGAGTCGAGGTCAGCAGCGCCCCATCCCCACTATACACAGTGTTGGTGGTGCACTGCTTTCCTCTCCTGAGACGTCGGATGGTGGACCAGAATTTCCTCGAAGCCGTCCGGAAGTCTTTCTCCATGGCCTCACCGAACTCCTCCCATGCCCGGGTTTTTGCTTCAGCGACCACCAGAGCTGCATTCCGCTTGGCCAGCCGGTACCCATCAGCTGCCTCAGGAGTCCCACAGGACAAAAAGGCCCGATAGGACTCCTTCTTCAGCTTGACGGCATCCCTCACCGTTGGTGTCCACCAACGGGTTCGCGGATTGCCGCCACGACAGGCACCGACCACCTTACGGCCACAGCTCCGGTCGGCCGCCTCAGCAATGGAGGCGCGGAACATGGTCCACTCGGACTCGATGTCCCCCGCCTCCCCCGGAACATGAGCAAAGTTCTGTCGGAGGTGGGAGTTGAAACTCCTTCTGACAGGGGATTCTGCCAGACGTTCCCAGCAGACCCTCACAATACGTTTGGGCCTGCCACGTCGGACCGGCATCTTCCCCCACCATCGGAGCCAACTCACCACCAGGTGGTGATCAGTTGACAGCTCCGCCCCTCTCTTCACCCGAGTGTCCAAGACATGCGGCCGCAAGTCCGATGACACGACCACAAAGTCGATCATCGAACTGCGACCTAGGGTGTCCTGGTGCCAAGTGCACGTGTGGACACCCTTATGCTTGAACATGGTGTTCGTTATGGACAATCCGTGACGAGCACAGAAGTCCAATAACAGAACACCGCTCGGGTTCTGATCGGGGGGGCCGTTCCTCCCAATCGCGCCCTTCCAGGTCTCACTGTCATTGCCCACGTGAGCATTGAAGTCCCCCAACAGAACAATGGAGTCCCCAGCGGGAGCGCTCTCCAGCACCCCCTCCAAGGACTCCAAAAAGGGTGGGTACTCTGAACTGCTGTTTGGTGCATAGGCACAAACAACAGTCAGGACCCGTCCCCCCACCCGAAGGCGGAGGGAGGCTACCCTCTCGTCCACCGGGGTGAACCCCAACGTACAGGCGCCGAGCCGGGGGGCAATAAGTATACCCACACCTGCTCGGCGCCTCTCACCATGGGCAACTCCAGAGTGGAAGAGAGTCCAACCCCTCTCGAGAGGACTGGTACCAGAGCCCCAGGTGTGTGTGGAGGCGACTCCGACTATATCGAGTCGGAACTTCTCGACCTCACACACCAGCTCGGGCTCCTTCCCTGCCAGAGAGGTGACATTCCACGTCCCTAGAGCCAGCTTCTGTAGCCGGGGATCGGATCGCCAAGGTCCCCGCCTTCGGCCACCGCCCGGCTCACACTGCACCCGACCCCTATGGCCCCTCCCACAGGTGGTGAGCCCATGGGAAGGGGGACCCACGTTACCCTTTCGGGCTGTGCCCGGCCGGACCCCATGGGTGCAGGCCCGGCCACCAGGCGCTCGCCTTCGAGCCCCACCACCAGGCCTGGCTCCAGCGGGGGGCCCCGGTGGCCCGCGTCCGGGCAAGGGAAAACGAAGTCCATTGTTTGTCGTCATCATTAGGGGTCTTTGAGCCGTGCTTTGTCTGGTCCCTCACCTAGGACCTGTTTGTCATGGGTGACCCTGCCAGGGGCATAAAGCCCCAGACAACTTAGCTCCTAGGATCACTGGGACACACAAACCCCTCCACCACGACAAGGTGACGGCTCAAGGAGGGGCGTGTGAATTATTATTATTTTTTTTTTGTCAATGTACCCTCCTGGCTGGCGACCAGTCCATGGTGTACTCCACCTCTCGCCTCAAGTGAGCTGGGATTGGCTGCAGCTCACCCATTACCCTAATGAGGATAAACGCTATAAAAAGTGGATGGATGTTGTGAATGATACTAAAATTACCTGTACTGTACCACTTTACCACTTTTTACCACTCATTCTTTACCAAGTGGTACAGTACAGTTAGTTTGGACCACTTCACAACTTTTGACATTGGAAATGTGAATATATGCTTCCTATTAAGTAAGACGGCGCATCAGCGGCAGGGCGCAAATGTTTGCATATACTGATTTCCATGCAAGTGCAAGTCTCACTGCGCGTCTTTTTCAGTTTTGGCAGACTGGTCTGCTCCAAGCTTTGCGTTCTGGGACAGCGAGGGTGTGTCCTTAGACATGCGCATGGCGCAGTGACAATTTGGTGGTAGAAAGTCAATCTAAATTTACGCGCATTTGGCGCAAGGTAGACCGCTGGTCTAACACAATTTTGGTGAATTTGATCAAGGTACAGAGAGACATAGATAATAAGCTGCGCGGACGTATGGTGGATGTCAGATGTATTCCATTCAGAAATATGTGAACATCTAACCCTCTGAATCATTGTGTAAATCAGTTAATTGAATGCATTATTATTATCCATCCATCCATCCATCCATATTCCGTACCCCTTGTCCTCATTAGGGTCGCAGGCATGCTGGAGCCTATCCCAGCTGACTCTGGGTGAGAGCCAATCGTAGGGCACACATAGACAAACAACCATTTGCACTCACATTCACACCTACGGGCAATTTAGAGTCTTCAATTAACCTACAATGCATTTTTTATGGGATGTGGGAGGAAACCAGAGTGCCCGAAGAAAACCCACGCAGGCATGGACATGCAAACTCCACACAGGCGAGGCTAGATTTGACCCAGAATCCTCAGAACTGTGAGGCAGATGTGCTAACCAGTTGTCAACCGTGCCACCCATTAATTGTATTATTATTATTATTATCGTTATTATATTTTTTTAAATCATCCCACTGGTCGGCACAGCTATGGGGGTGGGCACACAAACGATTGGGGGTGGGGGTGATCTCCAAATGCCCACTTCACGGTGCAGATATTTGTGATCTCCCAGACCAACTTTACATCATTCATCCGCCCGTGGAGGTCTGGTCGCAGTTCCTTATAAACGAACTTTGCACGCTTTGACCTCCTGACTTGAACAAATCAGTTTCTACTTGGGAAAAATTTGGTTGACTGCACACCGTCATGTCTAAGATTGTCAGTGCACTACTAGCATTTAGAGGGAATGAGAGGAGCCGCTTTGATTGGACATGATTGAAGTCGGCCGTATAGTACTTTCTTAAATGTAGAGGCAATGTATTCAGTAACAGTTTTACTTTCATTTTAGCTTTCATTCAAGTGTCTAAACTCATGACAACGGTGACTTGTGGACACACCTCACAATTTTCATCTTTTAGTTTTAATCATCAAACGTGTAAAAAAGTGCACTAACAAGTGATAGTGATATGATGAGCGCAGTCTTACTGCTTTGAATGTACATCCTTTTCTTCCCATCTATATTGTTCTTATGTTCTTTTCTGAACGCCACTTATTGAGGGTGCTCATTTTGTCACAAAAAGGCAGAGAAAAAGCAATGCTCAAACAACTTTAGAAGTTTTTTTTTTTCCCCCAAAAAAAATATTTTGTACAAATTTCAAATTGTACAAGCTCCGGGGCATTCATCTTTAGAAGTTCCGCTGTCATTCACTGTATGTGTCTTCGTCAAAAAATTTCATCAACTCCACTGGTTATTAGACTGCTCGCTTTTCTGCATGCAGAATGTCATTTTGTGTGCTGCCATACGGAAGAGCAGCTCAGCATTTTTCCTTTACGTCCCTCTAAATAGTGTTTATACATATTTTAGAGTTTGATAGCAATAAAAGACACCGAAGTACAACGCCAAGTGAGCGTGTTCTCTTAATCTTTGTCAAAAGCAAGGACGATGGTTATAGCAAAGTCGGTCACAGCAGGTTAACCCGCAATCGTCTTGTCATTCAGACGATACACTCTTGCCAGTGTCATTCATTCACTGTGTGTTGTGTGTGTGTGTGTGTGTGTGTGCGCGCGCGTGTGTGTGTGTGTGTGTGTGTGTTGGGGAAACCCAGAAAGGGAGCCCAAGCCAACTGGTATGTTTTAACATTGAAATATTCACCATGTAATCCCCTCCTTTCCACTCCCGTTATCTGTCTCTCCTCCTTGCCCTCCTCCCTAAAAAGCTTTTCATCATAAATCCTCTGTTGGCTTGCCGGCCTGTCACACCCTGGAGGCTCATAGTGTGAAAGGCCAGCTATGAGTGTGCACGTGTGTACGTGCGTGTGTCCAGGTCCTCATTAGTCCACTCCCATGTTTTTGGCATTAATTAGGCGTGGGACTGTCAGCTTCATATTTTTGTTTCATGTACATTTTGTCTGTTCACAGCTTCGTCGTGGTGTGTGTTGTGTCTCGACCGTGCAGGCAGAAATCAAACTGTGAAGAGTTACAGGCTTATAGAGGATGTAGAGTTTGGGCATCGGTTGAAGAGTGGGATTAGTTGAAATCTGTGTAATTGATAATTCATTCTGTAGTTCGGACACTTTGATACAAGAAGCTTCTCTTTGATTTAGTGACGTGTCCTCAGAGTGAGATCAAAGTTGCAGTATGGGAAGCACACTGAAGAATAAATGGGATTGACTGCTTCTGTATTGTTAGCTGTTTCTTCAGTTAAATCAGTAGGATTACGAAAAAAAGCATACAGGGGGTTGTCGGTTTTTGTTCCATTCCTATGGCGGCGACATAACTCGAATTTATACGTAATTTGGGATGTGGTTTAGTCTATCACTAACCTATGCGAACATAATTAAAGTAACTAATGGGATGAAAAACACTTCTAATCTGTATCTATAGTACATACTTATAAAACAATTCAATGACGACCAAACTAGCACACAGTTAGAAATGTCAAAATGTCATAATTACAGTAAATATTTGTCTAAAAACCACTTATAGACTGTAAATATGAAACAATCTAAAATAAATGTAGGCCTAAAGCAAGGCAATAACTGATCATGCCTTCTTGTGCTATGTATTCTTACATCGCTGTGCAAACTAGTTTATTGCGCGGCATTTGAAAACTCGAAACCTCGTACGTCGGGATTGTTGTAAACTGCGAACCCCCTTTACTGATTTTCATGCCACTTTGTAGGACAGCAACTTTGGGTGTGGATCGACGAATTTTGGTTGCACTGTTTCATTCGAAATAGCCATTTTTCACCGATTCGGAATTTTGGAGGAAGCCAGAGTACACGAAGAAAACCCATGCAAGCACAGGGAGAATGTTCAAACTCCACACAGGAGGGCCAGAGCTGAGATTTGAAACAAGGACTTCAGAAAAACAAGGCAGACATGGTAAACACTAGGTTAGCACACTGCTCGTAACTCTAACTCAGATAAAGTAATGTATCTGTACCCCTATACTAAATTTTATGGAGGTTTCATGATGTGATCCAGCTCCCCCTCGACCCTAATGAGGACAAGCGCTATAGAAAATGGATAGATGGATGAATAAAATACTCAGTGTGTATGCTAAGGCAGTACACCAAGAAACCTTTTAAAACTACTGTATATGTTCAGATGAAAACTGTGATCTGCTGCTTAAAGTTTGAAACTGCAAAGCATGTGCCGTAGCTCAAAATGAATTAAACATAAGCTATTATTGCATAATCCTTTGGGGGGGAAAAGTACTTTTTGTACTCATCTGCAGCGGTGGTTCATGTAGCTAAAAATGTACTCAAGTAAGAGAACTGTTACTTTGGAATAATATGACTCAAGTAAAGAGTACTCCTCAAGTTGGAAGTGGAATTCTTGTTAGCTCAAATGTGGACATTTTTAGGCATTCACAGTTAACAGCGCATGACATCACTGTTCTTTAGCGTAGTCTGTAAGGTAAACAAACAGATTGAATGTGAGGCCATTGGCGTTGTGCCTCTTCTGACTGTGAGTCGCACGCCGAAGAAACCCTCCGTTGTTTCTGCTGTGTTTCACATAAATTAGTCAGTTTAAAATCTTTGCCGCAGAGACTTTGTGCTTCATTTTCATGACTGGCGTAAATTCGGCGCGACACGTAGCGTAACTGCGCGGAGGCAGGTTAGACCCATTTCCATTTTCCAATTTCTTTCCCACTTATCCTCACTAGGGTCGCGGGCTGCTGGAGGCCTATCCCAGCCATCTTCGTGCGGGAGGCGGGGTACACCCAGAACCGGTCGCCAGCCAATCGCAGGGCACATAGAAACAAACAACCATTCGCACTCACATTCACACCTACGGGCAATTTAGAGTCTTCAATCAACCTAACACACATGTTTTTGGGATGTGGGAGGAAACCGGAGTGCCCGAAGAAAACCCACCCAGGCATGCAAAGAACATGCAAACTCCACACAGGCGGGGCCGGGATTTGAACCCCGGTCCCCAGAACTTTGAGGCAGATGTGCTAATCAGTCGGTCACCGTGGCGGCCAGGTTAGACCCAGTAAACAATAAAGTAATAATAATAAATAAAGTACTCAGGTAAAAGTATATTGCGTGAAAAGTACAATTTATCCAAAAAGTTACTTAAATAAATGTAATGGAGTAAATGCAGTGCATTACTATCCACCTACGCTCATCTGTTTTGGTATGTTTGGTCATCAACCATCACATGGTTCTATTGTCAGGTCGATGAAACGTGCAGTTCGAGGTTATTAGTGGCACATTGTTGGAACAAAGGAGACAAGAAATCATTATTTGTGATTGAGAGTGAAGGATGGACTTGAACAGATTGTTTACGCCTTCATCAAATCTCAGATACTTTGAATTTGTCTAACCTTGATCGTCACGAGCGCCGTTGACAATAACAAGCTCATTTCATTTAAGTGAAATACGATCATTTTGACTTTTCACTTATGTTTTATATTGTTGACGATGACTTTCCACTGTACTGAGCTAGAAGTTGATGTCATTCGAACTATTTACTCTAGTTTGAAGTGGCATATTGCAGTCTGTAGCTATCGAAGGAATTATTATTCGTACTGTAGATAGTCTCCCAGTCTCTAGTTTTGTGATTTCTAGCTTCAGGCCAGGATTACCGTGCTCTCCACCTCAGCGCCTTGTGTTATCACCACTGCTCCTCTCTAACATGATTGAGTAAAGCTTCACATTAGAATAACAAAAAAGCTCTAACAAATGCTGCCGCTTCAGGAAGAGGATTATTCCCAAAAGAGCTGCCTGCAAGTTAAATATGTGGCCATATCAGCATTTGAGAGGGTGATCGAAAGCAGTGTAATGGAATTGCTGGGTAAAACTAACAAAACTTCTTCTCGGATTTGAATGGTGAAACTAATTAGAAATGTGGACTTTATTTTACAGGAGAGAATGGATCTGCAGATGCTCACAAAATGTTACCAAGCTCTTGATAGATTTACCTTAATAGAGAATGAAGGTTGACTGCATCAACTATTAGTGCAATCTCTTCAATGAATTCACTTTGCTTATTATCTTGCTTTGCTTTCCTCGCTTATACAGTTAGGTCCAGATGTACTTGGGCACTGACAGAGGTTTTCTAATGCTTGCCTTTATACACCACCACAAGGGATTTGAAATAAAACGTGTTTTAACTTTGACATTTAGGATGGGGGAGGTGGTAAGATAATTGTATGTAGAAGGAAAGGAGGAGTTCCTGATCCAAAGCATGCCGCATGATGGTGGTGTCAGTGATATGGCATGGGCATGTGTGGCTTCTGATGGAACAGGCTCACGGTTTTTTGTTGTTGAAGTTTGAGGTAAAAAGGTTAATTGTTAGGTGTATAGGACTATACACTGCTCACATTGAACCTAATGATACAAAAATGATAGGCTATGAAACGAATGTCCTTGAACAAACTGAAAGCATATACTGTATATTGTTCAATGGTCAAGTGAGTGGCCCGATTTATTTATTTATTTTTACTTACTGACTAAAACCTGAAACCTCTTTACACAAATCACATATTGATTGTTTTATTTCAAGCCTTCTGGCCCAAACTGTATATAACACCTGATTAATTATGCAAAAGAATAAATAAATGAAGACAAATAATAACTTGACAAAATATTTAAAATAAAATTCATACACATTTAGTACAGTATTTTAGTTAAAGTAATGTCAAAGTAATTTGCAAATAATTTTTTTAATTGAATGTATTATAATAAATGTATTAACAATATCTGCGGGTTGTTTAGCTTGATTGGCTGTAGACCAGTCCAGGGTGTACCTTGTCTCCCGCCCAAAGTCAACTCGGATGGTTTCCAGCTCGTCCGCAACCCTAATGAGGATAATCGGTATAGAGAACGGATGGACGGATATCAAATTTTGTTACATTATAATTGCACTTTATTACAGTGAAGAATGAGACATCAGACATTTGGTGCCCAAATTCTTACCTTTAAACCAACTGCTATGCCCATTTTTTTGGGGAAAACATGATTTCAATAGTATTTTTAGTTGTTTTTTTTCCTATCTCAGTTTCCCATTAACGTTTTTGTGAAAAGAGTGACGGTTAACTTCAAAGATCCATCATTCACACGCATTCAAGTGTTGTCAGGCAATCTTTAACCAGAGAGGTGGGAAGCTGAGAAGTGTGCCCATTGTGTGTATGCGTGCTTTTTCCTCCTTTAAGTTCACACGTGCCTTTTGGAGAGACTACACACACACAGACACACACAGACTAGCATATGTCACAGCTGACAGGGAGTGTGTGGCATGGTGATAGGATTCGGAGCAGGAGGAGCAATTGTTTGTTTCCTTCATCTTTGACCTCAGACAGCTGCAGCTTTAAGTTTTTCACAATAAAAATAGTTATAGAAGAGCTTTCAACTGCATGTTGAGACAAACCGTAGGAAATCCACAATTTAGCCATCATATATCTCTGTAAACAGCCCAAAATGTACATTTCCGCCACATGGCAGGCTGACTAGCTGCAATTACTCTGTAAGAAATATTTACATCGGATTATTGCTTTGTTTTTTTTCTTTTAAAAAAAAAAAATCATTTCTAAGGAGTCCCAGTGGCCAAAGTGTGTTTAAGTTATGAAAATGGCCTCGGACCACTGGAGTGATTTAAACGCATCATTTTACTCAATGAACAGACCGGAGGCTGTTAAAGTGTCTCGGTGGGATGTGCAAGGAGCAGCTGAGAATGGCACACTTGTTTTATACGCTTTCTTTGAAGAACACACTCACGAACACACGCGCATACATCCATGCTTACATATGTTCACTCATGGGACCATAGACATACCTACATGCAGCAATCTTTGCATGTTAAGGCTTTCATTAAGAAGATTTGTTTGGTCAGCTCCATAGGTCTAAAAATGTGAGAAAATACCATTTACATTCATCCATGTCAATTAATTCCTGCCCCTTGATTTATAGCCACTTATGGTCTAGATTAGAGCCTGGAAAATACACAATAACCAACACAGATAGAAGGCAACGCACAATACGTTGTATCAACAGTGTTGATATGTTTAAGCATATTTATTGGGTGCAATACATGATAAAACGACTTTTAAAAACTCAAGACACTCTTCTAAATGGACAGGTTTATTATGAGTATGCCCTGGATATATACAGTACATTTTCAGCAGCCTCTCCTGCTTTTCCACTGCACAGTACCAACTTGGTTCAGTTTTTCACTTCCAAATAGTAACCTGTGAAAAACATGTACCATTGACTGCATCATTTGGAACACTAACGGACAACAATAACTGAGGAGAACGAGCGCCTCCTGTATTTACTTGTCAACATGTGGGCCACGGTTCGGAAACCAGTTTTATTCAAGACTAGACCGGGGCAGCAAGAAAACGAGCAAAGTAGAGACTGTGAAGTAAAAGACTGCTGCTATGGATAGCATGCATGTTTATTTTTGTCATTTATACAGACAGTAGCCGTCTATCCTTAAATTGTATCTGATTCTCCAACAGTAGTTTACATTGTGCTTGGAACCCCGGCTTCTCCAAGTACTAGACCTAGTACCAGGCTAGAACTATTACCAGGTAGTACCTGGTTTTGTCATTGGGAAAGCGTCAATGGTGAGTAGAGCCGTGGCGAGGAGAGTCCGTACCTTGTAATGCAAAAGTGTTGAATAGGAAGAAACCTTGATCAGAACCAAGTCTAAATATGACATGACATCGCTTTTTCAGGCTCTATTATCATTGGTAAAATATTGCAATAATATGTATTGAGTTAATCCGCAAGTTATTTATGGGAGATTATTTATTTTTCTTATGAAAGTTCACTTTTTTGTAGTACCTCTTGTATTTTGTATACTGTACATACAGTAATAATCTATTTCCTCAACTATTCGGTCATCAATTGAGAAAATAAAAGCCTCTACTCAAATAGATGTCTCCGATTCCTATCAAGAAAAAAACAGATAGTAACTGTCTCAGTTCATTGACATTAAGGGTTGACTACTGAACCATTTCAACTCTGTTACTAACCAAAACAGCAGCACGTAAACGGTGCCTCGGATGAATTAAAGTGTGGAGTCTTGGTACATGTTGTACAGAAAATGCACTGTTAAAGCTGGCAGTGGAGACTACGTCTTTAAGGACGATACGCATGTTGCGTGTTGTGTGCGTCCATGTTTCCGGGGAGTTCCACCCATTCTGCTCCATTTCATGTCATTTCCCTGCATTCCTCATTCCATCCATTTTCAATATTCATTAGGGTCACAGGTGAGCTGGAGCATATCCCAGACAACTTTGGGCGATAGGCACATATACTGTATAGAGCCAAACAATCATTCACAGTCATATTTGTACCTAAGGACAACTTAGTCATCAATAAATGTAAAATGCGTGTTTTTGGAATGTGAAAGGAAACCAGAGGAGCTAGAAAAAAGCAGTTATTTGAACCCAGAACGCTACACACCAACCAGCGACCACTGTATCACCATGCTGCTTGTAACACCATACAGACAATTGCTATTTATTTTCTCGTCATGGTTCAATGTTTTTTTACAGGTTATCATAGTATTGTTATTGTGACTTTCAGTTTGTCTTATCAGGTGTAGTAACACACATGATTTGTTTGGCACACTGTTTACACTGGGTGCCTATCTTGACACATTGTATTGGACCACTGGCCGGGAATGGAACCCACGGCATCTACACGAAAGGTAGCAGAGTGTACCACTACACTACACGTGCGCGGTGTGGTGCAGTGTTGTGACCGGCGAGCATATATTGTGAATGTTATTTTCCCTCTTGCTGTCACGGAAAATGTCTAAATGAGGACTGGGGGACTAGTTTGTGAGCATCTCGTGTGTCTCGTGAAGACATCCCAGTTACATTCCGGTAAGTTACATCATGCACTGCACTAAAAAAAGGGGGGGAGGTGGAGGCATAGGGATGAGCAGTGGGTGGAGGGGTGTGCGAAGCATATACAGAGGCAAGACAGAAACAGAGGCAAGAGAATGAACAGGCGCTTTCTAACGTTCTAATTTCCCATGAGCATCTCTTCGCAGAACGTGTCGAGTGTCTCTCACGGAAGTGTTTACGCTCACACTTTCCACACGCACAAGAATCACTTTCTTGCCCTGCCTCCCTTCATGCCTGCTTAAAAGCTCTCGCAAGGGCAGGGCTAGTTCTCTGAAGGTGTGCTTGCATCAATACGGAAGCGTGTGTGTGTGTGTGTGTGTGCGCGTGTGCGCGTGGTTTATGGCAATGAGAGTCCCAGCTCCATCTGCATCACCATGACAACCGCCTGGTAACAACTGGGAGACAACACCCATTTCTCACAACCCCCTTCTTCAGCTTGCATGTGTATGATCACTTTGAGTGTACGTTTACGTGTGTGCGTGTGTGAGAGCATCCATTAGGGAGCATCCCAGCAGGTCTCCCGATGATGGACAAGACCCTAATAGCTGTGCCTGTATGCCTCAGTAGGGAGTGGTCATACACATACACACATCTACACGCACACATGAATGGAGGTGATACCTCAATGGAGCTCTCACACTGTCTACTAGAGGCCAGCCAATGGCGACGCTCTCCTCTCCACCTCCACAAGGCGATGACATCATTGGCGGCCAATGGCGCGGCATTTTAAGGGCGTGCTTCTTTTTCTGCCTGGTCTGCTCGCGTGCTTGTCGGTGATAAAAGTAATTGATATGCATCTAAGGGTCTATGTAGGTTCAAGCTACTTCTCATTTCTTTCCCATCATGCACCCTTTTACTCCATCCCTTCTTTGCTATTCCCCCTTCACTCGCCATCATAATCAACATCATCTCCCCTTGTGCACGTGAGGTGTGCGTGTGGCAAGTCTCAAGGCCAGTCGATAGGTCATTCTTTGTATTGTGACGAAGCAAGATGTGTGTTTGTGTGTGGCTACTGGCACAGATAAATGTCTCTATGACAACCTTCGTGGCTATGACCTTCGATATAAATGAGTCTTTGCATCATCAATTCTCTGTCATGCCTCAAGAGTTATAGCCCATTCTGACATCGCCATTATGTTGTCAGTTTATTAGGACGAGTCTCAAGCCGTCAGTATTGTGATAACATGCCATTACTCTGAGCAAAGACGGACACAAATTGGTCTTTTATTAAGCTAAATCTCTGTCCTGAGTGTTTTTTTTAGACTAAATGTAAGTTTCCACCCGCTTACATCTGCCTAAAGCTATACTAACAGCTACTGTCCTGTTAAAATACACAGTCAAATGTTTCATTATAGCTAAAACAAAAATATTGTTTAAATCAGCAAGTTATAATTCAGGTTGGCTTCTTGGCTCCTACTTACAGTACATCTGCCTCAAGCTAAGCTAGCACTTACTGTCTCTAGAGTTTGGTTAAAAATCTTCTTTAAAATGTTTAATTGTAGATTAAACAAACAAACAAAAATGTTTGTTGTAACAAGGAAGATTGTTTTTTTTAGATATCCAGGATAGCTTCTAGCCGTGCTTCCAGTTCTTGACCTACACAACTTGAGGCTATTTTTCCACTAGCTATCGTTTGACTATACTGTATCTTCAGCAGACCGATATAATTATTCACAGAGAAACCACAGTTTATATAGATTAAACACATAAACATAGTTTTAGCAAGTTAGATGCTGTTTGCTTTTTGAGACTGAATGCAGCTTTTCCACCTGCCACAATCTAAGCTACCACCGTCTCAAGGGGCTTGATAAAAATCTGCTTCAAAATGTTTAATAATATATTAAATAAACACTTTTTTTGTTTGTTGTAACAAGGAAGAAGTTTTTTTCTTATCCAGGATAGCTATGAGCCCTGCTTCCAGTTGTTGAGCTACACAACACTAGGCTAAAATTCCACTAGCTATAGTTTGACTATTTCTTGAGCAGACAATACTGTTTTTTGGGGTTTTTTTTTTTTTTTTTTTTGCAGCTAAGTCGCTTTTTCACCTACATACGTCTACCTCAAGCTAAGCTAACAACTCATGTCTTAAGAGTCTTTAAAGCTTTAAAATGTTTAATTATAGATTTAACAAATTAACATTTTTGTTGTTAAAAGATTGTTTTTCTCTTTTTCTTCTTTTTTCTTCTTTATTTCCTAAAGTGATTTGCCAAGCTTCCAGTTCTCTAGCGATGCAACGCTAGGCTAATCATCTATTAGCTATAGTTTGATGATTTCTCGAACAGATCGATACATTACCCACAGTAAAATTACAGTTTATATAGATTAACACATAAAAACATTTGTTTTGCAAGTAAGGGGCTTGCTTTAAGTTTTTTTAGATTCAACGTAGCTTTTTCAACTACTTAAAACTGCCTCAAGCTAAACTAATACCTACTGTCTCTTGAGTCTATAGTCTAATAGAGTCTAATATATGCTAAAATGTTTAAATATAGCACATAGTATAGATTGAACACACAATAGCTACAGTGGCTTCTTTCCATGTTTCGTCTCTCATGCTAAGCTAAGATACTGTAATTATATCAGACAAACTATTGCTAGCAGCAATTGTTGACATGGAATCAGACTATCACAGCTCTTATTCGTCACAATAAATTAGTGTATCTTGATTTTCGCATTTTGGCAAGACCTAAAGAGAATATTTAAAATGGGTTTCCAAGTCTGTACTCATGTTTGTTGTGACAGTATCCACGGGTGGTGTTTTACATCCTGGCATAGTTCCAAAGAGCAAAGCTGATTAAGTCTCCTCTGTCAGTCATTGATTAATTAATCAGATGCTGTGTCACCATATGCTGTTTGCATCCATGGCTGCAAATAAAAACCACACCTGATGCCACTGCTTTAGTAAAACATCAGATGATGATGATGTATATAACATTGTGTAAAAGCCTACACATACATCCAGCCATCCATCCATTGTCTGAGCCGCTTCTCCTCGCTAGGGTCGCGGGTGTGCTGGAGCCTATCCCAGCTGTCATCGGGCAGGAGGCAGGGTACACCCTGAACTGGTTGCCAGCCAATTGCAGGGCACATACAAACAAACAACCATTCGCACTCACAGTCAAACCTACGAGTAATTTAGAGTCTCCAATTAATGCATGTTTTTGGGATGTGGGAGGAAACCGGAGTGCCCGGAGAAAACCCACGCAGGCACGGGGAGAACATGCAAACTCCACACAGGCGGGGCCGGGGATTGAACCCGGGTCCTCAGAACTGTGAGGCTGACGCTCTAACCAGTCGTCCACCGTGCCGCCCCTACACATACAGTACATGTGATTTAAATTTGCATTATGAACTTTTAAAAAAAAATATTTTAATGCACCACACCAGGGCCTGATCCCGCCCCTCGATTGATTGGGTGGGGTCCTCAGCTGCTGTGGTGCGGCCACAGCAATTACAGGACACTTCTGTCAGTTTTTGTGCATGTAAAACGGTATCAATTTACTTGCATCCGCAGGCACACAACCCTAGGACTCTTTCACTGAGTGTGGGGTCACACACTTACTGCAACAAATAACTAATGAATATGTAAATCGCTTGTGTATCCCCTGACTTATACTCTCGTTCTGTAGACTTTTATAATTTACATAATTAATGCCACCACACTTCAGTTGTACAGCCGGGTTCACGACCCTGGTCCTGCATCCTTCTTCTCCTGTCCTTGTCCTGTTCTATCTTGTCCTGTCCTTCCCTCACAGGGTGTAGCACTACAGCCCAATGCAAAACTCATATTTAATGTTTCATTGTTGAAGATAATGTAATGATTTACTTCTCTCATCCTGTTTATAATTAGTGGTTAGTCTTTTGTCTTGGTTTCTCTCTCCCTTCTAGAAACTTTGTTCTGTTCGACTGATCAAGTCTGATTCTCAATAAACCTCAATTATTATACTACAGCGGAACCTTAAAAACTCTACTGTGACATAGTAAAACTGTTTCGGCATAAAAGATACAGATTTTCCATTCTGCTTGACCTAACAGCCGAACAGGACAAAAAAACAAACAAACAAACTAAATAAATAATAAATTAGCATTATGTCAATATGAGATACTGTCGATTGTTTTTTCCTTAGTACTTCACTGTCCCTCTTCACCATTCTCATTCACATTGCTGCTGTTTATCATCCAAGTGTGGCACCCTCCATTTTAGGTACCCTCTACTATTAAAGAACACAGAAACAAAATGCATTGCGGGTTTGTTTGTTTTTTCAATCACACTTGTCACAGTCAAGATGGATGGTGCTAGTATGGATGGTAATACTAGTGCTGTGCCTCCAAATGGAAAATAAGGAAAGTATCTGTGTGTGTGTGTGTGTGTGTATTTCTGATTGGTTGCACATCTTGGTTAAAATCATGCATGCTTTTCTGGACCTTTGTGTGTGTGTGTGTGTGTGTGTGTGTGTGTGTGTGTGTGTGTGTGTGTGTCAGTTTTAACATTAGAGTGGTTAGTATTGATGAGTCCTCAGACTATCCATCCGCCCACATGGTGACCTTTTACCTCCAAAAGCCTGCAAATTAGCCATTAATGGCTCATCCCGGAGAGAAGATGGTGACAGTGAATGGCAAAGGCCCCAGGCGTGTGTGTCAGTGTGTCAGGGCGTGTGTGTGCGCGTGTGCGTGCGTACGTGCGTGCATGCGTGCTTGTGTTCATCTCTCATAGAATACAAAAATTGATGACCAGGCTGGACATGGCAAGGGTGTTTTCCCATTGCTTGTGGACTTTTGGCTATTAATAGTAATAGTACTATAATGAACATCCATTATGTCATGCTGAGTTTATGTCTTCTGTCTACACTTCTGAAATATTGCCCCCGCGAGTTGTCATGGACAGCCATTTTGATGTACAGTATATACTGTGTATAAAAAAAACTTCGTCAGCATGAAATGTTTCCATTGTTAGTGTTTTATTGTAGTTTTTGTTTTGGGTTAAGCAGGAAGGGTTTGACATTTTTTAAACCTTTTTTTAGGATGAGATAATCTCTGAATATTCTGAACTCCTGTTTCCCTACCATTGTTGACATAGCAGAATTGTGCCAGTCATGTCAAGTTGGTATTCTTTAGACACCAAGTACCTAATTTATGTGTTATTTCTTATAGTGGCAAGTAACATTATCACTGTTTTGTGTCTTACTACTAACTTACATACATCCATTTTCTGTACTGCTTATCCTCACTAGCGTCGTGGATGTGGTGGAGCCTATCCCAGCTAACTCTGGGTGGGAGGCAAGGTACACCCTGTTCTGGTCACCAGCCAGTTGCAGGGCACGTCGAGACAAACAGCCATTAGTAGTCAGATTACAGTTACTTTGATTTATCTGCCAATAGTTACTTTTTTGTTCACAAGAACCAGAGCTTAATATGCTTTTGATATTAAAATATGCTATTTGTGCTCAGGCAACAGATATTTATCATTAACAGAGTGCAGTGCTTGGGAACATGAGCCAAATCAATAACCAAGACACTTGATTCAGTCACGCTGCATGTCATAAGTGTAGACCAATTTTCAGCCTTTGTTTTAGTAGTGACTAATAAAACAGATGAAACACACTATATTCTTATCTATCCATAACTAAAATGCACACAACGACTAACTACAATATCGAAAAAAGGGGAAATATTTATAAATGGAGCCGTCTGGTTACACGTTTTCCGCACATAGACAACTCACCTGTACCCAAAGAGCCAGCGGCGCAAATACAATGGACGGTGACGAGGGATTGGCATACTTAAACTGGAAATACAGTCACTACTTTGAGTTTCTCTAAAGGTACCAAGGTTCTTTGTACACTACACACAGTTGCCTTCATGGACCGCCACACAACCGTCAGGGTTGCTACTGTCTGTCTGTCTGTCTGTCTGTCTATCTATCTATCTAAAACCCACGGAGGCACGGGGAGAACATGCAAACTCCACACAGGCGAGGCCGGATTTGAACCCGGATCCTCAGAACTGTGAGGCAGATGTGCTTACCAGTCGTACCGCCCGCATATTACATACATCATTAAAATTAAAAGTTAAAATACATATTTATTATTAAAAAAAAAAAATTCAAATGAAACTTTTCATACATAAAATGCAACTTAAAGTGCTTTACATGAATCAAAATTAACCCCTCCTGCCACTTTTCCATGACACAGACACACACACACATCCAGGTTAAAAATAGTGCTGTAGTGACTGAAGGAAGGCAACCCATCCCAATGAACGCAGTGTTCAGAATGATGAAGAGAGGATTTGCTGATTCATGATAAAGAGAGAGATCTACCTTAAAGCGAGTGACAGAGCCCGTATGTAACACAATTATATAATTGTATATCATAATATGTATTAGTACTATATGTATTATCTTAATTAAGTGTACTCGTTTATTTGTGGAAGAAAATAAGAAATATAAATGATTTAATATTTTAGATATGCATTTGTACAAATTGAAAACCTCCCCATCAACAAACACCTTACCCCTAATAGATGCCTGCTGTCAGCTGAATATATAAAGTATATAAACACCCTTGGCTGCTAGCAGAGGAAATACTGTACTATATTTTATTTTAGTCTCGTCCATGCATCTTGTTTGTGTCTTGCTGGTGGAACCAGATGATGCATCCTTTGCAAATGCACACATGTGCACACGCGTGCACGCGCAGACACACACACACTCACACGCACGCATACGCACACACACACGCCGGCTGAGTGCATCAGTAAGCGATGGAGAATGATGTGACGTGTAAAGAAGGCCGGTTAGAGCAAGAGGGAGGCTGGTGAGTGATACGATCTGTCAGCAAAAGGAGAACCAGGAAAAAGAGATGAGAGATGAACAGTTGGAGCGGAGGGATAATGCGATAGAAGGTGAGGAAGATGAAAAATCAGGCAAGGAAGTAGGTGTGATAAATTGCTGTGGTTGGTTAAAGAAGATAAAATGAGACAACTGACTGCCTTACATGTATTTATCTCTATAGTCCCTGGCGGTGCCTTGTAAAGTGACATGTTACACAGCAAGGAGGCAAAGTAGTTGCACAAAGAGCAAGTTGACAAGAAGATAAATATATACTGTATACTCTATAGGAAACATGGGCAAAATATGCAATGAAAGGCAGCAACCGCGATGTATCAGTCATGTGTACTACCAGAGGTGGTAAGAAAACTCACACTCTGTACTTCAGTAGAAGTACATATACTCGTGTTAAAAAATAGACTGGTAAAAGTAGAAATACTGATTTAACTCCTTTACTTTAAAAGTAAAAAAGTACAGACTATAAAATGTACTTGTGTACAAAAGTTAAAAAAATAAAAGTTTAGTAATTTATATACAACCCCAATTCCAATGAAGTTGGGACATTGTGTTAAACATAAATAAAAACAGAATACAATGATTTGCAAATCATGTTCAACCAATATTTAATTGAATACACTACAAAGACAAGATATTTAATGTTCAAACTGATAAACTTTATTGTTTTTAGCAAATAATCATTAACTTGGAGTTTTATGGCTGCAATGTTAGTATGTTCGTACTAAAAATAAAAAAATCTGTTCTGACAGATTTGCTTTGACTGTAAACTGACTAACACCAAAATACTAAATTAGCTACTGAAGGTGGTCAGCTTGGAGCCGACAACATCAAACAATTCTCCAAAATAAAGCCATGGATGAGGAGTATTGTGCTTCTCTGAATCTCTTTACATCGTCAATACTCCCTGGTCCACGTTCCTCCATGTCACAAGATCCCAATCAATCAATTAATCAATCAATACCTCAAATGAAGTTGAGTTCACCTCTCCCTATTTACATTTTAAACAAAGTAACAAGCCCATTTTGACAAGGGAGTAGAAAGTACTTTGTACACTACATACAGTATCTTTTTTCAAATGCGAGAAAAAAATAAATAGTCGTTCTAACAATAAATACTCAAGTACAGACACCTTAAAAAGCTACTAAAGTATTTGACTAGTTTAACCGCAAAAGTTGACAAGCACCATTTACACAAAATTAGAGCCACACCTACTAGCGGATTGCCAATCAGAGCATCGTTTGATGGTTTATTTCCAAACCTTGCAAAACCAAGCAAATCCTATGAAAATAAAGGTTTTATTTTATATATATATTATATTAGGCGGCACGGTGGACGACTGGTTAGAGCATCAGCCTCACAGTCCCGCCTGTGTGGCGTTTGTATGTTCTCCCCATTCCTGCGTGGGTTTTCTCCGGGCACTCAGGTTTCCTCCCACATCCCAAACATATGGATTAATTGGAGACTCTAAATTGCCCGTAGGTGTGAATGTGAGTGCGAATGGTTGTTTGTTTGTATGTGCCCTGTGATTGGCTGGCAACCAGTTCAGGGTGTACCCCGCCTCCTGCCTGATGATAGCTGGGATAGGCTCCAGCACGCCCGCGACCCTAGTGAGGAGAAGCGGCTCAGAAAATGGATGGATGGATGGATATTATATTATTTTTATATATATAACCGACAAGTGCAATACGCATCTTAATGTAGATAGGGTCATCACCAACTCATCACGTACGTCCTCAAATATGTCTGTGCCTGTTATTTCTCCTCAACTCCCTGCTAATAGTACATATAGGTTTGATTGCATCTACAGGTGAGCATAAAATGTGATAAATTGTGCAAAACAGTCCAAGAGAGATGATTTCATGAAACTCATCTGTCACAGAGAGATTGGTGTTTGTGATCAGGTCCACAGATTCTACAAGAAAAACTTTGCCGATGTTTGTCGCAATCAAGAGGGTCGACAGGATCTGGGGGATACAGCAACGAAGAAGATACCTGAATCTGAGCAGTCAATGTAACTTCTCTCTCCCCTTGAAGGGCTAGGATTAAAGGTTCCGTATTTTGGCTATTGAGAAGTCCATAGAGTGAGTCTCTAACATGGACTCAGTATAAAAGCTTGGAGTGTCCAGAAAAGGCCCCTCTGACATTTTTGACCCAGTTTTGTATCCACTTTGTCCATATTTGACTAAGACCGCCCCCTTTCCTCTGATTGGTTGAGTCAGTGTAGAAGACCCAACCTTCACTGCTTTTGAGAGCACACGTTTGTAATTTTGACAGCGCTGGCTCAGGAGAGGAAAGAGAAGACAGAGCTTTGCTAGTGACGGAGATAAGCTTGAGAAATTCAAATGACCTGATTTCAGATCTCTCGGCAGAAAAACGTCTGGAACTCAGGATTGCGTGGATAATCTTCATTCATATTTCACATTTTTACTGAGGCACCATAGAGACAATATTACATCCCAAATAATAGAAAACGTGGGTTTGGTAAAATATGGGAGCTTTAAGGGTTAATTTAAGGTCAAGGGGTTAGTTAAAGAGACTAGTTCTCGTGCACGCACCTGTTATTAATCTATATTCATAAAGCATAATACTTTAACATTCCAGTGCAATTTTATAATTACGTGAAAATTTTGGAGCTACGTGTTTTTGGAGAAAATTCCTTTCTTGGAGTTGTCCATTTGTTATGAAATGACATCAAAAACCAACTTTCAAATATTTTTTTCAATAAAAGTAAAAAAATAATAACTTTTCCCAATTCACCAAAAAAAAAAAAGAGATGTCTGCTTTTGCATTTGAACTCTTCATTTGTACTTCTTTGTCACTTCCCACCACTGTGTACAACAAATTGGAGCACTGTATTTATTACAGTGAGTTACTGTAGAAGTGAAGCATGAGAGACTCAAGGATGAAGGCGTAATTTCTGGGGAACCAGGCACCATCAGTTCATCTTAGTCACACTTTGTCAACGTCGTGACGAAACTAATTGCTGCAAAATCTATTCCAAGCATTGATTAATAGAGTACGATAAGCTGCATTGACGTAAACTTCCCCAAAGACACGCATGACTACTAAATGCCTCGATGAAAAAAAGGATCACACAAGCTAAACTACAGCATTTCCTCAAATAGTTAAATTACTAAACTGCAGAGACACGTCGCTGTCCGTTGATTGGTCGAAGAAGACAAGTTCCAGCTCTTTGGCATACTTACAATAGGAAAACAAGATATCTGACCTTTTGCTAAGACAGTTACTGTTGCTAAGGGAGTGCTTTATGCTTTGAAGGTTACAGCCACCATATCAAAGTTAAACAAGGAAATAATGCAAAACGAATAAAGATGGAGAAAAAGTGAACCACTGCAGCTTAAGCAGCATGAGTATATACTCGAGAGTTCCTGTGAGTGCCGTATTCGGCAATACGGTATGAAGCACTCTGTTCAGGTAACCTGGACAAAGCACCTGTATAAATATTAAACCATCTACAATGTCGTTTATCTTATAAAAGATGTTGTCAAGAGCTACAAAAGATGCAGATGTTTAGTCTTCCTTTGTGCTTACACAAATCATACCTTATATGTAGAAATAAAAAATATACATGTATTTACGTTTTGTCTGAAGATAAAGAACCAGCGATAAAGAAAATATTCTAGCATGTGATGTTTGAGTCCCTTTTATAAGGAATAAGCATAACATTGATTAAAGTAAAACTCGGAGTGGCAGTTAACGGCTTGACGCCTCTTATTTGAAGAATTGTTCACTATTTAGCTAATTGCTGCTTGTTGTGAAGTGAGTTGAAGTAAGTCCACTGCCACAATACAAAGCTCATATCTCAAAATTTAGCTCGCAATTATCCTCCAAACAATGGTTTGTATCTCAGAAAAGTCTCAAGGCACCACTTCATAAGCATAACGGCGATTAAGATTTTAGCTGTACTGTAGTGTCAATTGTAGCACGGCGTTATGACCATGCTAACGTGTATTTTTCCTTGAAAACAAATGGAATATTATCAAACATTTTATGTCAAGATCGTCATTGGTCTAACATCTGGTGTTGTGGTGTGTTACTTGAACCACTTAAAACTGCTGACCAAGCCGTACGAGATTTCGAGGAAAACATGGTCGCAGACGGAATGAGATACCCTAATGATGCTCTCAACCTGCCGTGTTTTCCTCGCCAGTTCACACCATTGCACATGACAGAGCAGTGCGCACATGGGGCACATTAACCTTTCATTCTCTTGCACGCACACACACACGTCATATACATTACTTCCTTAGGGCAGCACACCAGCTGGGGTATTCGGTGTTACCATAGCAACAGCATCTGAAGGTGTGGCATTGCTTGTATGATGGCAAAGGAGAGGGGAGTGTCTGTGAGAGCTGATCTTGCTGATGCTGGAATTTAATTGTGCACAGTAAGGACAAAGGTATTGAGACACTTAGCCAGACTGGAAATTTTCTACTGCTTATCCTGTTCAGGCTTGCAAGGAAGCTGGAGCCTATCCAACCTGACTTCAGGCGAATGGCAGACTACACGATGGACAGGTCAGCAGTCAATCACAGGGCACATATAGACAGACAACCATTCACACTCTAATCTATCCGTCCATCCATTTTCTACACCACTTATCCTCATTAGGGTCGCTGGTATGCTGGAGCCTATCCCAGCTAAGTGCGGGCGAGAGGCGGGGTACAACCTGAATTGGTCACCAGCCAATCGCAGGGCACATATGAATAAACAATCATTCATACTCGGGCACTTTAGAGTCTTCAATTAACCTACCGTGCATGTTTTTGGGATGTGGGAGGAAACTGAAGTACCCGGAGAAAACTCATGCAGGGACGGGGAGAGCATGCATACACTGGACCCGGTCCTCAGAGCTTTGCGGTGGATGTGCTAACCTGTCATTCACCGTGCCCACTCTAAACTAATTTAAAAAAAATTAACAAGTGAGTAAAATAACCTTTTAAAATTCTTAAAAGCAGAAATTGGTTTCCAGTCTCACTGCACTGTGGTGTAGTCTCACAGTGAGCGCCTGTAATAGAAACTATACATATTAAATTTGTATCAATTTACAGCAACATCTGTGTGTGTGTGTGTGTGTGTGTGTGTGTGTGTTTGTGTCTGGCCATGGCTATAGTGCAGTGTCATTAGCCGACATATCAAACTAATTTGAATTGGAATTAGGTTTGCGCATGCTATCTGATTTCATCCACAGAAACTCTAATAAATATCTGTGATCACTAATCAGCGTTTGCATGGCGTTCTGTTCTGGATGGGCAATGATTACAGCTGTTATCGTGTATCCATGATTTGTGTTACATGCATTTTCACCAGTTTGGAGCCTGGTATCGTCTAGCTTTTTTTTGTTACTTCTATTCAAGATGCAGATCTGCATGTATTGATCTGAAATCCGCATCCCTTTTATGTTGTGTGTGCGTGTGTGTGTGTGTTTGCGTGTGAGATGGAGGCAATTGGCAGCAAGGTCAGCCTCAGGGATTTGTACATAAAGGTATACACACACTGAGTACAGTCACACGCAGAGGGTACTGAGGCCTTCAGGCAGCTGATGTCATCGTATATCTTTGGGCATGATGACATGAACGGACACTCTCCTGTCTCACTCACATTAAATTGTATTGTCATTAAAGCACTGATGAGTGTTGGTTGCCTGGTAGATCAGAGCTATGAGGACATTGATAAAAAGCTTTATTAGATCTGTTGGGCACGTTCACAAGAGGAAACGTGGATGACTCACTGAGGAACAGAGATGATTAAAATATGAATAGCATCATCAGTTAGTGTGGTACATTGACAATGAAAGGGTAGCTCCATTCAGATTTCCAGTGGAAATAAAAACATCTAAACATCTCTTTTCAATTGCCATGTTTTTGTGACATAAATAATGAAATACTTTTAAAATATTTCCCTCCATTAATGTGACCTATAACTTGTAGAACTCAATTGAAAATAGTAATAATAATATTTTTAGAAGGAAATATACATAAACAACAGATATAATGTGGTTGCACAAGTGTGCACACTCTCTTATAACTGGAGATGTGGCTGTGTTCAGAATTCAACCAATCACATTCAAACTCATGTTAAATGGGAGTCAGCACATACAGGTACCTGCCACCATTTAAAGTGCCTCTGATTATCTCCACTCAAGTTGAGTTGTTCTAGGCTTTTCCAGACTTTTTTTTTTTTGCTTTCTAGCAGAAGCTTAAGGGTTGGCATTAGGAAGTGTTCATAAGGCCAAGAAGAAAAACAGCCCAAAGCACGATGCTGCCACCAACATGTACAGGTTATAGGTCACATTTATCTTGGTCTCATTTTTATATATCACAAAAACCTGACATTTGAAAATGGGTGTGTAGACTTTTTATATTCACTGCACTTAAATCACACACAATCCCCACCTATTGAATTCAATATTTCAGTTGAAAATTTTTATGTATTACATAGTATAATTCATGGCGGCACGGTGGACGACTGGTTAGAGTGTCTGCCTCACAGTTCTGAGGACCGGGGTTCAATACCCGGCCCCGCCTGTGTGGAGTTTGCATGTTCTTCCCGTGCCAGCGTGGGTTTTCTCCAGGCACTCCGGTTTCCTCCCACATCCCAAAAACATGCATGGTAGGTTAATTGCCCGTAGGTGTGAATGTGAGTGCAAATGGTTGTTTGCTTATATGTGCCCTGCGATTGGCTGACAACCAGTTCGGGGTGTCCCCCGCCTCCTGTCCGATGATAGCTGGGATAGGCTCGAGCACGCCCGCGACCCTAGTGAGGAGAAGCGGCTCAGAAAATGGATGGATGTAGTATAATTCATTGAGTGCAAACTAACGAAAAAAGGATCAATGTAAACCCATGTAATTGACCCCAGTGACGACTGGATTTACAATCCTACTCAAAATCAAAGGACTCACAGGCTGACCCAACTGCTGTGTGGTTCCTCAAGACAACTCATATTCTGTATCAGTGTGTATGAACTCCATGTGCCTGTATGCACTCCCTAGAACGTCTGGGAGTGCTCCCAATCAAACGACAGATGGCTTACTATTCTAATGTCACGCACATATGTTTACAATAACTGTACTACAGCCTGAGTAAAAAAGTGTGTCAGCGTAAACGCTACGATTGTACACCAGTTTGCCAAGGGTGTGAGCCTGGTTTACTAAACTATAGCTTACTGCATGCTCATTTTCACAGCTGCAGATGCCAGGGAGCAGTGTACAATGAGCTTGTTGAATATTTCAAACATTCTATAATGATGATGTACGACACTCCCTGCTGCACAAATGAATATGTACGACGGCTTTCTTAACCTGGAGGGGGAGCTTTAAAACGGCATTAGTCAAAGCTGTCTAGATGCTGCAGCGCAACATCCTGGTTCAACCTGTTTTGACCTCACATTTGGTATGATGTGATTAAGTTGTTGTTTTGACAACACAAAACACAAATTAAAAATGAAAGTGAGAGAATTTAGTAGGAACTAGTACGAAAACAAGACCCCACGCTCGTAACCCAAAACATTTGTATCTCAAATCATCTTTCCCTATTGAAATGGATGGCAATGCCATTAATCTGTTCCAGCCACCCAAAAAGACACAACAATTTTTAAAGCAGGGTGAGTACAGTGCGGGACTGCGTCTCCTGCGCTCTCAGCGGGAGCGTCACTGCATGTTACATCTTTTCCACCAGTTGTCAAACAGTCCTGGAGGTCTGTTTGCACACATTACACTGACTGACGGCTCAACAACAGTGCTGCAGGTTATGTGGATTTGTAAAGAATCTACCTGCTGAGCTGCCTCGCGACGTTATTACCCTGTGTGTGTGTGTGTGTGTCTGTGAGTATTTGTGCTTATTATTAACACAAGTACAGTAGAAGGTCACAGTTATTGTTAGACAGGTGGTATTAGACTGGTCATTTTACCTGTGTATGCGCCACATTCTGTTTCTTTCTTCTGCTCTTTTGTTACCTCGGCCAAATTCAACTGTAAAGAATAATTTTTTTTTTTTTACTTTGTATGTTTGTGGCCAATTTAACAGCAACTTATATCTGCACCTTTATCTGGATTGGCACCAAAATGTATTGGCTCATGCCCTAATCATAAAGTTATGAGAAAAACAATAATAAAGTTATGAGACATGCCAGAAACACTTTTTACACCGCTTCTACTTCTAATGCGGGCATTAGAGGTTGCAGGTGAGCTGGATCCTATCCCAACTGATTTTTGGCCAGAATCAGGGTACACCCTGGACTGGTCGACAGCCAATCGCTGGACACATATTGACAAACCCCCCACGTTCACATTATTTTGCACCAAAGTATTCAATTAATAATGTTTTTGGGATAGGAGAGGAAACCGCAGTACTTGGCAAACTAAACCTCAGAACAGTGAAGCAGAAGTGCTAGTCACTATTCATCGTGCTGCTTTTTTTAATGCTTAATGTCCTTAAAGGTTGCTTGAACACCATTTAAATTGTGATCTTTTTCACATGCAAACTGATTTCTTGACATTTTTTTTTTACTTTTGGAGAGGTGTGCAGAAGTTCATCATCCCACTTGCAAACGCATAAAACAAACTGCAAATTAGAAATAGATGTTAGCTTTTGTTTCAGATAGATTTTTAAAGGACACGTGCATTTTTTAAACAGTTTTAAACTGTTCCCATCTGTCTTAATAACATGCCTGTGACATGCATTTGTCATGATACTGATTCTATTAGTGAAAGCAGAGTCCAGAGTGTGGGGAAAAAAGTGAGCACCCAAGACAATTAATGCATTTCAACTCATGGAGGCAGCTGTTCATACACTATACAGCACGTGGTGACACATCGCAAAAACACAAATACTATAGTCCTTACCCACCTCAGTTAAATAAGTGCTGCTTATCAGAAGCTAACGCTGTTAGCTAATGCTACTCTGTGCATCCGACAAAACAAATTTTAACTTAATCTTCCCAATGTGTTGTTTGGGCCTATTGTTTACATGATTGAAATGGTTTGGGGAATAACATTTTTTTAAAGAAAATCAAAGTGGAAGTTTTTATTTGTTGATTGATTGAATATTATTGTTCCCTTCGAAAGACAATTGTCACCAAAAACATTGGACAGTATTTTGACAGCCAAGGCACCAGAACGAAACGTATCCTAACAATATCCCAAAGACCAAAGCTGACTTTGGCATGCATTCTGAGGTCACAGTGTCTTTGATGTTACCGGCGTCTCCCGTCATCATTACAGGGCTCATGTGACTTTAAAACCATTATACTCGTGTGAACCAGTCAGAACGTATCAGTAGAAGCCAGGCAGGAGGGCACAAAAGGATTATAAGAGTCTGGAGAGCAGTGATACTGGACACGTAACGTACATGCGTGCAAACCCACAGTCAGCGCCCCCCACCAACCCCACCCGTAATGGGAGAGAGGAGTGTTGCATGGTATTAATCCCGTAATCCTGGTTGGTATCTCCTGAAAAAGAAAGAAGGAGAAAGTGGGAGTAGAGTAACTGAACACAGGACAGCTACCCACAACTCTGCATTTGTGGTGGGATTCCCCCATACACTCCCAAAACCTTTCCTCTTTCCCTCCCCCACTACAATTCCACAGCTTTTGGTGTTACCGTGACAACAGGGTCAGAGGCAAGCCCCTTGAGCTGAAAACAGAAAAGGTGCCCTCTAGTCTGTTTTGCACACACTCCCCCCTTTTTTGTGTTCTCCACTTTGTTCATTTGTGTACATGCTGAGCAAAAACTGAGAGTTTTTTGTGTAGATGCAGAGAGATTCTGCAGCAACTATATTTTATTCTTCTTTTTGCCTCTTTTTCTTTCACTGAGGTTTAATTGTTGTTGTTTTTTTTTGTAGGACTAAGCAGAAAATGCTTGTCCACATTGGATAACATTTTGTAGAATAGAAGAAGAAGCCCTAACATTATGGTCCAAATCAGCTATACGTGATCAAAATGTGAATGTAAATGTGTACAAACAAACATGAACCATAAAAATAATAAATAAATTATTTATTTCTTTAAGCGAGAATTTTTTCTTCATTTACATGTGGCAAAATTCAGGTATATAAAGGAGATGGCTAAGTGCTGATCCCAAGTTTGCACAACCATTGTGGAGGTCTGCTCTGTGCCATTCTTGTTGTTATTTTTACTTGGAACAATAACTAATTAAATCTCAACTAAGAGCCAAAATACACGTCACACATTTCAGGATGATTTTAGCGTCCAGTCAGGCTGGGTTCATATCATCCCATATCAATCTTTTGTTTTTTTTTATTATTCTTTTTATTTTGTTTTATTTGTTTTACCATTTTGCCGCAGCATTAAAATTTGAATGGCAATTTCCATTTTTTTAAACACCAGTACTTTCATTTTGATTCATTCACTATTATTATTTCATCCATCCATCCATCCATTTTTAACACCGCTTATCCTGGTTAGGGTCGCGGGACGCTGGAGCCTATCCCACCTGACTCCGGGCGAAAGGCGGACTACACCCTGAACTGGTCGCCAGTCAGTCGCAAGGCACATATAGACACGGACAACCATTCGCACTCACATTCACACCGTCACTGAGTGGGAACTGAACCCACGCTGCCTGCACCAAAGTCAGGCGAGTGTAACACTACACCTAGGCCTATGGTATTTCGTGCCATATCATGTGTAAGTGTGTGCTGGTATGACAAATTTCTTGAATCCTTGAAATACATGTCTCACGTTGGAAGAACATTGTAGCTACTTGGCATCCAATTAGATTGCGCTGATGTCATCATCTATCCATTTTTTTGTATCGTTTTGCCTCAGCATTTTCTTACAGAAATGTTTTAGACATTTCATTTCGTTGGATTTATAATAAATGGCATATTTATTATTCTATTTATCCATCCATTTTCTATAGCGAGTGAGCTGGAGCCTATCCCAGCTGACACGCCTGTGTAGATTCAACCTTTTGCTGCTATCCCAGCTGACTTCGGCCAAGAGGCGGGCTACACCCTGGACTGGTCGCCAGTTAATCACAAGGATAATAATTTAATATTCTTATATTTATTCATTTATTTATAGTCATTTGTGTTAGTTCATAATTTACGCTGCATCATAGTCTTTACTTGCACTTGTGTAATGGTTGCGTGTGTGTGCATTAATAATGGGGAGGTGTAAATGAAGTGGTGCATCATGCTGTGCCTTTAGCTGTCATTGTACAAATGTACTGTATACGCCTGCCTCTGTGATAACAGTGCTTATCTTTGATGACATGCTCTTACTGTCTGTCTCGGCCCTCAACTAAATATTGAGCCCCGTCTGTCAATAGTGACTCACACACACACACACACACACTGTGCGCACATCCTGTGGGGAAGCAAAGTCCTGCATCAGCTGCTAAATTGCCTTAACTCTCTCTGCAGGTAATAGGCTAGCCGCCCTCCCCATTTAATGAGGGTCCGTCGTTCATCTCTCTGACTTTCTATGATGTCTTGGATGTCTGCAGTCTCTTTTTCATGCTGCTTAGTTTTGTCTCTCGGTTCATGTTGCGTGTCTCTCCAATGGGTTGGCTTGTTTGCAATTTGATGCTTCCCCCAATGGGATTGGGCAGAGTGGTCCCACTTATCATTACTGGATATGGAATGAAGGTCTCTTCTCAGAGTATCACTAATGACTTAAATCCCAGCTCTCTTTGCTTTCACTGTTTGATTGGATACGATGGGAAAAATAACTGGACACAAGATGAATATAAAAATAGGCATTTTGATGCACTATAAGTAATAGCAAAGGAATGAGGCTCCTATTTACATTGTACAAATGACATCTGGGCAAGTGATATTTAATACATTTATCCATTTATTTTGTATAGGGTTTGTCCTCATTAGGTTTGTGGCTTTGCTGGAGCCTGTCCCAGCTGACATTGGGTGAAAGGGATGTGGACCACGGACTGGTTGCTAGCCAATCACAGGGCACATATAGAAAAACAACCATTCACTCTCATCGTCGCACCTATAGACAATTTAGAGTCTTCAACAAACTTAATACAGTGGTGTCTTGAGTAAAAGTTGTCGTTTAGCCTTTTTTTTAATTTGACTTGTGGCAGTAAACTCAACTCATTTGGCAGACAATTCTTCAAAAAACGCTTCAAGCTCTTTTATAACACTCCCAGTTGTAATTACTGTGAAACAAAACAAAGAGAATGATATCTGTATTTAAACCAACCACATAGCTTTGCTTTAATAAAGCCAGTTTAGCTTAATGCTAAGAAACAATGCAAAACGCCATAGACGGGCTAAAGAATAGCATTGGTGTTGCGGTTTTACAACCCTCTAAGCAACGAATATTTGAACAAACACTGTGTAGCAACTCATGTAGACAGAAAATATAAGAATACTCACAGGCATACCGTATATTCTTTATCCTCTGCGTAAAATTACTAATATTACTGCAGTGTACTGAGTCAGTTGTGAGACTCCTCTTCGTGACTGTCTCTGTCTTGATGTTTTACTGGCCCCAGGTGACCAAGGCGCGCACACCAGAAGGGTAATTATGTCATTACTGTTTGTTTTTATTTAGTATAGAGTGCTATTTTTCTCATTAAAACTGGAAACTGGGACGGATTAATGGCATTTTAATGTTTTGAGTTATGAGTGTGGTCATGGAACAAATTAAACTCGTATCTCAAGGCACCCCTTTATACATGTTTTTGTAACGCGGGAGGAAGCCAGAGTACCGGGAGAAAGCCCACGCAAGCACGGAGAGAGCATTCAAACTCCACATTGGAAGGCTAGAGCTTAGATTTGAACCTCGAAAGTACTAATATCCAACAATAGCAATTCATATGGACAAAGGTGAGGACGCTGTTAACTCACAGTAGCTGTAATAGGATTCTCCCTGCATACTAACATTGTACAGTATGTTGCTATGGGAACCAAGAATTATTTTGTTGGTGTAAAAACTATTCACTCTAACAATCACAGTACAGTACTATTGATCTTTTTCTCTTCACATTCAAACACATGAGTGCAGCCCACTAATCATTATTACAAAATAAAAGATATGTCACCTTGAAAAAGCAGCCGCACATAGTCAACACTACTAACAGGTGAATGACTGGTTAGCACATCTGCCTCACAGTTCTGAGGACCTGAGTTCAAATCCAGCCTCGCCTGTGTGGAGTTTACAAGTTTACATGCCTGCATGGGTTTTCTCTGGGTACTCTGGTTTCCTCCCACATTCCAAAAACACGCATGGCAAAAGCTTGCAATATCACAACATTATTATTACAATTTGAAATTTTGGTGCAGATTTTAGCAAGAGTCAAGGAAGTTGACGCACACGATTTTGGCCTTGAGTTTGATACCTGTGCTTTAAATTGTCTATAGGTGTGCATGTGAGTTTGAATAATTGTTTATACATGCTCTACGATGTCCTGCCCCTCGTCGGAATACAGTGGGAAGTCAGTTAGTAGGCTCCAGCTGACCCGCTACCCTAATGAAGACGAATGCAATCCAAAATGAACGGATGATCCTTAGCTCTCAGCTTGTTCAACAAGCAACCCTTTTAGGTCGCAAACCAGTTGGGTTTAAATGAATGAAGTAGAGCAGTGACTATACAACAAACATCATCTCTATTCTATTGTTTCTGCATGACACAGAACTCTTTTTATTTCTGTTGAAAGCAGAGACAATATGAACTATATTGCTTTGCTTTATTTCTTATGTTATATAAGATATTGACTTAGATGTCTCTTAGGTCTGTATACTTGTCATATCACTTTTTCTCCCTTTTTTATTGTCTGTCAATTTGTCGATTTCCCAGACGAATCCACGAAGTGTATCTTAAGTAGAGCTTTACTCAATTTTCAATTTAACCCCATAATCACTCATTTATCGACGGACACACAACAGGTCTATTGTTGAGAATCAGTTTGACGGCAGGCCTCCTCTGGGTTTCCACGGAGACAAGCAGAAGCAATAAGCGCACACTTGACCCCGCCGCTCTCTTATTGGCCTCCGTGCACACGCCTCAAATCTAATCTGGGAAGAGTGAGCCTCCAAGGCGATAGTCCTCCATCTGCCCCCTAAGACTAGAGGGGAGCAGAGAAGGAGGGTAAGAAGGCGGTGAAGACACAAGGAAGTTAATCATATCATTTTGCACTGACCTGGAGACGAGAGCATCGATCGCTTGCGTCTTGTAGTTGCCTCATATCACCATCACAAACACACACACAAACATACAGTCAAAAACCTCATGATGATGGATAGCGGAGATCAGTAAAAAAAAGATACAGTTGAAACAAACAGCTATTTTTCCCATATGGATAGGCCTTGGCGATATGGTCTTAGAAGAAAAGTCTTTCTCACAAAAGCTAGCAATGTCATTATTCAACATGAGTTTAGCATTTTTCTCTTTTGCAATTTGTCTTATTTGTCCCGATACCAAACAAATGATTTCCCCAATATTAACTTGCATCAACTCTGACAGAAGTCATTTATTTTTCTTTTTTTCTTTGCATTGCTGCATCCATTTCCAGTTCTACATTCTTCATCATATTTCTCCTTTGGTACCCATCTGTGACCAAACACACACGCACCAAAAAAAAAAAAAAAAAAAAAACATTACACGAATGCTTAAACTCTAAAAAGAAGTCAGTTTTGCTATGTATGCCCATAAACAGTTTGACCTCCAAATTCTTGTGCAACTTGAGAGGCACATTTTCCCCTATTTATTTATTTTTTTTTTTTTGAGTTCCACATTGACTCTACAAGGTTTCATTTTACTAGGAATTGACTGTTTATTTTGCCTGACAGATACTTCAATTCAACCTATGGAATTCTTTAGTTGTAATGCAAGCATTTCGATTCATTTCATTGGCATTTTGAGTTCCAAGATTGGTCACTGAACGAATTAAATTTATAAGTCAAGGCACTACTGTAGATAATCACTGGGCTGGATTGAAGATGGCCAACGGCCGTACTTAAATTTTCCCACCCCGGCCAATATTATTTGTTTTCTGTTGTTGTCTTTATTGAGATGAGCTAACTGAATCGTAACACCATCAAAGCTCTTTGTGGCGCTTTCACGTGACAGCTACTCTGGATTGCATCTGTTCAACATGCTACAGAATCCATAAAACCGGTTTTCCTGACCATCTGATTTAAAAATTGTCAAAATGTACAGGAAGTGGATGATGTCATGACTGGAATAACAGTGATGTTAGCCACTTAAATCGTCACGCTTTCCTATTTTTCTCAATTTACCCATAAATATACTACTTCAAAAAATGCACAATGTTTTATGTAGTACAAACTATTGCAATTATTTGCACATATTTTCATTCTGGACTGTAACTCAGTGTAAAATGTCTCAAAAGCAGCTTGACTTATTTCGTTATCGTGATCTCTTTCGCAGCTTGAGAGTCTTTGAAGGTAAATAAGCATGAAAATGTTTGCTGGAATTTATTTTCATGTATTACAACCGCAGATTTCCCCAGAGTCGCTTATTTGTGCAAGCAAGCAGCGAGTAGAAAGCTTTGAAATCTGAAACATGATCCTGTTGTTTGTGTCTGAGAGAGTAGTGTGTATGTGTATGCGTGTGTTGAGTCAATGAAAAGCTACTGAAGGACTCGGCAGTACATCAGAACAATAAAAGCTTACTTATGATGATTTCTTCCCCTTGGTAATCAGGTCAGGGTCAATTGGATTGCTGTGTACGCATTTGTGTCTACAAAAGCTTCAGTGTACGTTGTCCGTCCGTAATGCAATTGTGCGCCTTGCATATTTATACGGGTTTGTTGTTTGTTTTATTGTCTTTAAAGGACACTTGTATATTAAATTTGGGCCTAAAACGTCACTCACGTGGCCGTGTGCATACAGTATACTGTTTTAAAAATAAAATTAGGAAGTTCTCATAATGAGTTTAAAGAATCTTTTCGCAATTTATGAATGAACTCACATCTTTGAATTTAAATCTACATTTTACATACTCTCCATCTGAGCTTGTTCTCATGAGAATTTACAATGATTTGGATAAAAAGTAATGCTATTAGTAAAAAAAGAAATGTTTACTTTTGTTATTTCTTTAATTGTATTAAAATTATGCACTAGTACTGTAGTTGAACATGCTACTGCATTTTGTGCACTGTGCAGTTTCGATTGCCGGCCAGTGCCCAAATACTCAGCCACTGTCGGTCCCAAGCCCTTTTTAAAAAATGGGTGGGTTGCGACTCACGAAGGGCATCCTGCGTAAAAAAAAAACATGGCAAAAAAAATCATGATCTCTTGATCGGTTCAGCTGAAAACAACAATTGTATTAAAATGACATGCCCTAACCTAGGGGTGGGCAAAGTACGGCCAGCTCCGTTATTTAATCCTTCCCATCGAGTTCTTTCACTAATTGTTGTTTTGTTTTCCTCTCCTGTTTGTGTCCTTCAGTTCTCCAAGGAGAAGTACTTGCTGGAGTCTCCACCCGAGAAGCTGCGTAAGGAGCTGGAGGAGGAGCTGAAGTTGAGTCCTGCTGACATCAGGAGCCATGGCTGGTACCATGGACACATACCCAGAGAGGCAAGTATAGCTAATCCAGAGCTTTCATTCGTCCATTTTCTATAGCACTTGTCCTTGTTAGGAGCCCCTAAACCTCTGATCCCAGAATCACCCCTGGTTTTGTATGACATCACGATAGAATACCAAGTATCATAATCCAGTTTTGTTCCATGAAAAACTGTAGACAGGAAGTTGTGCTCAATAAATAAACCCATGCTGTTGAAAACCACCTTGGCAGAGGTAATTAAACAAGATCAAAGTGTGGGTTGATGTGCATTTCAAGCGGCCGTGCTATTAAGCGATTACTTGAGCGGCTTTTTAGCAGCGCAAACACTGGATGACACCGATTAATGATTCCCGTCCCTTTCTCTGCTCTGCGGGATTGACTTTAGTGTTCTCAAAGAGGGACGCTGTGCCAAGCAGACAACTGTGTGCACTGCTCACGAAAGCAATTGGATTTCACAGCTGGCCAAAAACACACACACACACACACATACAGACACGCACGTACAGGCACAGAGCTGCACCCACACGTGGAAGGTGTCACTGCTGTCTGCCTCGTACACAGTCACACATTCAATTAAACCGTCTATGGGTTTTTTCCATTTTGCATATTATACATTATTCATGGGGTTGTCCCAATGTAAACTTAGTGGGAACTCAAAGCACTCAGTCTTCTATGTAACACACACACATATCTACTCTAGAGTGGCTTTCTGACATTACACTACTTCCCTCTATTTAGTTCTGTATAGTTGGTCTTCCATCCATCCATTTTCTAAAGCGCTTATGCAGACTTTGATTACGAGGCGGGGTACGCTGTGGCCAATTGGAGGGAACACATAGACAAACATCCATTCATACGCTCACCTTTGGACAATTAAGAGCACAGGTGGGCAAAGTATGACCCGCGGGGCCACATACAGGTACATCTGAATGAATTAGAATAGTGTCTAAAGCTTTAGGTAGTTCAATTCAAAAATGGAAACTCCTAGAGATGCACTACACACACTATGAAAGAAATAGTTCATGATTTTTTTCTAAATATATACTGTATGTGTAATTTTGATGATTATAGCTTAATGTAGCTTTTTCACCACCTCTAGAAACTAGACTATAACGTAACAAACAATCAAGAAAAAATAGAAATGATTTTTAATGTAGAAATTAGGCATGAATTTGCCCTCTGAAAAGTATTTTCCCAAGTTTTTAATTAATCGATATAATGTATGAGTACTGAAATAAACAGACTTTTTTTTTTTACCATTTTGTTGAGATGTACCCGTACATCCGAATCCATTTTCTTTATCCAGCCCAATGAGCATTTACATTAGATATAGTCCTGTAATATTTGTATTAATTTAGCCATTTTTCACAAAAATGACCGAATAAAATCTTATTTATTGCCATTTTATTTATTTTTGTCTTTTTTTAAAACATTGTTTTTATTTCGAAGTAAGCTAAAGAAACAAACTAATTATCAATTTCAAACAAACAATTTAACACATTTTTAACTCATCAACAAATGACCTGGGCAGTGTGTCCAGATTAAAAAAAACAAATGTGGCCCTTGATCTCAAATTTGCCCAACTCTGATTTACTATACAGATGTTTTTACATGTGAGAGGAAGCCGAAGTACCTGGAGAAAACCCACACAAACATAATGAAAGTATATAAACTCCACACAACAAGGAGCTGAGTCGAGATTTGAACCCAGAACCTCAGAACTGTGAGGCAGACATGCTATTAGTCCACTGCGGCCATGTTTAGTTGAAAAGATGAAATATTCTCAATTTGGTAGCCTTGTCTATTTTTATCATATGTGCAGTGCAGCATTGTGGAGGCTCATCGAGATAAGCGCGTCCTAAGAAAGCAATGATCTATGTTTTTACTGCCTCCTGCTGGTGATGTTGTGTGCTTACATATATGAATACATTTACGGTTTAACATCACTGCAGACACCTTCATACAGTATTAATAATACTCAATATAATATTATTCTGCTTTAAAATATAACTTTTTTTCTTCTGATATTTGTTTTCTTAAAAAGGTTTTAAAAAATGAAGGACATCATTGTTTTTGTTTGCTTTCAGGCCTGAGGTGGTTTTTCAACCACTGTGACAGATTTATTTTATGGATTGCTCGTATTGTTATAAAACAAAGTGATTTTTTCACAATAATGCTGAACACAATAGATTTCTTCTCAAAAAACGCTTTTCTCAGTCAGCAATCGCTACTGGCATCTTATTTGTCTCTGCCAGTTTGAACAGCACAGCAGATGCATTTTGGCAGCTTTTTGTTGTTGTTGTTCAACACAAAAATGTCCTAAGGCATTGTAATTACTCCTGATGGACCGGATTCCCATTATATCACTGTCAAAAAAATTATTTAAAAACACAACGATGTTGACAAAGGAAATAGGGGTGTGAACCACAGTAGAACAATAGTTACATAGTTTAGATATTTGACCACAAGTAACGTTACAACAGTCAAATCGTATTCTTATTTGTGGATGGGGGGTGGACACCCGGGCGGGGGACACCCGGGGAGGATATGCAATAACTAACCAATAGAACAAGATGAGAGAGGACAGAAAAGGGGAGGACAGGACAGAATGTGGAAAATGAGCAAGGCAGTGCTACTCATGAGTGGTGAGGTGGGATGCTTTTTATAGTGTCTAAACACCTGTAAGAACCTGTGAGTGGATATCTTAATATAACCTGTATTATTATTTTAAGTGGTCCCAGCACAAGCAATTAAAGTCTATAGGGTGTCTATGGAACTCATAAGTGAATGAACACCATATCACATGCATGTTAGTCAACTGGTATACAGAGTTGCTGAGCCGGCACATCGAGGAAGGGTGGGGTGGGCCCGGCCCCCTCCACCTGCAAGGGGGGCAAGCCAGAGAGCCTTTCCCGCGGGGGACCCAGCCAGGGGGACGCCAGCCACTCCCTTGGACCCAGGGAGGTCCCCTAGCCCAACCGAAGCGCCCCGACCAGTCCCAAAGGGTGGGGCGTGGGTACCGGATCACCACCCCCCCACGCTTGCATGCATGCTTATAAAGGATGCAAAGGATGCCTATAAAAAAAAAAAAGCAAAGGGAAATAATTCAAAAAACGTGTTGCTTATTTGTTTTTGGTTTTTTCCTTCTGGAATTTGTTTCATTTCTCATGATACCAAACAAGCTTTGAAAAAGAAATTTCCAGCATGTTTTTCCTTTTTTTGCAGAAATAATAGAAATAAGTATTTCTTTCAGCATCTCATCAGTATGTCTTCTGTGTGTGCGTGTGTTTGTGTGTGTGTGCAGGTGTCAGAGACTCTGGTGCAGCATCACGGAGACTTCCTGGTGCGTGACTCTCTGATCAACTTGAGTGACTACGTGCTGACCTGTCGGTGGGATAACGAGGTGTTGCACTTCAAGATCGGCAAAGTCCTGGTCAAATCCAGCGACACCAAGGTGCGCGCGCACACACACACACACACACACACTCTACTTAAAAGTGTCATCTTTTCATATTCTCAGTTACAAGACGTGAACCATATTGAGTAAGTGTCTCCCAAACTTTATCGAGCCAAGGCACATATTTTTAAATGAGAAATCTCTCACGGCACGCCACCAAACAAAAATGTCACAAAAAGTATTCAGTATTTAAAATACTGTAAGTCGGGAATATTGGGCTTTCAGGTGAAATTTCCGGACAAACCTAAAATGCACTATGACCCTTACAAATGAATTTAATCTAACCTTTTCTCCACTTTTGAATGCACGTCCAACTGTTCAGTGTTTCAGTACTTTTTTCACTTCCTGGCTTCTGACTTCTGGTAAAATTTACAACAGGTGTTTGTTTTTTGCTTCTCTGTGACTCTTCCAGGCTCACTGTGTTACTCTTGCCACCTGCTGATGACATTTTAAACTCAGTGGCCACTTCCCTCTAAAAACATCCTGTTTGAAGCCTGGCAATGGCGACATACTGTTGATCAATTGTTCGGTGTCGTCGTGGTCAGCATGATGGAGATGACTACTTTGTTTATCTATCCATGCCAACCACGTACAGTGACAGGCAGAATAATGAAATGCTCTTCCACTAGATGGCACAAGTTACATAATTAAAAGGTATATCCACTTTGTGACATTTTTGCTTGGTGGTCTGCCTTGATATTTTTTCGAATGTAAAATATCTATATTCTCAGTGAAGAATGCATGAAAAGAATAATGAAATTGGCCATGGAATCAGTGAAGGTATAAATTCATTGTTTCTACCATATGGTCAATATTAGGTGCAGTATGTGCTGGAGTCAGACAGTTTCGACTCGGTCCAGGAGCTGGTGCGCTTCTACGCGAGTCAGCGCAAAGCCATCTCACAGTCCAGCGGCGTCCACATCTACTGTCCAGTGAGCCGGACCCTCCCGCTGCGCTACCTGGAGGCCACCTTCGCCCTGTCCGGTGGAAAACACGGCTGCGCCTACTCGCCGTCCAATCAGAGGGGAGCGTACATCAAGAGGCGGAGCGTCACCATGATGGACGGGCTCACGACGGAGAAGATGATGCCTCACAGGTGAGTTCAGACAAGGATCAGTGGAGTGTTCTTCTACATGCGGGTGCATCTCAGTAAATTTGAATATAGTGCATTCAGTAGTTCTATTCAAAAAGTGAAACTCAAATGTAATATACATCAGGGTTATTAAGCTCTCTTATTTCATGGGCCGCATTGTAGTTATGGTATTAATTGGTTCAAAACTGTTTTTTCATTTACTACAAAAAGTAAAGTATCTTTGTTCATCTATCTATACCAGCGATTATGGCAACAGGCAGGACCCATTAAATGCTCTTCCATTATTTGGCAGAAGGTACAATAATCCTGCGTATCCACCTGTTGCCATACATTCACCCAAATAAGTTCTAGCTTCCTGTGAGTATATCAGCTTTGAGTTCAAATTAACAGGCCCAGATTTTACACTGAAGAAGAACATCTGCAATTAAATTGAGACAAGGTCATCAATCATTATATCCGGCTGTATACATTTTGTGACTTTTTTGTTTAGTGGGGAGCTGTGAGAGTTTTGTTATGTAAAAAATATACTGTATGCTTTAGCAGGAGGTCAGGAAACACTGATATAGAAATTAGGTAGGCATTGGCCTTCTGAAAAGAGTTTTCCTCTGTGTTACTGAATCTATGTAATATACTGTATAGCTTTCACTTTTTGAATTGAACTGCTGAGATAACTTTGTATTCTAATTCCTGCAATGGTATGAATGTGCTCAAAATAAGACCAGTTTGAAATTCTATACAAACTAAATAACAAAATCCAAATCGAAACATGAAAAAATATGTATCAAATGTCATTATAATAATGTGTGCATTCCTTTACACAACGTGAAGAAGAAGGTTCTGCATTTGTCTTTACAAATTCAAACATTTAGTGTATGAACTGAAAGAATGAAATATTTTGTTTCCCTGTGACTCAATGAACTAATATTTAGTTGTATAAACACTGTTTCTGAGAACTGCTTCATATCTGTTTGCATGGATTCAACCAAGTTCTTCCATCTTTGACGCGTTATTTGAGGACCATTCGGCATGAATGTAATACCGGAAGTCCTCGATTTACGAACGGGTTCCGTTCCTACTCTGGCGACGTAACACGGATTTCCGCATAAGTCGGATTTCACCGTTAAAGTCGAAATTTACCTCGAAATACTTCTGTTAAGGGTATTGTCCCACGTGATTGTGACAGCAACCTCAGTGTGTGTGAGCGTGTGCGTCGATGTGTGAGTGAGACGGGACTGTGAAGGAGGAAGGAGTGCGCGCAAGTGCGAGTGTGTACAGTGGAAAGTGTAGTGACGGCGACCGGGAAAGAGTAGCGATTAGCGGAGGACCCGTTGACGTCGAATGTGCAGAAGAGCTAATAAAGCCATTAAAGCAACAAATCGGTGCTTCGTGCCTTTATTGTTGCCGCCACCCAGCTCGGCTGTGCAACGAGAGAAGGGAGTTAACCCCTGCGTCTCCCCACCACGGTCAGGTGACCGTAGCAGGAAAGGTTAACACTTTGTATAAAGAAACTAAAATACATTAAAATAAAAAAATAAGATGCTGTACTTACCATTACTGCTGAGTGTGAAAAAAGGAGGGCTATCTATTAAATCTATTAAAGTGTTCCCCTGCATATTTGCAAATCGATACTCGCAAATTCCCCTGTTTGCAGATTTGATTTTGGAACGTTTTTGCGTTTTTTGTGCTCAGGCCAAAGACCTGTCTAACATAAAATAATGCTTTGGTGCCATCTTGTGGGGAGGAGGTTCATTTAGACTGACCCTCTCCCGGTCTGACAGAAAAGTAGTGCTTTGTCGCAATCCTGTGGCATCTATAGGTATTTATAAACCTTTTTAGGAGGGTGTCAATTACTCACAGATTTTCGCTATTCGTGGCAGGGCTCGGTCCATTCGCGGGGGAACACTTTAAGGATTTTGAGCTTTACTCACTTTTTTAAACACTGCTATTAGCGGGGGTCCTCATTTTACGACGTTTCAAGGTTACAAACGTAACAATACATGGTCACGCAGCACGAGTAGTCACGCACAGTTACCGCGCTACTTACTGTATTTCATTTGAAAGTTTCTTATTATTGGCCACTATTTTTTTCAGACATTTATTGTAATGTCAAAATTGGGTTACGTCACCGCTGCAGGAACGGAACTCCATCGTAAACCGAGGATCTCCTCTATTCTGAACCCAACTGTTACTGCTCCTAGTCCAAACTCTAATTCCTTGTCTCCCCATTTTAGCCATGGTGACGTTCTTGTACATGATGTCATTTTATTGCTTCTTGTTACACACGCCATCAGTGACTCAGACAGTCCCAGTCCAGTTGAGACACCAGTGGCACCACCGGAACCACAGCTGCAACCTGTGCCCAAATGCAGGTGGTGTGTGTATCATATCAGTGTGTGAGACACAAGTGTGTAGAGCTAGTGCACCTGCCACCTCCCTGCAGTCCACTCACCTCATCAGCACCTCCCCCTCAGAATTGTGTAAAGTCAACTTCAGATGGACCACTCACGTTCCAGACGTCACAAGGCACTTTGAAACGTGTTTTCACTAAGACAATGCACTCGTTTTAATGTTGCCTCTTTAAAGTGCCGGCAATGGCAGTCACCAATAATGAAAGACCTCCACCAAGGCGAAACGATCCTAATTTGGATCAGGACCACATTGTGCACTTTCATAGTTAGCCACCTCCTGCATTCATTTGAATTTTGCTATTTAGAATCATGAATTAGCCACTAAAAATGTCAGCCTTTACCCTTTAATATACTAGTATGATCCACTTATTAGAACACTTATAATGAAAAGATTCAATAAAATGCCCCCCAATGTTTGGGCAAGCACATTACAAAACTTTTTGTTTAATTTAGTAACTGTTTCAAATAATAAATTAAAAAAAAATATATATATATATATATATATATATATATCATTGTATATTTTATAAAGAATATTGAAGAAAATTTTAAAATGTTAATTTTTTGATTGTTTTCTTTTTTTCTTAGTAAGCCTGTTTGTTGTTTTTATTTTTATTGTGTGAATAATTAACCAGTTTGAGGACCACTTTACAACAAGGGTACCAGTATAAAGGGTTTATAATAATTGGGTTTATAAATTGTTTATTATTTTAGAGACACGTTGTAAAGCCTTAACAACCAGCTCTAATCATAAATGAAAGATGGGAAAAGCTAGTTATTTGCCAACTAGTGAACCCACATTTATTTTTGATAAGTACTTTATAGTGATTTATTGATGGCTTTAAAAGGCTTAACACAAGTTGTAAACCTATTTTAAGTGGTTTATAAAGTCTTTTCAGTGGTACCTCGACTTATGAGTGACATGTATTGTGAGTTTTTCGAGATACGA